>NC_066624.1:91746730-92121195 GCF_025201925.1 Gopherus flavomarginatus
TGGCAGTGATGCCTGATCACTTAATCATAATAAAACTAGCACCCTTAATTGGGTCAGGAATGCACTGCTATGCAAGGGAATCCCAGTTGGATTTCTACATTTAGAACCAAATCCTGGTCCCATTGAAATCTATAGCAAATTTCTTGGGATCAGTGTCTCGCCCTTAGATCCTTGTGCTGGGAGCACTGTGTATGCATTTCTCTGAATGACTAGTAGCATTGATCCAGCAGCATTGATTTAGACCCCCTTCACTGAAAGAGGATTGCTGCAATGCAAGAGCCTTGAGAGAGGGTATTTTTGTTTTCTTTTTGTTTAAGAGACATGAGCATAGATGATCCTCTGCAGAGAACCTTGAGAATGAAAGGTGGCTTCACAGGGTAATTCAATTCACACATCAAAACCAGCCTATATGTAATCATGGGACTGGCAGGCTCTAAAGCTTTTTAAATTAGTGGAAATAGCACTGAACTTGCACCCTCAGCTTGATTAGAATATCTGAGATTCCAATATGTGCCCTCTATCTCAACATGCTAGAATTGAAGACCATTACATACCTGTACCATATAGGGTATATTATTTTTTCATGAAAAGTAATCTTTGTGGCTTAACCAATAAAAATACAAAAACCTAAGTCTTAGCTGAAAGCTACAGCTACCATTTTGTTAATATATCATCCCTATTAATGTTTTCAAGGATCTTATTACAAAAGGATTTGGATCTTCTAATACATAGCTGTACAGAAAAGGGAGCATAACAATGTGGAATTGCCATAAAAGCAATTCTCAGGGAACTATATTGGTTGGTCCTTGAGCACAGAAATTAGAGAAGGAAAGAACGATCATGTATTTTTTTGTTTTCCTTCATTTTACCTGGATTTCATCTTGCTTTTGTATTAGGGAAGAAGGTAAATAGAAATGCCCAAATGGCATTATAATGGCATATTGAAGATTGTTGTATATGTCTGTGTGCCCTGACCTGGAATGAGTTCAGTTCTTATTACCCCAGCTCAAAAATGATTAATAAAAGATAGTTCAGAAATTGATAAGACTGGAATCTTTCCTGGTCTCTGATTCCTCCTTACATAGGACTGTTTACAGAGCATGCAAATAGACTGCAAGAACAAGGGGAAGTTCAATGAAACTGAAACATATTTTAAACTGATATTTGTCGTATTAAAGGTATTTCTTTATAACTAATTACCCAGTGGAACTCATTCCAACAAGATGATATTAAGGTCAATATCTTAGTAGGATTCAAAAGAGGATTTGATATTCATATGGATAATGAAACATCCACAGTAACATTAGGATAAAAAGTACAGTCAGAAGGAAACTATTTAAACATGAGATTAACAATTAGGTATTCCCTAGGTTTATAATTTTATACACATTCAGTCATATATTTTTCTACTAAATTCAAACTTTTGAGAAAATAGTTCTTATATTTGTGCAGCTTTTGTAATAGTGTATCACATTGTTCAGTGTCATTTGATTATGTAATGAGAAACCCTTGTGCATAGCCCCCCTAGCCAAAGGATTGTAGTTTCCTCAGGAAGTCAGTGGTGTCTCGAAGATAGCTGGGAGGGCTGGTAGTGTAGTGCCTGAGGAGAGAGTTTACATAGCCAGATAATCCTGCTGTCAGGTTGCCAATGCCTGAGATGATGGGGGCATCCAGGATTCCCAGGTTTATGGATTTTGGGTAGCAGTTAGAATATCCCTGGTTGGGGCTTTAGGGGTGTGTCAGTGTAGATTTATTCCCGTGCTTCTTTAGGGAGTTTCTTGAGCAGATGGTGTAATCTCTTTTGGTAATCCTCAGTGGGGTCAGAGGGTAATGGCCTGTAGAATGTGGTGTCAGAGAGTTGTCTAGCAGCCTCTGTCATCAACAGATAGCTAAGGGTTAATGTTCTTTTACCTGTAAAGGGGTAACACCAGTAACCTGAAACACCTGACCAGAGGACCAATCAGGAAACAAGACTTTTTCAAATCTGGGTGGAGGGAAATTTTGGGTGTGAGTTCTTTGTTCTTTGTCTTGGGTCTGACCCTCTCGGCTCTGAGAGTGATTTTTCTATCTCCTGGCTCTCTAATCTTCTGTTTCCAAGTTGTAAGTACAAGGATAGTAAGACAATAAGTTTATATTGTTTTTTTTGTATTTACATGTGTGTAGTTGCTGAAATGTGTTAAATTGTATTCTTTTTGGATAAGGCTGTTTATTCACTTTTTTTTCTTAAGCAATTGACCCTGTATATTTTCACCTTATACAGAGACTATTTTTAATGTATTTTTCTTTCTTTTTATAAAGCTTTCTTTTTAAGACCTGTTGGAGTTTTTCTTTAGTGGGGACTCCAGGGAATTGAGTCTGCAGCTCACCAGGGAATTGGTGGGAGGAAGAAGTCAAGGGGAAAATCTCTTTGTGTTGGATTTACTAAGCCTGACTTTGCATACCCTCTGGGTGAGGGGCAGAGAGAGATTAGCTCTCTCGGTACTTGTGTTTCCAGGACTGGAAGCAGGGAAACTCCTAGGGTCGTCCAGGGAGGGGATGAAGTAACCAGGAAACAAGGGGAGGGGGTTATTTCGCTTTGTTGTAGGACTCAAGGCATCTGAGTCTGGGGATCCCCCAGGGAAGGTTTTGGGGAGACCACAGTGAGCTAGGCACTGTATAATTCCTGGCTGGTGGCAGCTTTACCAGGTCCAAGCTGGTAACTAAGCTTGGAGGTTTTCATGCTAACACCCATATTTTGGACGCTAAGGTCCAAATCTGGGAAAAAATGTTATGACAGCCTCTTGTTCTTATTTGATGATCTTCCAGAAAACACCATCCTAGCCACTATGGATGTAGAAGCTCTCTACAAGTACATTCCACACAAAGATGGACTACAAGCCATCAGGAATAGCATCCCTGAAACCATTAGGGCAAACCTGGTGCTGAACTTTGTGACTTTGTCCTCACCTACAACTATTTCAGATTTGGAGACAATTTACACCTTCAAGTCAGCAAGACTGCTATGGGTACCTGCGTGGCCCCACAACATGCCAACATTTTTATGGTTGACTTCGAACAATGCTTCCTCAGCTCTCGTCCCCTTATGCCCCAACTCTACCTGTGCTACATTGATGACATCTTCATCATCTGCACCCATGGGAAGGAGGCCCTGGAGATATTTAAGAGTAGGTTAGATAAATGTCTATCAGGGATGGTCTAGACAGTATTTGGTCCTGCCATGACGGCAGGGGACTGGACTCGATGACCTCTCGAGATCCCTTCCAGTCCTAGAGTCTATGAATCTATGAATTCCACCAAGATTCCAACAATTTCCACCCCACCATCAACCTCAGTCTGGACCAGTCCAAACAAGAGATCCACTTCCTAGACACTACAGTACTAATAAGCGATGGTCACATAAACACCACCCTATACCGGAAACCTACTGACCGCTATACTTGCCTACTTGCCTACAGCTTCCATCCAGACCACATCACATGATCCATTGTCTACAGCCAAGCCCTAACCGCATTTGCTCTGATCCCTCAGAAAGAGACAAACACCTACAGGATCTCTATCAAGCGTTCTTAAAACTACAATACCCACCTGCTGAAGTGAAGAAACAGATTGACAGAGCCAGTAGGGTACCCAGAAGTTACCTACTACAAGACAGGCCCAACAAAGAAAGTAACAGAATGCCACTAGCCGTCACCTTCAGCCCCCAACTAAAACTTCTTCACCGCATCATCAGGGATCTACAACCTATCCTGAAGGACGATTCCTCACTCTCTCAGACCTTGGGGGAGAGGCCAGTCCTCACTTACAGACAGCGAAGCAAATACTCATCAGTAACTACACACCATACAACAAAAACACCAGCCCAGGAACCAAACCCTGCAACAAGCCCCAGTGCCAACTCTGTCCACATATCTATTCAAGGGACACCATTATAGGACCTAACCACATCAGCCACACCATCAGGGGCTCGTTCACCTGCACATCTACCAATGTGATATACGCCATCATGTGCCCGCAATGCCCCTCTTCCATGTACATTGACCAAACCGGACAGTCTCTACGCAAAAGAATAAATGGACACAAATGTGACATTAGGAATCATAACATTCCAAAACCAGTAAGAGAGCGCTTCAATCTCTCTGGTCACTCAATAACAGACCTAAAAGTGGCAATTCTTCAACAAAAAACAGACTCCAACATGAACATGCAGAACTGGAATTAATTTGCAAACTAGATATCATCAGATTAGGCCTGAATAAAGACTGGGAGAGGTTGGGTCATTACAAAACCTAAACCTAATTTCCCCAATACTAATTTCCCCCTACTGTTACTCACACCTTCTTGTCAAGTGTCTGAAATGGGCCACTCTCATTACCACTTCAGAAGTTATTTTTTCTCCCTTGGTAGCCTGCTGTTAATTGAATTGTCTCGTTAGACTGACCTCACTCATGGTAAGGCAACTCACAACTGTTCATGTATTAATACCTGCTCCTGTATTTTCCACTCCGTGCATCTGATGAAGTGGGTTCTAGCCCATGAAAGCTTATGCTTAAATAAATTTATTAGTTTCTAAGGTGCCACAAGGACTCCTCATTGGTTTTGCTGGTACAGACTAACATGGCTACCAGTCGGAAACTGACTTCAGGTGACTCTCTAGAGGCACAATAGTCTGCCCATGTGGATTCAGCTTCCCAATCAGGGCCCAAGTATTTTAAATACTTTCCATGAGGACCATAAAGCTTTTATAGAAGTTGAAGAATTCCTTAAAAACAAGGAATTAAAAGCAAAAACTAATTTCATTATAGCTATATTTTAAATGCACAGCGGTCAAAAAATTGAAGTTGTTTTCCATAACTACCATAATTCATCCACATCTAAGCGCCTGCCTGTGTAAATATGTACTTTCTTTTAGGACAGATGTCTCAGCACATTTTTATCTAAGATACTTATGATTTCCTGCCCCCCCCCAATACATGAGTCCTTCCAAGTTAGAACGTACTTATCCTCGCAACTCCTTTGTGAGGCAGGGAAGTATGATTATCTCCCCTCCCCTTTATAGAAGGGGGAACTGAAGCAGAGAGAGGCTAAAAGCGTTCTTGTATGACTCTGGGAAATCAATAGAGCTCCAGGCTATTACCTTATCCAGAGGGCTACTCTGTCCACTATTCTGCTGCTTGTTTTGTTCTGAAATGTCATCAAGCAACATTGGGGCCCTACTGCTATGTGCTGTATAAATATACTGGAAAATTCTGTTCCTGCCCTAAAAGTTCCTTACAATCTAATGTAAGATAAAACTGAACAAGTGAACATAATGTATAACAGGAAGGAACTAGGGATGGCAAGTAACAATAGTATAGTCACAGGGTTACACATGCTAATTTATATACACAGTACTACAAACTGCTAAATAGACAAGGTGGAGAGGTTAGTTGTCATTCAATGATTATTCATCTTGGTCAATTTCAAATTAGTGACAGGTGTTAAAAAGTTTATCGAAGTTACTTTATAGATTTCAATGAGTGCACGACAATCTCCCACCTCTGGAACATTCACAGTTTATGAAAAGGAAATCCTTATTCAGTGAGCCTGTGCCCATCACTATAGTGGGATTATATGTACAACAGCAAGGCAATTTATGGGGAAAGATTACTCATCTAGAATAACCACTTTATCCTCCTTCCTTTCCATCATCAACATGCTAGCCTGGGACATTCCCTGCTCTGCCACAGACTTAGTTTGTGACCTCAGGCAAGTCACTTTGGCCCAGATCCACAAAATATTTGGGCTCCTAGTTTCCACTGGGTTATTATAGTCTTTGTGCCTCAGCTCCCCATCTCTAGAATAGGGCTAATATCACCACCCATCTCATAGGCGCATTTTGAGGATTAAAGATTGCGAGGTGCTTGGATACTACTGTAATATGGCCATATAAGTACCATAAACTCTCCCTCCTCCCCCACATGTTTTTGCTGTTTCTGTTGATTCTACTTCCCAAACTGTATCAATCAATAATACTTCCCCAGGTGTGTGTTGGACAGCACATACGCACACTGGCATGCTGTGCTGTGGTATGAGGCACAGTTGAATGCCTTAGCATGAGATATTAGTTCATATTAACTAAAGATGAGCATGAAATCCTGGGTGTTTTTGAAATGGTTACAGACTTGGGTTTCCTCCAGCTCAGGGATCCTGATGCAGGCCACGTCTAATACTGATTGACTTTTCACACCTTCAGGAGGTGTTGCCCTTTGTTTTTTACAAACTACTTTTTCATAGTAATTGTTACGGATTTGGTGCTTGACACAGGAGGTGGGCTGCTGTTCTTGATGAACTTTCTCCTCTCTTTAGCCACAGCACAGGCAGATCCAGGAGTTGAGGTAATACAAGAGGTTCAGTTTGGTGAAGCTTGCATCTTCATCCTGGGAAGGACTGCCAGGAAGGATAGTTCATTCTCTAGAGCCTCTCAGTGTTTGGCGCTTGTATTGAGGGCAGCATGACAACAGGGCTGACAAGTGATAACATGGCTGCTCATTATGGCCAACTTACGAGAGACTTTTTTGTGATGGCCAGCTTTTGTACTGTTGGTAAACTTGCATAACCAATTGCTTGACAACATTTGGGTTTGTTATGAAATCAAATTTGTTGTTGATCAAATAATCAAGTCAGGTTTATTACTGAAAGTCAATAATAATCAATAATAGTAATATAGGAAAAGGCTTAATATGATACCAGTTTCTGGAAAGCTGACTCATGTGAAGTGAATTTAACAATGTTGCACAATGAAGTTACACATTTCAGCTGGGAATATTTATAGGATGATTTTACAAGTTACAAAAGTCTTTACACATCACTAAAATCCAGTCCATCAGTTTGGACCAATTCCTTTAACTTGTTGTTCTGTACCATTCTTAGCTTTGCTTTGTATACTAGCATTTCAGGTACTGGTCCGTGAAGGTACTTCCCCAGGTGGTGCCAGGGCAGAACATCAATGTGTATTGCCTTTTGACAAGTTTCCTATTTTCTAATGCCAAAGTTAACTTCAGCTTGGCAAAGTGTTGTTGGATACTTGCCCTAAGTGAACAGGGTTATAGAAAGACATAGGCCAATTCAGTTCATTTAACTCTTAGACATATATACATCATGTTATATTGTGCTTAATGCATATTAATATATAGCCTGAATTTTCTATGCTGGGCTTTTATTTTTTTTAATATATATTGGCCAACAGCACTGGGAACTTGAGTTGAGATTACCAGACTCACTTCACCTAAGCTACCCAAATAGCCTCTCTGATACATAGGTACTTAATGTACTTATGTGTAACATATTTATTTAATTAAATACTTGGGTTTCAAATACCAGCTGCCTGTTTTCTTCATGCCCAGGTGAGGTATATCTAGGAAAATGCAGAGAGCTGGAGGGTTCCCCAGACACACTTATCCCATTATTTACACTTCGGGCCTGTTTTCAGCCCAGTTCCTTCCTTAATTTCCCTTTTTCCTCTCTCCCCTGTAATTTCTGGGCAAGCAGCCCAAAGCACTGCCTCAGGCTTGGCACTATCACATCTGCACTGCTTCTTTCACTGGACTTTTTGATGCTGACGGGCATACCCTGAAGCAGTTATTGAAACTGACTTCATTGGGAGCTGAGGCAGATCTGTTCAGGAGAGCTGAAAATGTGTTACTTCTGAGCCTCATGGAAAGAACAGTTCAAACAAACTCTCCTCACTTGAACAAGTTTGTGGTCCATATAACTAATAGCAAGGATGTATAATGAAATCTGTATTTGCAGTTACCTACTACGTGTATACATCTGCATTATCAGTCAGAGACCACTCTAGTCTCCTCTCTCCATCATATTAACTTGCCTTTTATGAAGCAGACACCCTGAAACACACTTCCAGCCACTGTGAATGTGCCCTGGAGTTTGCATCAAAGCTAATTTGCTAATGTTGCTGTTAAGAAGGGAAATTGTTCCACTGGAATCAGAGGGGAGGTCTGAAAGTGCAGCAGCACTGCTGAGCTAGCTGGCCTGATGGCACCCAAAATGGGAGGGCCAGTGGTGGCTCTGAACAGGTTGCACTGTGCAGTTTTTTCCCACTGTGTTTAATAATGTAAAGAGAAACATTTATTTTGCACTTCAGTGTACAGCTGAGCATGTGGGAGGCATGCACCAAAAATGTTGAAACCTGACTGCATAGGCTACATCTATGCTGCACACAACTGTGTTGGGGAAAGGCTTCAGCAGCTTGCTGCTAGTGGAGCCTTTCACTGCAATGGGACATTACACTGCCTTCAAAAATAAATAAATAAATACATAAATCTGTTGGGAGAGGCCCTACTTGGATGAGTACCACAGGTTTCAGGTGTGTCCTTACGTTATCTGCCCAAGCAGCACCTCACTGTCTACACTGTCTTCATGCAAGGTGGGGCATATAGTATATGCACTGTACACACCAACAAAAAGTGTGCAGTGTAGACATACCTAAAGACAAAGGGAATTCAGCTCACCTCGCCAATCATTCTGTGTTTCGTGTCTTGGGTAGTGTACTCATTTTTAGTTTAATGACAGTATTTTTGGGAAGTACACCTCTACCTCGATATAACACTGTCCTCGGGAGCCAAAAAATCTTACCATGTTATATCGAACTTGCTTTGATCCACCGGAGTGCGCAGCCCTGCACCCCCTCCCCCCGGAGCACTGCTTTACTGCGTTATATCCAAATTCATGTTATATCAGGTCACGTTATAGCGGGGTAGAGGTGTACTCTTTTTTTCTTTTTTTTTTTAATAGATTGGTTAAAATTACCAGAGACACTTTTTTTTTTCAGACAAAACAACACCTAAATTAGTTTAAAATTTTTTTATTCAAACTTCATGC
Source organism: Gopherus flavomarginatus (assembly GCF_025201925.1). Taxonomy (NCBI): domain Eukaryota; kingdom Metazoa; phylum Chordata; order Testudines; family Testudinidae; genus Gopherus; species Gopherus flavomarginatus. The sequence goes on from NC_066624.1 coordinate 91,755,608, forward strand.
TGCGGGTTTTGAGTCTTGTGAAGGGAAAGAGATGAGAAACCAGCAGACTGCAATACAGCTCCCTGGAGCAAGCAAACTAAAAAGGCAAGCAGCTAGAAATCATTGCCAGCATGGTCAGTGCTGCCTCACAACCTGCCAATAATCTTAATGGCTAGCTGAGAGGTTGAGATTTGTGTGGGCAAAAGCAGATCAGTTGAGCAACCTCTGATGTGACTGACTTAATTAGTCTGGAGAATGCATGAGTGACTACATGAAGGAAAAATTAGTAGTAATCTGAATTTTGTCAAGTGACTAGAAAATATCTCTTTCCTGTTCTGCCAAATAAGTGAATGCTAGTCAGGGCCGGCTCCAGGTACCAGCGAAGGAAGCACATGCCTGGGTGGCACATGCTAAAGGGCGGCATTCCATTTTTTGGGGGGATGTTTTTTGTGCTTTGGCAGTCTGAGTGCCTTTTTTTTTTTTTTTTTTGCTTGGGGTGGCAAAAATCGTAGAGCTAGCCCTGATACTAGTTATATCCCAGTGATAAATGAAGGAGGGGTGTACCTCCCTTTTGTGGACACCCAGCCAGCCAGTAATTATATCTCTCTTAGAGCAATTAGAGAACAGCTACTATTTGTAAAGGGTTAAAGTCTCACCGCTATGCATAGGTAAAAGGAAGTGAGTGGGTACCTGGCCAAAAGAGCCAATGGGAAGGCTAGAACTTTTTTAAAATTGAAAAAAAGACTCCCCTTTTGTCAGTCTGTTGGTCTCCCGGGGAGAGGTGGACATAGGGTGACCAGATGTCTCGATTTTATAGGGAAATCCAGATTGTTGGGTCTTTTTCTTATATAGGCTACTATTACTCCCCCATCCCGTCCCAATTTTTCACATTTGCTGTCTGGTCACCCTGGGTGGACAGGGCAGCAGACATGCTGTAAGACGCTTGGGCCAGGTATGAAAAATCATCAGAATCATACCTAAAAACTACTCATTTAAAACCCCAGATATGTAAGTAGATCAGGAAATGTCTAGGAAGACGCAATTAAGTTTATCCCTTTTATTTTGTTATGGCTTGTGGACTCCTCTGTGCCAGCTCTTTTTTGTTTTGCTTATAACCTTTAAGCTGGACCTCAGGAAAGCTGTTCTTGGTGTTTTAATTCTTGTAGTTGCTCTTTTAAAATCTAGCAAGAGCCCGAGTTCCCAGATGTATTTTCTTTCTTTTTATTAATAAAATTTACCTTTTTAAAGAACAGAATTGGATTTGTGTGTCTTAAAAGGTTTGTGCATATGTTTAATTATCTAGTAGCAACAACTGATTTCCTTTTTTTTTCTTCCTCTGTTCTTCCCCAGAGGGGAGATGAAAGGGCTTGAGGGTATCCCACAGGAAGGAATTCCCAAGTGTGCCTTCCTGAGCTCTCAAAGGGGTTCTGCACTTGGTAGCAGCATCTACCCATCCAAGATTAGAGAAAAGCTGTAACCTTGGGAACTTACTACCAGCCTGCAGTGGCCAGTATTAATTTTTAGAATCCTTGCAGGCCCCCACCTTCTGCATTCAAAGTGACAGAGTGGGGAATTAGAGTTGACAATCCCCAATACATGGAGAGGCGTGGCGGTAGGGTGACCAGATAGCAAGTGTGAAAAGTTGGGATGCTTTTTCTTGGGGGAGGGGGCCTAGGAGGAGGGGCTACAGTGGCATGTAAGACAAAGCCCCTAATATCAGGACAGTCCTAATAAGATCAGGATGTCTGGTCATACTAACAGGTGGTCACATGGCTTGAAATATCTTCAGATAGTAGTTTTTGGCCTATTGGATTTACATCCCCATGTTATATAATTTTCATGCCCTACCTGTGTTATATGGCTGTGCAATACAAACTAATGTACAGCTCATTCATGGGAGGGAGGAGAGTGAAACTAAATGTAAGTGGATCATTTATTGTCCACCAGCATTCAGGATCAGAAGTTAGAATTGATCCACTGCCAATGGAAGACTGTTCCCTCTTGTACACTTTTCTAGTGCTTTGGCCAGTCTAATTTAGAAGTGCCAAACAATTAGGCATCTACCACTTCTCTACAGAGACCATCTTCCTGATATGTAGCCTAAATTTTCCCTTTGATTCCTTTAGTTTGAATTACTTCCTCGCTGCACCCTGGCCACATGTATCATAGTAAAATTTCCTCTCCCTCCTTGCTATTTACACTCTAAAGCTTTGGCATAATATTCATAGTAAGCCAGTTCAAATAAATCGAATCCAGATTGGCATCCAGGCATATCCCTTTCTTCCAGGCTATTACTTGGTGACCTGTGATGAATTAGGGCTCTTTCTGAACCACTTCTGAGATGGATTGCTAATGTGAAATTGAAAAACTGCCAAAGGGTGTATGTATGTCTACCACTGCTGACATGTACACACCAGACAGATACAATAGGAGATGCCTAGGTCTTGACCTAACCCTGGGTTAGGCAAGGGAACAATGAATGAGCTGCACCATTAGAAAATTAGTTTAGCCAACTTCTTGGGAAAGGTGAAAGCGGGAGCAGTGGAAACCTACCAGGAGTAGAACAAAAGAGGCCAGGTGATCAGGAGGGGTTTAAAGAAATGCAGAACAGGAATGAGACTGGAAGAATGGGGCAGGAGAAAGTAAGGTCACAGAAATTGGGTAAGGGGCTCCAAGAGGAAGAGGTATCTAGCATGTAGTGGCATTTGGGGTTGGGGTGCCTGGTTTCTTGAGCCCAGATGGTCCCGAGGATTCTGGACAACCCAAAGGATTCAGATCCAAGCCCAAATAATGCCATGGAGTGGTGAGGAAACTGAGGCAGGGAACCTGTGTTTAGTGTTTGTATGATCTATACTCCCTTGTACTTTATACAATAAGTATAAAAGAGCATTAATGTGTTAGACTGAGACACACTTTGCTCAGTCTGTTAAATGCTTCACAACTGCAGTGTACCCCTCAGAATTAAACTGTAAACCAGAAGCTTTTGGATGGAATTCTAGGGGGTGCAGGCATGTTTAAGTAACTGGGGTATCTTGGGGAGTCCACACTGATTGTGGAGTGTGGGGCAGATGGGCTGAGGAGGCCCATTTCCAAGAAGGGATAACAGCTTAACATGCCCCTGGAGCACAGAAGCTTGGATTTTCCTCCCAGCAATCCTCATGCTGGCCACCAAGGAGTGCTCACAAGGGTCTGTGAAATGACCTGTGAAGCATATTTTGCTATGCTGTTCTTTCCAATAACAGAGTGTCTGCTCAAATTTGTATTAGTGAACAATCATACGTTTATTTCTTAATGTTCTGGATGCGTCCTGAGACTTTTCCATGGAACTTAGTATGCATCTCACAGTAGTGGTTCTGGTAATATTGCCTGACTGTACTTGTCAGAATATTCTATAAGAGTTTCAAGGATTAAGTGTAGTTTTCTGATTATCTTGCTCTTCTGTAGTCAGTTGTAAAATCTGGTTGTGCTGATTTTTATCATGAAGAATAAAGAATTATACACTCAACACTGCAGCTCGTAGTAGGAGCTGCAGAAGCGGTGATCTTTGTATGATTGGAGAACTTCCTACGGTCTTGATTGGATTTTTCTCTGCCCTGTGTGGGTGAATTGTTTACTCCATCCCTGCCTCAGTTTTGCTCCACACCTGCTCCTCTGATCCACAAATCCCCACTCCCTTCACTTTTCTTTCAGTTTAGCTTATTGTCTTCTAACTAAACAAATGCTCCTTCCTTCACCCCCCAGTTGTGAAACTTAAATGACATTTGTCTTCATCACATAGTTCACTCTGCTTGTTAAATCCTCCCCCTCACACACACACCCTCTGTTTTGTCTATTCAGTTTCTAAGTTGCTCAGGGCAGGGACTTAGACACTATGTTTATCTAATTGTACAGTGTCTAGCATAATGGGGCCTCATTCTTGGTTACTAATATTAAGTCTTATAGTTTGAACTTCTTTAATAGTATACAGTATTTTGCCTAAACCTAAGCTAGGAAGGTTGAACTATGAATTCAGGCAGGTGTGACATGTAGCTTAAAAATATCTGGTTGTAAAGGTTGGAGAGATAAATGGAGACCAATAAAGTCATTGCAATATATATTCCATTTACTAGAGTAAACTGTAATAGGCTATATAAATGGACTGAGCACAGAAAACGAAGTAGAGGAGTCTAAATGGGACAAACTAGTATTGCATATACTACAAATTGGAAAGTGAAATGTGACCAATGCTTTCCTTTCAATTAAGACCTGGTAAAGGGAAACAGCGGGGAAATTATGTTAACTTGTTTGAAAAATTTTACCTGTTTTTCCTGAAATTTTATCTATTTTGAAATCTGAAATGGAGGCATGAATGTTAATTGGAATGTGTACATCTGAGTCAATATAGCTAACAATCTCCAAGTGATAGTCAATCATTTCTACTTTGTTTTTTATTTCTCTGGATTTTGTCTTTCCCATATTTTGAGAATTCTTGTCCTTAATATCCTGATACCTCTTCACATCCTGCTTTCTGCACCCTGACAAAATCATGCCTATATACTGGGATGGAAAATACACAGGCCTAGCCAGTTTCACTGCAAAAGCTTCCCCAGTGGTCAAGCCAGGACACTCACTGTGTGAGTTTGACTCAGGTACAGCCATTTCCATTGGCAAAACACCATATGCACGTGCAGAAGTACTTACTCAGCCCCCCCGCCCCCAAATGTGGCACTTGTAAAGAGCTGCCAGAGGGAGCTATTTGCAGTGCACAAGTTTTATTGGTCTTACAAAATCTAGGAATTATGCTACATATTAAGTGCCATCTACTGGTTTATCCACTAACTATTTACATATATACAAACATAGAACACTTTTTAAACGTGACTCTTCCTATAACGGAAAATGGGTAATTTCAATTAACTTCATAGTCTTTCAAAATGATTGGGCAACTTTACATCTCTTTCACTATGTCTGGTTTCATTTTGTATCCTAAAAATCTACTGGAAATCTGTTTGAATCTTATTATATATAATATTTAATGCTGCCACTGTTAGTTTTACTTTTAAGTATAATCTTTGTTCAGCTGCCCAGGTGTCTCAGCCGTGGAGCTTAAGGTGTTATATAAATATCTTCAGAAAATAGAATTCAAAAATGTAACAAGTAGCTATTCCTCTTCTACAATATAGCCAGCCCCAGCCCCGAAGGAACAAATGTTCTCCCCTCTCAAATAATTGAAACTGTATCCATCACAACTTTCCCTACATATAGGCCATGTGGTGGTGGTTTTGTTTTTTTGCTAGGTTCCTAGCCTTAGCAAAACAAAGTTTATTGAGCGAGTTACACATTTTCATGGAATGAACTTTCAATTGGGCTACAGAAAATTCTTGCCAATACTATTAGAGTTGAGAATGCAGCAAAATTTACCCCTATATTTGTTGTTGAAGTAAGCATGAATAAGCCTGATTTCTAAAAACTGATTACCCAGAACTCAGTTAATACAATACTAAAACTATCTAAACAGCAGGAATATGAGGAAATATTGCTTGTAATGCAAAAGGCCTTGCAGTGGAAAAACCAATGTGCTGATAATAAAAGGATAATAGTTATCCTTTGTGACTTATTTACTCAGTAGCCGATGATGTAAAGGATTTTTTTAGCCACTTGTATTTGCAAATTTTTCTAGTGTTCTATAAAATTCATTTTAATATAAATAGCTTGTTTGATTTTTGAAAGTAGGGTGACTAGTCAGCAAGTGTAAAAAATCATAACGGGGGTAGGGTGGAGGGCTGGTAATAGGAGCCTATATAAGAAAAAGACTGAAAAATCAGGACTGTCCCTATAAAATCGGGACATCTGGTCACCCTATACTGAAGATAGCAAGATATCTGTACCAGGAACAGAATTTAGGCTTGTTTCAGGGAACACATGGTGAAGAAATATGTTTACAAATTTACTGACTTGGTATCCACTGGAGTTCTTTAATGTGAATTGCTGTTACCAGACAAGTGCTAGTTTATCTGAGTTTACAGTTAGCTTTCCTGTTTTGGCCCCTTACTGTAGCTAGTTTAGCAAAACTGCATTTAAATGAGTCCCCAGTGAGAGACCCAGAGTTCACATTTTTCCTTTAATAGACATGTTAGTCTTCCTGCATGATGAAATTTCATAAATGGATCTTTACTTTTCACATATGAGACAGCTATTATATATCCGTCAGTTCATTATAGTCGTGACCTCACCTTGGGGAATTATTGTAGAAGTCATTGCATTTCTTCAAGATGAAAGACAGGATTTTTAATTGGCTAATGTTATAGAGATATAGTGTTCTTTATCACAGGAGTCTTGTTAAGGCTCTTTTCAAAAAAAGTTTATTTTTTTAATTCAATACAAATAAGATTGTCTCTCCTTAGGCTGGCGATCTTGAAAGTTAAATCTTTTTAATTTCTGGCTTGCTGGTAGATAGTCCTGTGGGAGCCCCCAGCTTGGGAACAGAGGTTGATAGGAAACAAAGGTGATGGAGTTGTTCCCCAACCTGGACCCCAGCCTATACTACCGTAGAAATATTCCTTTGTTAATGAAGGAATTCATGACTTTAGTGACTGCATATCTTGCCTTTCTCTTTGCAGGCTGAGACTTGAATTCAATGTCCCTAGGAGAACTAGGGAGATATGCTAGGGAAAAAAAATGGATCCCCAAAATCAGCTGGTGGATTGTCTCCTGCAAAACATTTGCAGTTTACAGAATGTAACTTTTTTATTGATGAAAGTTATAAGTTTACTTAAAATTCTCCACCATTTATTTTCTGGTGAACACAAAGCCACTGCCACTCTTTGATGCTGAGAAGAAAATTTTACTTTGTCAAATAGGCCTTGCACAGAAAAACTTAGAAGGCAACGGACATATAACTCTAGGTTTTATGGTATGATTACTGTTCACTAGGTTTATTATGATTCTCTCGTTCTATGAAACAAAATTCAATCCATGTATCAATCTAAAGCTGAGTAACTATTGCCAAGATGATCAATTATTATGCCTTTCCAAAATATATGTAATTAGGGCTATAGGAATGAATCTGTTTAGCATGGAAGTAGTGGTGGTATATCCATAATCACAGTATGGCCACCAAGTTGGATTTGGTTCCTTCAGCTGGTTTTAAAAAGCCAAATATACAATCCATATGAGAGCAAGATTTTCTAGGGGCAAAGGCATGAGAAAACAAGGGTAAACTTTAATTCAAATAGGTCACTACAGGATGAATTTCTCATGGTTGGGAGCATGGTGCATTATGAAATGTGATTGAAAGGGATATACTGGTTTGGGGGCGTTTAGAGTCTGCAGCTGTCTTTTCCTCTAAGAGACAAGACTGCTGTTTGAAATTGTGTGCCTGGAAATGTCAGTTTTCATTTTCAGCTGGAGACTGAAGGATGTTCTTTTGTGGGGACAGAAATAGGGGTTGTGCTGTTGAAGAGAGGGGTCATAGACTGAGGAGAGGTGCTTACCTAAAGGATGAGCTGTTGCCCAGTTGTGGGTGTTTTTTGGGGGGGCGGGGGGGCAAATATCAGAGGTGTTCCAGCACAACTGCAACTCAGTTTTACACTGTGAGTAGGCAGAGTGTTTGCTAAATGAGACACTTACTAAATCAATTTGAGAGCAAAGATCCCCTCAGCCTAGAAGTAGATAGGGTCCATTTGGGGCTTTGGATCTGAGATGGATCAAAATATGCAGCTAGTAGCTTGGATCCAGTTACCCAAATCCAAACACCCCCAAAATGTGGAGTCAGTTGGATATGTGATCCTAGTTTGGCACTTCTCTCAAATATTCATTAAAAACGAATAGCTCTTTAATAAAGTAAAGAGCAAATAGATGCTGAAATCTTCTATTACAAAATATAGGGGAAAACCTGTTTGTGGAAAGGAAAATAATGCAACTTCCTCTTGCTTTTAATACAAGAGAGGCTTTTGAATTTTGATAGTCTCGTATTCTTTCAAACTATCACCGGTACACGGTAGCAAAATGATTTAAAAGCACCATAATTTGATTTGCTATTTAAAGTGGCATGCCTCAAATTTAGTGAAAAAACTTTTTAAATATTTGCTTTACAGATGTCTTTTTCCCTGCTAATGAAAGTCTTCAGAAAACATCTCTAGTGTAGAATGTGAAGTTGAAAATACATTTCTCTCTCATTGGTGTATTCTTGTTTAACGTATGCTCTGTATTCTATAACATTGCAATTTTAGGGTCGGTCCTCTCTCCCTCCAAAAAGGGTGGTAGCCAGGAAGACAGTAGCCAGAGGGAGCATGCAATCCTGGGAAATGAGAACCTATACAAGTAATAGTGGCTCAAAATGCTAGTGCATAGGATGGAGAGGAGACTGGTTCAGTTATGTTCCAACCTGAGCAGTAATAATACTATCCATGGATTCTGAGTCTCAAATTGTTAGGTGTGCAGGAGATATTTATGGGGGGAAAACATCTCATGTCCATTATCCCTCCATTTTACAGGACTATCAGTTAGGTACCAAAGGTCTCAAACCCAGGCCCAGAGGGCTGCCAAGTGGAAGCCTTATCCTCTGCTTCACAGCTTGATGAAGGAACTGCTTCTAATACCCCATCACAAGCAGCTACATCTGCTGACACTCAGGCAGATCAGACGACTAACAGACTGGTGATTGGATACCACTGGGAAAAAAGCTTCCTGTTCCTGTCCTATCCCTTGTCTGAGAAACTAGTTGCTAGGTCTGTCGCTGCTCAGACCTTTAAGATCACAGTCCTCCTTCTTGGCCTGAGCCACCCTCTCCCCCAATTCCTGATTCCAGCTTTGACCTGTGATCATGACTCTGACTCTACTCCTGGCTTTGACCACTAGGTCACACAGCCAATGTTACATGTCCCAAGAATGATCCAGAACATATGAAAATCAAACTTTGCTTAAATTTTAACTCTTCGTATTCTAAGGTGTTAGTAAAACTAGGAAAGAAGCCTGCTTTTTTTTAAAAAAAAAAATTAACCACTCTATCTGTTTAGCTAACTAGTCTCATGATACATATAAAATAAACCTAGCACAATGGATCTCTGACTTGGCTAAAGGCTCTAGGAAGTACCAAAATATTTGTTTAATATAGGCAGTCAGTCTCCAGAAATGCAATCTGACAGCTCACCTTAATCTTAAAAAAAAAAGGAAGCTTTTTTTTTTTTGTCAAATGAGATATGACTAGCTAAATTGTATTTTATTCAGCATGATGCTAAGGATGGGTCAGTAACAACAAGAGGAACCTAAAATAAGCTCTCTTCCAGTAAATGAATGGTTATATTAGAGATTCACTTCCTTGATAAATGCATGCAAAGGTTTAGTATGTGGGGTACAATATACATATTTTTGATAAGATAGGAATATTTTAAATTGCTCCTGTTTGTCATAATGGGACTATAATATTTCATACTGAAACACAATATCTAAATCTCTCTTTGCTTCACACTCACCTTTGCTTTCTTCAGGAGGTAATAAAAACATTACCACTGATTCATAAGGGAAAAAAGGTTATGGTAATAGCAAAATCCCCAGGTATCTTTTGAAAAGAGCTTCCCCATTTGCTGCTCTTCAGTACAGTTAATGGAAACCTTGTGTGATCAGTGTTTTCTTATCTGCATGAACTGGATCTTTATCCATCATAATATTTTCATTTTGCGAAACAGTGCAGAAATACACACAGATATTAGCTTAGGTCACTTTGTCATAGCTGGTTTACAGGATTTACTGGTATTACACTGATTTTTAAACCAGTGGTTCTTAAACTCTTCTATACCATGACCCCATGTCACATCAGAAAAAAGTTTGGGGACTTACTGACTTCACCAGAGCTACCCCAATTTTAAACCAGCTGAAGATCTGCTGTAAAAACACTTCAGATGAGGTTAGTTGCTTGTTGATTTTGTCAGATTTATTAGTGGCAAACCTACAGACGTTCTGCTTGCAGAATTTTTTTTAAACCATTCCAAATTTTGCTTTGCTCTGAACAGACTTTATTTTATTGACAGGCAGTGTCCTGCTACAATAGGAGATTTTGTTTGTTCCCTTTATACTCATCTTACCTGTGGGAATCCACGAGAATCTGTAGCAGGTCCTTTGCTGTTTAGTTATTTGTTGCTACTGGGACAATTGGTTTCAAAAATGATGGTGATTCCTGCTGCTCTGTTGATGACACAGATCTATGTTGCAGATATTGATTCTTTCAGTCTGCGTTAGAGACCTGTTTACTGGAGACAATCTCTAGATGCCATGGCATTTGCTCCAGCTGAATGCAGCTATAACAGAGCCCCTAATTCTGGGGCTTCCTGCAGCTCTTGAAAATTGTGCTTGCAATCAAGATGCATTCTCAGGGGTCTCTGAATCAATACTACCTCTGAAGTTAGAATTATAGTCCTAATTTACTGTGTGCAGTGTTGTAGCTGTGTTGGTCCCAGGATATTTGAGAAGAAGGTGGATGAGGTAACACTTTTTTTGCGGAGGGGAAGACACCATCTTCTTAAAGCTTTTGTCTTGCCAACAGGAATGGGTCCAATAAAAATATATAACCTCACTCACCTTATTTGTCTAAATATCCTGAAATCTTTCATGTAAGTTCTCATCCTTCTGTGCTTGAAAAGATTTTGAATTTAACACTTACATTGTGATCTTGCCAAAGCTGTGCTTTACGCTAGCACCATAAATGTAGACTGCCTCTTGTTGGACTCTCAACATTCTAGTACAACCCTTTGTTCCAAAGACTGCTTGATCTGAGTACACAGTATGCAGCTGTACAATTAATGGGAAAACAGAAGTTGGAGGTGTGTTGATTTGTTTTGTTTATGCATTTATTTAGCCTTTTAGATCCAAAACATCTATCATGCTCCCTGTGCCTCTGACAATGTTAAAGTGCTAGTTAACATAAGCCAAAGTATTAAAACAACCCACCCCAAACAAATCATACAGTCCAGATAAAATACATATCCTAGCCACAGTAAACGTCACCTCTGAAACAGCATTTTCTTCCCCCAAAGCTCTCCTAACCAGATGAACCTTGCAGTATTTCTTGACAGTCAGCAGATCTGGACTGTTTCAGAGTAGGGGGGAGGTTATGTATTCCTGAGGAAAGGGGATTTTGTGATGAACACCTGCCATCAGCCTCTCTCCTCTATACAGAGAGATCCAGATTCAATGGCTCTACAGATGTTAACTGTAACAGCATGGCATGACACAAGGAGAGGGATGTTCTTACTCAATGCTAGTACCTTAAACTCCCCCTGGAAGCCCCCAGGCAGCCAATGCAGATGATGAAGAACTAGTTAAATATGCTCAGGCTTGATTCTTCTCTAGTGGACTGCCACATTCTGCAGTAGGTTTAGTTCTTGAGTGGATTTAAGATAAAGCGCAGGGCAACATTCCAGTCCGGAAGTGATAAAGAAATGACTTAAGGTGAGAAAGTATGCACCGGAAAGAGAAGGACACCCTTCGAGAGTCCTGGAGGTGGAGGGGGAAACTACTAGCAAAGATGACAAATAATCCATTACCCAGAGACCAACAATGGCATCCAGGAGTAAGGACTTGGTGAGAAATTGGGCATTAGGAGCTGCCAAATCACTGTGGTCCATTTGGCAATAACAGAATATGACTAAGTTTAATTGTTACATTGGAAGTGTCTCTGGCACACAAGTGAGCTGACTTTTTCTGTATCTAAGTCTGTCCGAACCATGCTTGAATGAAAACATGGTTGAGTGTATCGAAGGGAATGAGATATTATAGAATTTGGATGCAGTTCTTCACTTATGGGAGCTTACTAGGTGCCATGTTCCACAATAGAAAAGAATCCAGGTTTAAACAAAATGTAATTTCTGGGATAGATCATAGAATATCAGGGTTGGAAGGAACCTCAGGAGGTCATCTAGTCCAACCCCCTACTCAAAGCAGGACCAATCCCCAGACAGATTTTTGCCCCAGATCCCTAAATGGCCCCCTCAAGGATTGAGTTCACAACCCTAGGTTTAGCAGCCCAATGCTCAAACCACTGAGCTATCCCTCTCCCTAATTTAGTGCCTATGATGGGAGTGAGGGTTGTTCTGGGACTTGGGTGGAGGGAAGGCGGGGCAAAACCAGACCAGTGAGAGGTTCTGTTGCCACTTGCTCTGTAACCCTGGGTGCCTCACAGTGCTTTGCTGCTGTAGTTCCAAGCCTAGGATGCTCATAACTAGCCTACTAGCATGCAGGTCACACCCTGAGTGTCTGTGTACGGCTGCAGGCCTAGCCCACCAGATTCTGACCCTACCAGCCTGCCAGCAACACACCAGTGACACTCTGGCTTCCACGTTCCTTGGCTACAACCGGCAATAAGACCACAACACACTCCCAGTCCCAAATTTTTCCAAAACTGCGCCCTTAAGTATCCAGCCTTGTCATGGATAGAGCAGAGAAATGATGTTTATTGCTTCTAGAAAGAGACCAAACTACATCACAGTTTATTAACTTAACTGAGGTAAATTCACCCTTTCCTTTAAACACAGCACTGCCTTGGCTTATGGTAAAAATGAAATAAATTCATTAACAAAATATACATGGGATTAAGTGAGTTCAAGTATAAGGAATGAAAATAGAAGAAGTTACAGGTAAAACAAAACAAGTTTCTAAAAGTCTAAAACTTAATCTAGAAAGGTACACTCTTTTTGGATAAGCAGGTTTCTCTTCTATATTCAGTTCCCAGAAACTTCAACCTCTGTCCCTTGGGTTGAAGGACCCATTCTTCTCAACTCACAAGACCTCTAGTCCCTTGTATTGGTCTAGTGATGGATGTTAAAGATGGCTTCTGGCTTTGCTTGTATTTTTTAAAGTCCAATGAACTTGTTTCAAGAAGCAGGAAGGGCTGTGGGCTTCCCCATCCCTCAACTGATTTCTGTGTAAAAGGGACTGACTTTGTTTCTGATCCTATTGTGCTTAATTTCTACAGAAGACAGGCAGAGAGCTGTGAAATTGCCTCCTGTCTGGGCAGACTGTACAGCCTAAAAATCAATGAGTATCCATAATTCCTTACATTGTGTTTAATATACATTTCACAATATTAATCACCAGAATGGTGTTAGCTTTTAGAAAATGCCTGTCTATGCACTTATAATACAGTAATATTGTATACAGCCAATTGATTCAATAGTTTCACTTGAAATTCAGACCCCCCACCTACTTGTCCTTATAGACCAGTAAATCTTTCATCATATTCTTTGAAAAGTAAAGCCCCGACCAAGCTTCTCTCGCCTGTTGGGTGTAGACCCCATGCTGTCTTCCTACACTTTTTAGTGTGAGGTTTGTCTCCTCCCCTTGTTAGCTTAATGGACTCATTTATGCGACATGTAAATACATTCTCATTGTCTTTCAAAGTACTTTGGAAGTAACTCAGAGGTGAGGAAAACACATTCCTTTGTTCAGGGCAGACCTATTTACTAACCCCTGGCTTGTCTGGTTTAAACACACTTTAGTAACTCTCTATACATGTCACACCCATACATTATGGAAGAACATTAATGATCAGTGAGTTATTATTTATCAAATTATATCTCCCAATGCCTATTTTGTACAAAAGATTACTAGACTAGTGTGTAGGATTTGAATACATGGGTGCTCAGTATCACATTGGGGTTATAAACTCCCAACTGTAGCAGCCATGAAGGGGTTAATGTATGGAACTGTGTCAAGTATCAGAGGGCAGCCGTGTTTGCTGCTTGTATGGAACTGTTACTTCCCCAGCTGTGACTAAATGGCTTAATAGCAACATCTGAGGTAAAAACCTGCAGTTCAGAGTGGGGTGGCTGCCAGAGAGGTTGGAGACTATTTAAGGAGGTTCCTCAATAGCAGTTGGTTAAGGAGCCACTCAAGGAATGAATTCAGAGGTCTGCCATGTGGAGTGAGATAAAACTGCTTGCTTGAAAAGAGACTACTAGTCAGGGTGAAGGAACAGCCAGCAGAGACCCAGAAGGCAGGGCTCTTAAAGTCCAGTATCATAGAATATTAGGGTTGGAAGGGACCTCAGGAGGTCATCAAGTCCAACCCCCTGCTCAAAGCAGGATCAATCCCCAGATTTTTATCCCAGTTCCCTAAATGGTCCCCTCAAGGATTGAACTCACAACCCTGGGCTTAGCAGACCAATGCTCAAACCACTGAACTATCCCTGCCCCCAGTAGATCAATAACATCGTAAATAAGGGGTGAAGGAATGAGCTCTTCAGTACTCCTTCCTCTAAGTGGTTTTCAGTTGGTTTTGGTTGCAGATATCTCTGAAACCTGGAGTTCTGGGTGTCTTTTGCCTCTGAGAGGGTTTCTCTTCTTTCAGCAAGCTTGTATCATGTGCCTTCAGTACCCACTCAGCTTGACTTTCACAACCCTGACACCTCCTAGCAGCTCTCCTCTTTCTCCCTAGGGAGTGTGGCTACTCTTTTTGGTTTGGGGTTTTTTAACATGAACATTTAACTTTAAAACACTTTTTTGATAGACTGGTCAAAGAAGGATGGAGACTTTTAGTTTGTTAGCCACACTACAGTCAATGAGATGTAAGTACACCTCTACCCTGATATAACGCTGTCCTCGGGAGCCAAAAAATCTTACTGCGTTATAGGTGAAACCGGGTTAGCTCGAACTTGCTTTGATCCACGAGAGTGCGCAGTCCTGCCCTCCTGGAGCTCTGCTTTACCACGTTATATCCGAATTTGTGTTATATCAGGGTAGAGGTGTACACGGTTAAGTTACACCCTGAATAGTCTGATTTAAACATGTGCTTAAATACTTTTCTGAATTATGGCCTCTGTTGGCAAGGATAGTTTCCATATTTGTGTATAAAATGGAGGTATGTCTTTACATAAAGGAATATTGTATATACAAGTTAGGCCTCCATCCTGCAGCTGGCTGACTGCTCAGAGTCGTGGCCTTAATTTATTCTGAATAAATACGTGTTCACATTTGCTGTCATTTGGAAATGCTACAGTAACTAACTAAAAGATTATTTGTTCCCATAAATATAAGATGCTTCAATTTCTAACAATCATGGAACGCCTAAAAGTATGATTTGTAAATATTTCAAAACTTAAATGGATTTCAAGGATACAGTATTTTGAAGGTGTTAGTTTTATTTCTATTGTGGACTGGCTGTTATGATGTAATGGCCCAATCTAACTTTTGTTGAAGTCAAGGGGAATTGGATTGGGCCCTAAATTACCGATAGCATCTTTAAGAAAATATCCAGTGTACAAAATGTTATACTTTGAATGCATCCTACATTTGATTGCACTGGACTGTAAGAAGTATTAAAATAGACCATTTTGAGAAACTAGTTTACAATGCTCATCTTTCATTCAAGGCACAGTTAAATAAGAGGCTTCTCAGAGCAGTAATTAATGAAAATAAGCACGGTAGGCTTTATATAAAGCAAGGTCCACAATAAAATTGGAAGGAGAATGCAGTTGTAATAGATCTTGAGAGTGCTAGTTAATTATAATTGACTGTTAGTTCTGTCACTCATATCCTTTCACTGAGTTATAAGAAAAATGAGTGAGTCAATTATTTCTATCCCCTTTCACAGAAAATGAGGACAGAAATTGTACTTACAGGGGAAGTCTACCTTCCTGTTTAAAATATTACCCTCTTTTGATAATTAACTATACTCTGCTCTCATTAGGCAATTTCTTTTTGTGCTACGAATTTGTTTGGAATTGATTTGTTGAAAAGTACCAATATATTAAACAAATGTGGGGAATATAGTTGAACTAATAAATGTATAGCAAACGAAACTGGAAACATTGCCATGGGAAACCATTTCTGCATTTGTTACAGTATGACACTTTAGCACCATTTACTTAGTGATATACAATAACTTGTTGTGATTAAATTGTAAGATTTCCTCAACTTATGCTTTTATTAAACATTAACATTAACTTTCTCTAGCAACTCAGACATTTCAGTAGGTCATGAAATGCAATGGAGTTTCACTTTAGTCAGTTACTCTTTATATTTACATTCACAACAGTAAATTCTTGGAATTCCCCATTACTATGGCAGCTGCGTACCAATGTTCTTAAAATGTGTGGTGATTGTATAAAACCGATTCACTGCTGGGAGAGTGAAACCAGTTCCCACTTACAGTACCTAAATATCATGCATGTTGGGTTTAGGGCTTTTAATAGTCTTCCTGGTAGGAATTTAAGGGTTTATCTAAGCAGGGACGCTCTAGGAAAATTAAAGTGGATGAGTTAAATTACATTAAACCCTTATGTGGACACTTAAGCATGAAAGTCGACTTAATTTGGTTTGGTTTAATTCACATATTTACACGTTACTAGACTAGTGGTCTGTACACAGAGCCATGGTACTTTAGCTTTACATACTGCCTGTTACCTGTTCATTAATACTATTGTCTCTTCTGACACCAGTGCTACTGCTCAGCAGAGAGGTGGCATGTGTCTATGGCCACCCTTCCAGTGGAGGAGAAATCTAAGTGTCACTTGTTTTATTTACACTAGTCCTGAAATGAGCTGGTCAAATGGTATCCCTTCTTCCACGAATCTCTTCCTAACCCCAATGCCCACTCCCAGAGAATAGCTGCCTCAAGAACTTACTCTAATCAAAGCCCAAGATAGAAGGCAAATTCTCCTGCTGCTCACCTAGCTTCTTCTCTCCTAAAGTTCCATTTACACCAAAACCTTGCATTGCCAAAAGCTAACACAGCAAATCTTCCTAAGACTCAAAATTTTCTTGCACATTAAGAAAAAACTTGGAAGACTGTAACAGTGCCACTGGATGATGCTTGCCACAATAGTCATAAATTGATAATCTTCTTAAACTTTAGACAATTGTATTATCCTGGTGTAAACTGGAGTCCAATATTTTCAGAAAAGTTCTATCTATTCCAGTATAGTAACATGAAATAAGGCCAGATCACTGTTTGCTTTGTATTTGGATAAATATTTGTAAAATCAGCTACGTCTTGTCAATGTGGGGGAAAAAAAATTAACAAATACTCTTCACTAATTCAGTAGGAAAAATGTTTGAATTCTGTAAACACTGCTTTAACTTGTATAAAACTGGCATCTGGAAAATAATGAAACAAAATGGCCTCAGAACTGTCTAATAGCTCTTGTTTTGATGCATTATCTAAGATGTGACATCACAAATAGACACAGTGCTAGGAGATTGCCGGAAATTTCCAGCAAAGTATTTCTCCACTAATTAGCTCCCAAGAGGTGAGAGAGTTTTTGTTCTGGCTTCAGCTCTGAACAGAGGGAGGCAGCTTTGTTTTCCCTTTCTATTGATATTCAAGGAGTGTATTGTTTAAAATCAGAAACCATAGCTGATAGCCTTAAATGATTAATATGCTATTTATAGGATACAATGTATACTGAAGAAAATCAGCACACTTGAGCCATCCTTTCAAGGCTTTATTAACCCAAATTACATTGTAAGATAGTGTTGGTTTAAGGCTTTAAAGCATCAAAACAATTCAGCATTAGGAGGATAGTCCCATGAAGCTGTTGTGTGTGTTAATACAAGTACAATCTGTTCTCCTCCTATCTTAGAATGTCAAGGATAGTGTGCAAATTCACTTGCAGGGAGACATTAAGTTTTTAATTTAAAGCTCAAGTATGCAAATATATTACAGAACAGAGGAAAAAGTGAAGTGCTGTAGCTCCTCAGGCAGTGGGCTAGATCCTCGGCTAAATGGAAATCAGTGGAGCTGACCTGACTTACATCAGCTGAGTGTCTAGCCCAGTATTGATGCAGCAATAGTGGTGATGCACTAGAAAATACAGAAATAATATAGTTGACAAAAGTTCACAGAACAGGGAAACTTGGAAACCTGGCCAGAAAATGGTTCATTTTCTGAAACATTTTGAGGGTTTGAAAATTTTCATTTTATTGCAGAATGAAAATGAAACTTTTCAAAACTTTCTGCAAAAAACATGCAAATAGTCATTAGCTCAGTGGTTAGGGCATTCACTTGGAATACAGGATCCCCAAATGATTTTCCCCAACAACCAGGCTATTGGCTATTCTTGGGTGGGTCTAGCTCTGATACATTCCCCAAAATACTTCTGTTTCAACAGGTGAAAACAACCTGACACATGTTTTGACCAGCTTTAATGCTCACTAATTTAGTATCTGATTAGTAAATAAACTTCCATTAGCCTAGCAAGACTTAATGCATGATCTGTAGCATCATAAATCCAGCACTGACAGTCGCTGTTTTAAGATTCCAGAATTCACCTATTAACTCAAGTTAGGTCTGAGACAAATTTCATTTAATGATTGAAAATGGCTACCTGTCAATCTCCTGTATGTGTGTTGAATGAGGATGGGAGGGTGTTTTCTTTAATTTGTCACATTCATCCTTCCTGGATAGCCTCATGTTGTTCCAAGTAATAAATAAATGAGATTGCAGCCTGTTTGGCTACAGAGCCTTGGAAAGGGAAAACATGTGACTTGTGGCCAGGCCTGTTTATGACTCTTATTTTTAGCTACTTTCTGCAGTGCTACTGCCTAAGATTTACTCTCCTGACTTGGGCTTCTGAGGAGAGGCAGAATCTCTGTTTAAGCTAGTCATAGATGTGTAACCAAAACATAGCTCCCCAACCCACCTATGGCTATAGCTGCATAGCTATGGCTAGAGGCAGGTGGAAAATGCTGTTATCTCTAGCAGCAGGGGTTTGCAAGCAGTACCCAGAGAACCACAGAAAGAACCCCCTAGTCAGGGACCAAGAGGCTAGGGGTAGAGCTGGCTAGCCTGGGAGCAAAAGGCAGCCTTTTTACCTCCCTTCTCTCATTAAGGAACAGCTAGAAGTAGGGGCAAGCAGCTCATCCAGAGCATCCCACAGCTGATGGCAAGGAGCAGCCATATCCTTCTTTCTCCAGAACAAGCAGCAGCCAGCATGAGTGGCTGGTGACCTCAGTCAAGGATAAGGAGTAGCCAGAGTTACCTGGACATCAGGTTGCGGAGATAACTGCTATGATCCTGGCTAGCACAGGTATGTTCCTAAAATCTAGTTCTTTGCTGCAGCCTTCTTAGTATTAAATTCTGATAGTCATGCCATGTGTCACTGATGTAAGGTAATGAACATACACCAACTATTCAGATTAGATATTAAATTTGCTTAAAATCTCCACATTTCTGAACCTTCAGCCTTAATGGGGATGGCTGTGGTTAACTTGAGGTTTCCCTGGTTAAAACAGGCAGCAGACAGTACTTGGGACCTTTATCCTTTCATTAGTCTGCTGTTCAAATTGATAAATTTCATCTCATCAAGGCTTTCTTTAGCTGTTTGGCAACCAGTCTTCAGGAACACAGTGAAGGGCCTTCATTAATGATCATGGAGGATAGAGAGAATCTTTATGCATCGGTTGGTGGAAAAGAAGGGCTACAGGATAAACATTAGGTAACTTAGATTTCTAAACATAAGCAGTTGTGTGTGAAAATGTTGACCAATACCATTTCCACCCATGTGAGCCCTTGAGTTGAGCTTCTGCTGATCTTAGCACTACCTACTTCTGGCTCTATATTAAACAAATGTCTCCAAACAAGCTAAACTACTGAGTACTGCTGTTGTGATGGCTGCCATCCTGACTAACTCACTCAAGACCGAACCAAGGACCTCTGGAACCAAATGAATGAGACTTCACAGTTTGAGCTCAAGAGACAGGCTGTCTAGTTGTGACCTGTAACCGACTCTTATCCTCTGTGGTAGGGCACAGAGGACATGTAAAGCACACTAATCAGTGGGTTATACAATCATACCATAATATGCTAGTTTTCTTGGAAGCACTTTCTCATTATTTTCACCTGTGGACTAAACTACTGGCAAGCTGAAGTTTTTTGGGACTGAGTATTCTCAGTTCTGGTTAGGAAAACCAGGGCATGATGTTAATAGTTGCAACAGTTTCTTAGCCATCAGGTTACTATGTGTAGCAATGAGAACACCAGCACTCAGTCTGTCTTTGCAAAATTCATCAAGTTTTCAGTAATGCTCTAGAACGTCAGTGAATTTTCTTTAAAGTGCTTTTTCAAAAGGAAAAAAATATCAGACTGTAGTACAGATTCTTCATTCATAGGATTATCTGAATAAGTATATCCCGATTCAAACAGGAACGCTAAGAAGATTATAAATGGGCTTTTATAGAATATACATATGTTGATGATAGCTGGAAGGAAGTCTTCCAATTGTTGTTTTTAAAATGGCTGGCTGAGAGGAGGACCAAGATGCAGGATTTAAAAAAAACTTGCATAAATGATGCATCAAGTATTTGGGCCTTGAACGTTTGCTTAGTAATGGTTCAGAGAACGGAAGGGAGAGGTGGTCTGTTTTGTATCTGACTGTACCTTGTACGTACATATACAATTTTTCTAATCTGATTTTATGAACATTCTAGTTTAAATTACATTAAACCTCAGTTAATTTTTAGTTATTGATTAAAATGGAATAATATCTGAATTATTTAGTGATGCATTATTGTCTTAATGGAATCATTCAACTTATTAATTCTAAAATTGCTTCTTTAAGGGAAAAAAGTCCACTTTTTTTCTTAAATTCTTCCAGGGGAGATTAGTAGAAGTTGCTGTTGTAGTTTTATATGACTGAATTTTGTTGCCAAAGATCCTTTGAGATGGAAAAGAGAAGTAAGACAGAGGCTGCTACACAATATTAGAATTTCTGTTTAAACAAAAAGTGGATATTTTCTACCCACAGATCAATGATAAAATAAATTATTTTTGAGCTCCACTTCTGCAGTGGGATCCAAATGAAGGATCAAGATCTTTGATTGTGTTAGTACTACGTGGTACTTGCATTATTTGAAAATTTCAGATACTGACCATATAATGCACATTATTCACCTTTTTATATAAAAGACATTCAGCCAAGGCCTCTAGATTAACAAAAGGAGAACTTCAAAATGTTTCTTTAGCATAAGCTTAAAACTAAAATGCTTATCGAATGTCTGAAGTCTGGAAAACTGGACTGGAAATCTCTTGACAATGTGCCCCTATGCACTTGGATATCGATTCAATATCCACAGTATCTTACATGGCACCAGTCACTGAAGTATCTAGGTAGCAACCTAGAAGTCTAACTATGAGACAGCATTTTCAAAAAAATCAAATCTCAAATGTTTGTGCGGTTTATGGCAGTAGCTCACCTAGTCCTACTGCTGATGTCTCCAAACTCAGCACAAAACCTGAACACTGAAAACTCTGCTCAAGTTTTAAGAAGGAAGCTTAATATTTCCACAGATCCTGTGGGATATTAGACAAGGCCTCACTTGGCCTTAACGTCTATGAATGGGGACAGAAAGGGGAACCATTGTGATTATCTAGTCCAGTGGTTCTCAAACTGTGGGTTGGGACCACAAAGTGGGGTTGCAACCCTGTTTTAATAGGGTCATTAGGGCTGGTTTAGACTTGCTGGGGCCTGGGGCTGAAGCCCAAGTCACACCACCCATGGCTTCGTCCATGGGTGCTGAGGCTCAGATTACAGGCCCCCCTCTCAGGGCAGCGAGTCTGGAGCTTTGTGGCCCTCCTCCACTGGGGTGGTGGGGCTGGGGCAGGCTCAGACTTCAGTACCCCTCCTGAGGTGGTATAGTAACTTTTATTTGTCAGAAGTGGGTTGCGGTGCAATGAAGTTTGAGATCCCCGATCTAATCTGACGACCTGCACGTTGCAGGCCACAGAATCTTACTCACCCCCTCCCATAATAGACCCCTAACCTTTGGTGGAGTTACTGAAGTCCTCAAATAATGATTTAAAGACTTCAATTTACAGACAATCCACCATTTACTCTACTTTAAACCAGCATGTAACCTATGCCCCATGCTGCAGAGGAAGGCAAAAAATCCCCAGGGTCTCTGCCAATCTGACCTGGGGAAAAATTCCTTCCCAACCCTAGATATGGCAATTGGTAAGAACCTAAGCATGTGGACCCACCAGCCAGATACCTGGGAAAGGATTTTCTGTGGTAATTCAGAGCACTCTCCATCTCCAGTCCTTGAAGATATTTGTGACTAGCAGTTGCAAATAGGCCATATGCCACTGTAGTCAACTTCATCATACCATCCCAATCCATAAACTTATCAAGCTCAGTCTTGAAGCCAGTTAAGGTTTTTTGCCTCCACTACTCCTCTTGGGAGGCTGTTCCAGAACTTCACTCCTCTGATGGTTAGAAACTTCATATAATTTTGAGCCTAAACTTGTTGATGGCCACTTTATGTCCATTTTGTTCTTGTGTCAGCATTGGCACTTAAATTAAATAACTGCTCTCCCTCCCTGGTACTCATCCCTCTCTATTTATAGAGACCAAGCATATCTCCCCTCTGCCTTTGTTTTGATTAGGCTAAACAAGCCAGGCTCCTTAAATCTCCTCTTGTAAGGTAGGTTTTCCATTCCTCTGATTATCCTAGTAGCCCTTCTCTGCATCTGTTTCAGTTTGAGTTCATCTTTTAAAGGTGGGAGAACAGAATTGCACACAGTGTTCCAGATGTTTCAGCAGTGCCTTGTATAATGTTACTAACGCTTCCTTATCTCTACTGGAAATACCTGGCCTGATGGATGCTATTTTCATGACCACATCACATTGGAGGCTCAGTCATCCTGTAATCAACCAATACACCAAAGTCTTTCTCCTCCTTGGTCACTTCCAACTGATACTGCCCCAGATGATAGCAAAAAAATTTGTTAGTCCCTAGTGCATGACTTTATGCTACTAAATTCCATCCCATTTCTATTAGCCCAGTTGTCAGACCTCCAGATCTTCTTGTATGACACTCTGGTCCTCCTCTGTATTGGCCATACCTCCCAACTTTTTCATCTGCAAATTATTAGCAAACTCTCACTTTTTGTGCCAAGGTTATGAATGAAAATATTAAAGAAGATGGTCCCAAGATCGATCCCTCTGGAACTCCACTAGTAACCTTCCTCCAGCCTGACAGTTCACCTTTCAGTATAACCTGTTGTAGTCTTCCCTTAACCATTTCCTTATCCACCTTTCAATTCTCATATTAATCTCCATCCTCAATTTAACTAGTTTCCCATGTGGAACTGTATCAAATCCCTTACTGAAATCCAGGTAGATTAGATCTGGATTTATTTTGTCTAAAAATAGTTATCTTCTCAAAGATCAGGTTGGTCTGGCATGATCTACCTTTTGTAAAACCGTGTTATATTTTATCCCCACCCCATCCTCAGTGCTCCTATTTTTTTTCCTTGTGTGAGTGGTGGTTTTTGTTTTTTGTTTTAAATTCTGTGGCTATAGAACCTTTTACTATTGATTTTTATTTCCTTTGCAAGGTCCAACTTGACTTGGTTTTTGGAAGTTCTCAATCTTTGACCTCCAAGAGGTAGCTTTCCTTGCTGGTCCTTCCCATCTTCCATTTATTGTACCCTTTCTGATTTCTGTTGACAACATGTTTGGACACTTGCTCATCCAGTTTTGGTCTGCAACCCTTCCCTATGAATTTTTTCCCATTGGTTGGGATGCAAGTTTCAGAGTTTCTTCAACTTTGATTTAAAGTAATTCCAAACTGCCTCTACATTCAGGTCCTTGAGTTCTTCAGTCCAGTCCACTTCCCTAACTAATTCCTGTTACACTTTAAAGTTTGCCTTTTTGAAATCAAGGACCCCAATTGCAGACTGAGACAAAGCAGAGAAACCACCCACCAGTACAGAAGGGGTTAAAGACAACCAGATGGCTCCTCCCTGTTATACCTGCAGCCAGTGCCACCTGTGAGAGGAGAGAACCTGGCTCAGTTCAGGGCTGACTGGTAAAAAGGCAGAAGCTAGCTATAGGCAGGGCCACTAGTCTGCCAGCCAAGGTAGCCACCAGGAAGTTAGCACCATTTCCATTGCTAAAGGTGATGAAGAGATTTAGGAGCCCCCAGTCTAAGAGGTAAGCAGATGAACAAAGCATACAGACCTTGTGGTTTTTTACACCACCACCAGACTTACAGCTACCCCACCCTGAGGAACTGCGCAGCAGGACACCACCCAAAGTCCACAAGGGGGTTCTACTAGAGACAGGCCACCACAGCAACTTGAATAGAGGGGCCATGCCCCCAGAATGAAAGGCAATGATGGGAAATAGCTTGGGGCAGTGGCTGTAGACTTCCTGCTGGAAAGTCCCCTACTCAAGGGTTCACTGTCACAGGGCCCTGGGCTGGGATATCAGTGGAGTGGGAGGACTTAAAAAATGATGTACCTTAACCACTCGGGGCCAAAGTCAAGCTCTCCAACCACTAGGCTGCGTAGCCCTCTAAGCTCCCGTAAACAGACCTTTCATTTATGGAATTAGCTCATGATCACATGAACCAAGGTTGTTCCCTACAACTAGCTCTTCTAAGGTCCTCACTACTTACAATATTAAATCTAAAATAGCTTTACCTCTTGTTCGTTTGGTGACTATTTGGTGAGGAAATCTATCCACTATCACATCCAGGAAAATGTCCTTCAATGTATATGTGGGAAATGACTCTCCCATAATCTCTCAATTCTCAGTAGTATTTATTTCATTAAAAATATTAGATCCCTATCCATAGCCAAACTGGATCCTAGAGGACAGTAGCAGATGCTAAGCACTATCCCAGTGGAACATGTGTTAGCTTTCTTCCCCAAAATGCCGTGGATCCAAACATTCTGTTTATCCATTCCATCGCTTCTAATTTCTTTACAGTTTTATTATTAATATACATTGCTATTCCACTACCTTTACTTCTCTCTTCCTAACAGCACATACCCCTCAACACTTGTACTCCAGATGTGACTACTATTGCATTGTTTCTGTTATCCCTGTAATATCTGGTTTCACTTCCTGCACCAGTAGTTCTAGTTTGTCCATTTTGTTACATAGGCTCCTTGTATTGTTAGACAGACCTCTTAATTGTTTATGCTTGGCTCTGACCAGCTTCCTCGCCTAGTAGGTACAGTAATTCTACTGCTAGTATCTCCTGCCTGATTGTTACTATCATAGTGCCAATACCAATCTTTCTTCTTGATGTCTATTCGCCTTCCCTTTGTTCCTTTTTCCATTGCTGTATGCTCTTACTTGATTTTCTTGCTGCTCAATGCTTACAATAAGGTCTGGAGATTACTAGAGCATCTCCCAACTATTTTCCCCTCCCCCCATCCAATTCCTAGTTCTTTTAATCAGTTGTCAACCTCCATCACCAAAGTCTATTTCCCTCCCTATTCAGGTGGAGTCCATTCCATGAGAACAGTCCTCTGTCTGTGAGTGTCTCCCAGGGGTCAAACATCCCCAAGTCCTCCTTATAGCACCACTGTCTACACAGCAATCAGAGGTGCGATTATAGCATGTGTAGATATACCCAAGCTAGATTTCATCTAGGTACAGTTGCTCAAATAATAATAGCAATGAAGCCATGGCAACATAGATACAGATTTGAGAAGCCAGCCTATACTGCAACGGTTTCACTATATTGTTTGAACTAGCTAGGGCAAATCTAATTTGGGTATGAGTACATGTGCTGCAAGTCTACACTGCAGAGACTGGCCTCCTTCGCATGCCCCCCCCCCAATAAAAGCTAGGCTAGGGTACAGTAGCAATAGTACGGTGACTTTATTACTTCCTATTTCTTATTTATTGAAAGAACTCAAAAAAAGTGTTAGACAAAATATCACAAAGCAAGTTAAATTCAAACCATGCTGAAGGTAGTATACAATCTAAATTAAATGTAACACAAGCAGGGATGAAATAGACAAGTTTGAGGGTGTAGGGAAAAACCAGGTGAATATAAGGGGATGGATGTGGTTGATCAGTAAGGCATGTATTTGTCTCTCTTTGCTTTGCAAAGGAAATCTTGTAGAAATGAATCTCTATAATTTGGTGAGGCAGTTGGCTTTCTCTTCAAATTTTCTGTCAAAACTGTTTTTAGTTGGAAAATCGGGTTTTTGATTAACATAATTTTTCATGAAATGTGTCTGCTTTCAGCAGAAACTTCTATTTTTGTCTAAAAACCTTATGCCAGAAAACAAAACTTCTCTTTTTGTTCAAAATATTTTGGATTTGAAAATGCTGCCACAGTGCCTTATGAGAGTTATAGGTTAGTTGTCTCATGTTCCTGTAATCCTCCTTGGCCTGGGCTCTGTGACTAGACTTGCATCTCCAATGAGGCATCATGGCCAGGGACTCCCATGTTGCAATCTTCTGCTCTCCATGGTGCATCACAACAGATATAGTCTGACCCAGAAGCTCAACCCTTAGAGAAGAATGGGAACTTGAGGCATCTGAATTACAGCTCCTATGAGGCATTGTGTGGCAGGATTTTAAATTCCCTTTTTTCCTCCCCCACAAGGGGGAAAATGCACTTTTGACCTGCTCTAGTTAGTATGGGGAAGGGAAAAGGCACAAACTCTACTACTTTTCATGCTAGTTAGTTGTTGTTCTGCAATCTGCCCCAGTCAGTGAAATAGCCTACACTCTATACTGTGGGCTCATCTGTATATGCTTTTTTAAAAGTTTTTTGTTTTGAAAGCTTTCCGATGTATTATGTTAGGCAAACTATGCCCATATAATTTTGTGAGTAAAATTCCATTTGGCCCAAATTATGATGTTCATTCCTCCAAATCAGTGAAAATCCATAGACTTCAACAGTTAGTGTGGGTTCACACTGGTTTTATAGGGAAGAATTTGGCTTCCTTTTGAGAAAGGGCTTGGCTTGAGCAATATCAAATTCCAAAGGGGTAGCCATGTTAGTCTGTTTCAGTAAAAACGGAGTCTCGTGGCACCTTAAAGACTAACAAATTTATTAAAGCGTAAGTTTTCAGGGGCTATGACCCACTTCTTTAGATGTATGGAGTGAGCATCTTTTGAAGGCCCACATTCATTTATCACAGTGGTGAGTTCCCAGCATGTGAGGAGATCTTTGACATCAACAGACCCCTGCCCTTTGCAAACAATTTTTTTCAACATTGCTAAAAGTAAACCCCCAGATACACATAGTTTATCTTCAATTTTTGCCTTGTAGTGGCTATACCTGTAACCAAAAGCAGTAATTCAGCACATGTAGCATCTTAAATTCTTAGCATATGTGATACAAGACATTTCTGGCCTGAAACAATAAGCTTGTATTAAATTGTCTCTCACTAAGCATATGTTATTGAAAGTCTCTGTACTGTGTATGTAATAGTGACTAAAACTAGTCTACTTATGAGAAAAAGGAGCTATTTACACATTCAGTTTGTGATGGTATCAGTCATTATAATATAAGGCTTGAAGCAAAATTAATGTAGCACCTAAACAAGAAGCTATTTTAGATAAACACATGCACACAGAAAAGATGCATAACATTTTGCCTGAGCCTAGAGCCCTTAAAACACTTTCTTTCCAAGGTCCCTTACATTCTATTTTGCTGCAAGAAAAATAATTGTATGCCAATCTAAATGGGCAAGTGCAAGAGCCATAAATTATGGCCACTCGGTTATAGCTGTTGGGATGCATCAGCTAAGATAAGTGATGTGCACCGTAGGCTGTCATATAGCCAATAGAAAAACAGCAAAAAATAATGAAACGGCATTGGCTTCAAGGAAAACACGCTTACTCAGCTTTACAACTTTCCAAACCTATTGGTAATGAGGTCTCTTCAGTCATAGGGAGACAAAGGACAAATTAAAAATAAACCCTACTAAACAGGTTATACATACTGCACTTTAAATCTGAGTTGTAACTTAGACAAAACTCAGCTGCTTTTAATAAAAATCCATTGTATACATGTAATACACACTTGTTCTGACATTATGACAGTTTCAGCATCTTCCTTGTCAGAAAAGTATGTATTTTCCTATGCCAATATAGTTGATATAGACAGGCTTTCTAAATGTACACAGTTAGGAACCATATCTATTTTTCAGGGCGGAGTACTTTCTGAATGTTTATCCATTCTGTATATACTGTTCCTGGGGGAATTCTGTGCCACTGTGCATGTACAGAATTTATGTCCCCTGCAGATTTCTTTGCATCCCTGCAGAAAAATGACTTTCTGATGGGGAAGCAAAGGGAAGCACTAGAGCTATCATGCGACCCTCCCCAGCAGTATGTTTTGGACAGCCGGCAGAGAGGTAAATCACTGTGGGGCAGGAGGCAGGACTGGGGAACACCCAGCTGGTGGTTTCTATCCCGTGTTGGGCTCAGCTCCTAGTCCCAGCTGGGCTGGGAAGGATGGGACTTCCTCTTCCCTTGCAGGGCATCTGGGGCTGGGTCAGACCCACCCCCATATTTCTCCCCCAGCTGAAGGAAGCTCTGCAACCCCCCACCCCACTTACTGCACCCATCACTCCTCAGCTTCAGGGGGAGGGATCCCTGTACCGGGAGCTGCTCCCCATCCACCCAACCCCTGTGCATTCAGACTTCTTCATACCCAGACCCTCCTGCTAAGCCTCACCCCCACCCCCAATGAGCCCCACTCCCTCTGCACCTGGACTACCCCCATGAGCCACCCACACCTGGATCCCCACCCCACCAAGTCCCAACCAGCTGCATCTAGTCCTCCCACTGAGCCCACCCATACCCCCCCTCCAAGCTCTATTCCTCCCACACCCAGTTCAGGAGTGGGCATGTAAAATTCCCAAAATGTCTTGTAACTGTGAGATCTGCTGAATCAAAGGGTCTGTGTTAAGGATTTTGGAGGTTTTTAGACTTGCAGGTAGTCCTTTGGGATGAACTCTAAGCAGACAAATTGTATAAAAACAAAATTATTTGTGTGTATATTTAACCAAATGTACAAAGTCTATTACAGAACTTCACACTTATTCCTCAGATTAAATATAATATACTTCCATTTCATATCTCTTCAGCTCCTTTCTCAATCCTCTTTCATCCATTTATAGTCTCTCAGCTATTGCATTTTCCCACGTAGTCATAGATTTCAGTCACTTCCAAGCCCTGTCATGCTTTTTCACAAGCCTGGTCAGGAAGTTACATGGATTGTGAAATTGACTTGTTAAAACTTTAAATTCTGTTTCTCTCTGGCTCTAGAGACGTCTATGTTCCTTCAGTGCTGCACAGAGTGAGAAACAAGCAGACTAGAGATGCACACTTTAATGATGCAGTACTTGTCTGGTCATCTTGTTCCTGTTGTGAGTGTGGAAGACCTTGGAGGACTTTCAAAGTCAGAAGAGGGACTGGGTTGTTGTGGGGAGTGGAAGTAGAAATGGATAACTCTAAGGGTTGCAGTAAAGGGAATATTTTGGGATCTAGGACTATAAAAGGGAAAGATGGAACATTCACAGGGCTGGGTGGAATGACTGCTGGAGGAAATGAGAGACACAGCATAGGGTGGGGAATGACTCATGATTTACAAGATGCTACTCTGGGTAAAAGAATGAAAATAGGGATACTGGAAATGTGATGCCAATTAACAGCTAAAATAAAACTACCTCAAAATGAATGGGGAAAAGACAATATCAACTCCCTGGGGGGAAATATACAAGAGAAAGGTGGAGTTTGAAACAAACAGGAACATAAAACTGTCCATGGGAAATTACTGAGGAGACATAGATAAGGAAAGGCTAGATAAATGAGAAAACAGAGCAACTGTAATTCTAATACACTGGATAAAAGCAGATTCATATTATAAACCTGGGACAAAGTAGAAATGGTGAATATTGCAGAACTATTAAGTAAGGTTTGTAACCTGTCCTTTAAATCGGCTTCTGTACCCAATGACGAAGTTAGCTAATGTAACGCCAATATTTAAAAAGGGGCTCTAGAGGTGATCCCGGCAATTACAGACCGATAAGTCTAACGTCGGTACCGGGCAAATTAGTCAAAACAATAGTTAAGAATAAAATTGTCAGACACATAGAAAAACAAACTGTTGAGCAATAGTCAACATGGTTTCTGTAAAGGGAAATTGCGTCTTACTAATCTATTAGAGTTCTTTGAAGGGGTCAACAAACATGTGGACAAGGGGGATCCAGTGGACATAGTGTACTTAGATTTCCAGAAAGCCTTTGACAAGGTCCCTCACCAAAAGCTGTTATGTAAATTAAGTTGTCATGGGATAAGAGGGCAGGTCCTTTCATGGATTGAGAACTGGTTAAAAGACAGGGAACAAAGGGTAGGAATAAATGGTAAATTCTCAGAATGGAGAGGGGTAACTAGTGGTGTTCCCCAAGTGTCAGTCCTCGGACCAATCCTATTCAACTTATTCATAAATGATCTGGAGAAAGGGGTAAACAGTGAGGTGGCAAAGTTTGCAGATGATACTAACCTGCTCAAGATAATTAAGACCAAAGTGGACTGTGATGAACTTCAAAACGATCTCACAAAACTAAGTGATTGGGTAACAAAATGATTAATGAAATTTAATGTGCATAAATGTAAATTAATGCACATTGTGAAAAAATAACCCCAACTATACATACAATGTGATGGGAGCAAATTTAGCTACAAGTCAGGAAAAAGATCTTGGAGTCATCATGGATAGTTCTCTGAAGATGTCCATGCAGTGTGCAGAGCCGGTCTGAAAAGCAAACAGGATGTTAGGGATCATTAAAAAGGGGATAGAGAATAAGACTGAGAATATATTATTGCCCTTATATAAATCGATGATACGCCCATATCTTGAAAACTGCATACAGATGCGGTCTCCTCATCTCAAAAAAGATATACTGACACTAGAAAAGGTTCAGAAAAGGGCAACTAAAATGATTAGGGGTTTGGAATGGGTCCCATATGAGGAGAGATTAAAGAGGCTAGGCCTCTTCAGCTTGGAAAAGAGGAGACTAAAGGGGGGTATGATAGAGGTCTATAAAATCATGAGTGATGTGGAGAAAGTGGATAAGGAAAAGTTATTTACTTGTTCCCATAATACAAGAACTAGGGGTCACCAAATGAAATTAATATGCAGCAGGTTTCAAACAAATACAAGGAAGTTCTTCTTCATGCAGCGCACAGTCAACTTGTGGAACTCCTTACCCGAGGAGGTTGTGAAAGCTAGGACTATAACAGCGATTAAAAGAGAACCGGATAAATTCTTGGTGGTTGTCCATTAATGGTTATTAGCCAGGATGGGTAAGGAATTGTCCCTAGCCTCTGTCAGAGGATGGAGATGGATGGCAGGAGAGAGATCACTTGATCATTGCCTGTTAAGTTCACTCCCTTAGGGGCACCTGGCATTGGCCACTGTCGGCAGACAGGATACTGGGCTAGATGGACCTTTGGTCTGACCCAGTTCGGCCGTTCTTATAATATTTTCCACATATTATCCTTGAGTAGCATTTCACCATTCTCCTTCCTTTTTTTCTTAGTGCCTTCACCTTCTGTCCAGCAGACAGAATATTTGCTAACTTACATCCTGTTTCAATACAGTTTAAATCTTCAGAAGGCTGCTGCTCATAATGTAAGCAATAGAGTTCTTCGGGTATTAAAATGAGCTTCCCTCAGAAGCAATTGTAAACATGAACTTCTTGGTGTGTGTGTTGTAATGGTCATTCTCTCTGATTCTTGTATTGGCCCTGTTCAGTGTACAAGTCAAAGTAAGATTGCTGGAACTGCAAACACTGCAAGCTCAATCTGCTCTGAAAATAAAATTTGCTTTCTGCTTCATACATCATTACCAACAATAAAGATTCCAGGACCAGAAGTGAGCTGGCAATTTTGTTGATTTATGAGGCAGAATGGAATACAGCTTGCTCTTCTGCGGCTTCCTTGGCTCTGCGGTGAGAATAATAAAAACGTGTTTTATCAGATAAATAAAAATAAGTAGATATGGTTTAGAAGATTAGCCAGGGAGGGATATGCAGCAACCAGTGCCCTTCTCTATCCACTCTGACCTGAACCAATAAGGAAAAGATGTAAGTAATTTTTCCATTCTGATTCTACACGTAGGTAAGAACACAGCCTTCAAAGGAAATGTGCTTACAGCTTATAGTTTAGAAAATGTATCTTTATCAGAGATGGAGATAAATCGCAGAGAAATTATTTTGCTTTGCTCCCCAAAAGAGTCTTTAGAACAGGAGCAGCAAAGGGGAGTTTTGTGAAGGAGTTCTCCAGGTGACGAAGGAGCACTATGTGACCCTTAGGGTGAGTTTATTTTGTGTTCTTGAGTTTTATAGTGTGGTCAGTTTAGTAGGCTGTGCTCTGAGCCAGGTGACCTGCTAGGCTAGGCTGATAGCTTACTAACTAGGCTCCTGCCTGCTATCCTTTCATCCCTTGACAAGGGGGTGGGGCCAATTTAGGGAAAACAGGAGTTTAAAAAGTCTTCTCCTAAGCAACAAGAGGAGGTAGTGAATAGGGAAGTTTAGAGAGGGAATGCAAGAGGCATATACACCTAACAAAATACGCTAAACTTAAACCAATAGCCTTCCCCCCATACCAAAAAAAAAAACCAACAAAAAACCCTGCAAGAGTAAAAATGCATGTAGAAGTCCAGCAGTGGAATGGGGACTATCCAGTCTATTGCACTGAATGCTGTATGTATGATTATCTGCCTCATGAATAACTGGCATATCTGTACATTCAGTGCAAGGAACCCATGGCCATCAGAGAGCGTATGGGCTATTGAGACCAGACTGACTGAACTGGAGAAGCTAATGGAGACAGAGGTAAACAGAGAAGACTTTCAGGGACACAGCTGAGCAGTCGTCCATGTCTTCCTCACACACACACCCCTCCCACCCGGGTCTGATAGCCACTGTGCTGTCGAGGATGATGAAAATTTTGGGGAAGAAGACCATCAAGCTGGAGTGAAGGAAAACATAATTGGGACCCTCCTTCCAGATGATGTCACGGTATCTTCTCACATTGAGAGGGATACCCCTCTGGGAGAAGGGACCCAAATTATTAGAAAGAGACAGGTAACAGTAATGAGGTTTTGATTATTAAGTAAATAGTTGTTTTGTGATGACTGGGAGAACAGATGACTGGTGACATCTAGACAAACTTATGTTCAGTAATGCAGAGGAGCCAGTGTTTGTGGTACGTGTACGTATTAATGACATAGGGAAAGGTAGGAGAGAGGCCTTGGGGGCAAAATTTAGGCTGTTTGATAAGAGAATAAAATCCAGGGCCTCCAAGGTGCTATTCTCTGGAATGCTTCCAGTTCAATGCACAGAGTCAGTTAGACAGGCAGAACTTCAGTGTCTCAATGCATGGATGAGACGATGGTGCAGGGAAGAGGGATTTAAGTTTATTAGGAACCGTGGAACTTTTGGAAGGCTAGGCTACATGTAAATCAGATTGCTGGCATGTAAAATTAATAAATCCTACCGTAAGGGACGTGTCTGTCTAACCAGCATACTCTACACCTCTTGGCTTTCCCTCAGTCCTTGGTTTAAAAATTCCTGACTTTTTTAAAGGAGATTCTCTATATTCTAGTAAAGAAGGAAGAATAGAAGTTAGTAAAGTATGGGTAAGAACTGAAGAGAAACAGTTAAATGAAATAGTCCCATTCAATTACATCCTATGAAGCCAGACAACTAACTATTGACAAATTTTATAAGTGCTTGTACACAGTGGAAGAAATCTAAATACTAAGATTGGTGAACTTGAATGCCTGGTATTAAACGAGGCTATTGATATAATATGAATTCCAGAAACTTGGTGGAATGATGATGATCAATGGGACATGGCAATACAGAGTACAAATGGTGGGGGACTAGCACTGTGTGTGAAAGAGAATAGTCAAATTGATTCATTTAGGGTTTTAAATATATCTGTACCACAAATCTCTATGGATTGAAATTCCATATTTGAATAATAGTACAGTAATAGGAATATGCTACTGACCACCTAATCAAGATGGTAACAGTGACTGTGAAATGCTCATAGATTAGAGACGCTAGAAAACTAGAAAGCCTGATAATAGGGGATTTCAACTATCCCCATATTGACTGAGACCATGTCACCCCAGGATGACTCCATTAATGACTACTTTCTGGGAGCTGGTTCAGCAACTCATATGGCAATTCTTAGTCCTATGTGGAGCCTAGGATCCGCTCAAAGAGGGGAATATAGCTGAACCACTTAATAGTAGAGACCATAATGTAATTAAATTTAACATCCTGTTGGGGGGAGAGGGAAATAAAGAAACCCTACCACGGTACATTTCACTTCAAAAGAGGAATTACACAAAAATGAGGAAAATAGCTAAACAGAAATAAAAAGGAATAGTCAGGAGTGAAATGCCTGCAAGCTGCATGGAAACTTCTTAGGGGCTCAAACTATATGAATATTTAAAAATTAAAAGAATTTTTAATTTTAAAAAAAAATAAAGGACTAAAAAATGCCCCCAAGGCTAAACAGCAGAGTAAAAGATAGTTAGAGGCAAAAAGGCATCTGTAAACAATTGGAAGTGAAATCTTACTGTGGAAAATAGAAAGGAGCATAAACTCTGGCAAGTAAAGTTTAAAAATCTAATTAGGCAGGGCAAAAAAGAATTTGAAGAGCAACTAGCAAAAGAGATGAAAACTAATAGAAATTTTGTTAAGTACATCAGATAGGGAAGCCTGCCAAACAATCGGTGGGGGCCACTGGATGATCAAGGCGCTAAAGGAGCACTGAAGGAAGACAAGGCCGTTGCAGTGAAGCTAAATGAACTCTTTGCAATGGTCTTTACTTCAGAGGATGTGAAGGGAGATTCCCACAGCTGAGCTATTCTTTTTAGGTGACAAATCTGAGGAACTGTCCCAGATTGAGGTGTCAGGAGAGGTAGTTTTGGAACATTTAAACAGTAATAAGTCACCAGGATCAGATGGTATTCACCCAAGAGTTCTCAAGGAACTCAAATATAAAATTCCATAACTACTAACTGAGGTATGTAACCTGTCACTTAAATCAGCCTCTGTACCAATGACTGGCAGATAGCTAATGTGATGTGCTTTTATTTTTTTAAAGTATCAGAGGGTAGCCGTGTTAGTCTGGATCTGTAAAAGCAGCAAAGAATCCTGTGGCACCTTATAGACTAACAGACGTTTTGGAGCATGAGCTTTCGTGGGTGAATACCCACTTCCTCAGATGCATGTAATGGAAATATCCAGGGGCAGGTATATATATGTGTACTAGCAAGCAAGCTAGAGATAACAAGGTCAGTTCAATCAGGGAGGATGAGGCCCTGTTCTAGCAGTTGAGGTGTGAACTGCTGAGCTTCAGTTCATCTGCAAATTTGACACCATCAGCTCAGGATTGAACAAAGACTGTCAATGGCTTGCCAATTACAGAACCAGTTTCTCCTCTCTTGGTTTTCACACCTCAACTGCTAGAACAGGGCCTCATCCTCCCTGATTGAACTGACCTCGTTATCTCTAGCTTGCTTGCTAGTACACATATATATACCTGCCCCTGGATATTTCCATTACATGCATCTGAGGAAGTGGGTATTCACCCACGAAAGCTCATGCTCCAAAACGTCTGTTAGTCTATAAGGTGCCACAGGATTCTTTGCTATTTTTTTAAAGGCTCCCTAGGTGATCCTGGCAATTACAAGCTGGTTAGCCTAACTTCAGTACAAGGCAAACTGGTAGAAACTATAGTAAAGAACAGAATTATTAGACACCAAGAGGAACATGATATATTGTAGAAGAGTCAACACCGCTTCTGTAAAGGGAATTCTTTGTGAGTGCCATCAAGCATGAGGACTAGAGTGATTCAGTTGATATAGTGTACTTGGATTTTTAGGAAGCTCTTGACAAGATCCCTAACCAAAAGCTCATAAGCGAAAACAGAATCATGGGGTAAGAGGGAAGGTCCAGTTAAAAGATAGGAAATGAAGGGTAGGAATAAGTAGTCAGT
Organism: Gopherus flavomarginatus; assembly: GCF_025201925.1. NCBI lineage: Eukaryota > Metazoa > Chordata > Testudines > Testudinidae > Gopherus > Gopherus flavomarginatus. The sequence goes on from NC_066624.1 coordinate 91,791,342, forward strand.
TTTCACAATAGAAAGTGATAAATAGGGTCCCCTCAAGGGTTTGTACTGGGACCTGAGCTATTCCACATATTCATAAGTGAAGTTGCAAAATTTGTAGAGCATACTGAATTTCTCAAGATAGTTTAAGTTCAAAGTGGACCAATGAGTTACAAAGGGATCTCACAAAATTGGTGACTGGACAACAAAATAGCAGACAAAACTCAGTGTTAAGTGCAAATTGATGAACATGGGATGATGTTTTCCAAACTACGGATACAAAATCATGGGGTATAAATTAGCTTCTATAACTCAAGAAAGATTTTGCAGTTCTTGTCATGCCATCTCAAAAAACATGTATTAGAACTGGAAAAGGTATGAGAAGGGCAACAAAAATGATGATGGGTTTGGAAAAGCTTCTATATGAGGAAAGATTAAAAAGACTGGGATTGTTCAGTTTAGAAAAGAGATGACTAAGGGGGGAGGAGATGTCAGAGCTATATAAAATCATGAATGGTGTGGAAACAGTGAATAAAAAATAAAGTGCTATTCACCCCTTCACATAACACAAGAACCAGGGGTCACCCAATGAAATTAATAGGCAGCAGGTTTTAAAACAAATAAAAGGTAGTATTTCTTCACACAATACAGTTAACCCATGGAATTTGTTGCCAGCAGATGTTGTGAAGGCCAAAACTATAACTGGGTTAAAAAAAGAACTAGACAAGTTCATGGAAGATGGTCAGGAATGCAACTCCATGTTTGGGTGTCCCTAAACCACTGACTGTCAGAATCTGGGACTGGACAACAGGGGATGAATCACTCGATAATTGCCCTGTTCAGTTCATTCTCTCTGAAGTCTCCTAACTGGCAACTGTTCGAAGGAAGGATACTGTGCTAGATGGTCCATTGGTCTGACCCTGTATAGATGTCCTCATGGTGTAAGTCATTGTGGTTTTTAAAGACTTTGAAAAAACTCCTCTTCTCTTAAAAACAAAAACAAACCACCAATAACAAAATTGAAGCAAGTATTCATTTGTGAAGGACAGCATGTATCAAAAGGGACTAAACAGTGGATGGACACATGGCCCAGCGGCTAGCTACAGGACGAGGAGATGGAACCCAGGTCTCCTATACATAGAGCCATGTCACTGATTTTTTTTTTAAATGACCTTGGGAGAGTTGCTTAATTCCTTTTTGCTTTGTGCCTCAGTTTCCTCATTTGTAACATGAGGATAATGATACCCACTTTTGTGAAGCACTTTGAAATCTACAGATGAAAAGTGCTATGTAAGGATCATTAGGATTTCTCTGGCGCCTTATTTGTCACTTTGGTGTTGCGAAGGGACCAGAAATTGGCCAATATCTTTAGATAGGGAAATTCCCAACTGAGCTGTGGGGCCTGGCCAGAGTGCAGTTCTCCGTTAGCAGATGGCCCTTTGAGGCCACTGCTGGCACAGTGTAAAGCAGTCTCCTTTGCGGCCACTCCTGGCATAATTTTAAAGCTGCACCTTGCCGCTGTTAGCTACAATGAAGCCAACATAGAGATGGCCAGAGAACTGGGCAGCTGAAATTGGCTCTTGTTTGCATTTGCCCCACTGCACAATAGTATGTGAATTTTAAACATGTTGGAATCTGGAACTTTTGTTTCGAAATTCTTTGTTCAGGCTCCATGGCCTCTTCATTTTTTTTTAAATTTTTATTTTTTAAAGAACTTTCATCAGCATTGATTTCTCCCTTCTCCTCGCTACTCCTGTGCTGGCTCATTTCTTTCTATGAGTTCAATTGATAGTGTTAAGTGATTTGGTTTGGGGGTTTGTTTTTTTCCAGCCTTGTTTGTGCCTGTAATTCTGACTGTAACACATTCCTTTCTTAAATTTTTATCTGCCTTGAGAAAGAACCACTAGTTTTTGGGTTTTTTTATCTTGACAGTAGATTTTGTCTTTACTAGATTAGATGAGAAAGGATCAAGCAATACTATTCCCAATGCTTAAATAAGGAATAGTTTTCCATTTTTGACTTGGGAAAACAAACTGGCTGGGATTACTTCTGTGCCCTGGAATACTTGATCTTCTGTCTCTAGCTGAACACACACTCTTTAGCTTGTACAAACCATCAAATTTGTAAACTGGACTGAGTACCCATAGTGTTTTGTTTGCTTTTCTAGCAAAAACACATAGGATTTGTAATAACAGCTAGTAAGTATATTTTGGACAGGCTTTAGCCTTACAGTTCCATGCGGTTTTTTTGGGTTTTTTTTGCCACTCAAACACTTCAGAGAACCCACTTCACAAAGCATCTGTAGCTGCTGGCTTTGTTTCAGCAGCATTTCTTTTGGGACTGAGTAGTAACCAGAAGCCTGCTCACCAAGATAACTATTTTGAGTGAGGATGAGACCCATTGGAGCTCATTAAGCCTCAGTTTCAGAACACAGTAACCTCTTAATGTAATAGATCTTAATACAAATATCTTTGAGATCTGACATATTAGGATGAATCCTTTCAAGTCAGGGAAACAGTTGGAATATAATGTAGCTCTTTGGCAGTTTTTATATATCTACGCTGCAGGCTTGCTGGGTGTCATGCTAGCATCCGTGCTGAATTAGCCAATCTTGCCTCTGAGAGCCCACGTTGCTGCACCACACGCCTCGCCATACCCCGTATACATGTGTCCATACAGGCACTGCAGTTACATGTGTCTGGTGCTAGGATTTGTAGGGGCATAGCTCAGAATTCTTGGGAACTTTCCAACTGGGGCCAATCGGTTCCTAGTGTATTGTGGGGGATCTTGTTTGCCCTCCCTTAGCCCTTTTTTGGAAATGGTTTTAGCCTGCCAGTACTTCCTACTCTGGATTCTGCTAACTTCTGTCCATTCTAATCAGCTGGAAAGCCATGGATCTGTTGGGTGGGCTGCTCCTACATATTGGTGAATAGTTTTTGCAGTGGTGTAGATGTTTTGGAAATGCCATCCTGAGTCTCCCCAAACAGAAGGTGGAGGGACTCTGAGGAATGGACGATTGCAATCATTGGGTCTGATGGCTGCTTGAGCTGACATAGCTAGCTAGATTAAAGCTAGCTAGGGTATGTCTATGTTGCAGTTTTTCCACACGTCTGCCCCTGCTTCACTGCATTACATCTCCATGTCCACATCCCCTGCTCTGAAGGAATTTTGGCACACAATGCATCCTTGAATGTGCGCTTTCTGGGTGGTGCTTAGAAAAGCCACCATCACCCATTTTCTCTCCAGTCAAGAAGAAGCCAAGTTTTTGATGAACCCAGAATTGCCTATGATGTATCCAAACTCCACAGAGCAGAAGCCAGGTCCAAGGAGCTGAACAGAGCATCTGTAGTATTTTGGACATTTGCACAACTCATTCTGAGTGGTATCTCAATCTGGCCACATTTAGGCAGAACTTGGTTTGTAGGCATGTGGAAGACTACCACTGCTCTTTTATCCCCAAATTGTCCCCTTGGCTCTGCCAAGTGTAAAGGGCCAGGTCCAAAAAGGCATGTGGGGAGAATAGTTTCTCTAAGACAAATACTAAAACATGGAATCTTAAGAAATATATCTTGTTTATATAATTCTTAGTATTTTTTTTTTGAATAGCTGGTGACTCACTACAATAATAGCTACTGTTCAAAGACGTCTTACAAAAAGGAAAAAATCCTATTTTATTGTGTGTATGTGCTGTCAAAACTGAAGAATAAAATACATTAAAGTTTACCTTTATAAATCTGTTAGTATAGACAGTCTATTTCATTGTCACAATGGTTCAGTACAAGAATGACAAAATATGCAATGTTACACACTTATTTAGACATCTAAGAAAGATATTTTGCACTTGAGTAATATGTGATCATGTAATAGTATGTGACTATATATGTACAAGGGGCCAGTGTTAAGGTAATCAACCTTGTCGCTGTGACATTTGAGTATTTAAATTCAAAGAAATGTTACATTAATGCTACTTTTAGAATTCATGCCTTTCCAACTTGTTCTACAAATGTAAACATTACAACTGAGAGAGCTGAATTTCTCATAAAAATATAGTATTTTTATTGATAGTCATGATGTAGGTACAAAAATTTGAAGAGTCAATTTTCTGAGTGAGAATGAATTCTTATCAGTGATTACAGCATTTCATGTTAAGTACAGCTGGGATGACACAGACAAAAAACAAACAAACAAAACCCCAAACAGCTGTCTCTGGGAATGATAGTTCTAAAGTCCCATTTAGACATATGAATTATTTTAAATCTCCTTACATATAAAAGATAGTGCTTGCATGATGCTAGCATTAACTAATTTAATGGCCTTGCTGTCCTTATGTTTTCACTTTTGTTTAAGCAATTTAACTTTAGGATGGATAGTTTATGATAGTGAATTTAGGACTAGACAAACCTATGAGAACATTAAACAGATCTGCACAGCACCAACTTTGATGCACCTAAATTCCTTTAAGGACTGTAAGAGAGGATATGGTTCTTGTGCCATTAAATAAAATATTTCCCATTGTAAAGAAAGAGAAAGGGAGGATACATATAACGGAAACAGTGATAGGTAAGCTTGAGATATGGTGTTTGCTCTTCTGTAAATGTTAGCTGGTCCTGTGTCAACCAAGTCACTAAGGACATATCTAGACTGCAAGACAGTTTTAATCTAGCTAGTTCAGATCTCAGAGCAGAGAAGCTATGGCAGCAATGAGGGCTCTACAAGCAAATCTGGAACCCTGGGTACTTGCTCTACTGCAGCTTCATTGCTCCAGGATCTGACCCAGCTAGACACTTTTGAAAAATAACTTTATTATTGTAGCGAGTCACCAGCTGTTTGAGAGAAATGCACTAAAGAGTTATATACTGAAGGGTTCCTTGTTTTATTATTTGTGTTACAGAAACTTTCCCCTATCATGCATTTTTGGACCTGGGCCTTAAAATTTGGCAGAGTTAAGGGACAAAACTGAGGATAAAAAGCAGTGGTCTTCCAAGCTGCATAATGTTGCCAGAATGAGATGCCATTCAGAGTGGGCTGGGTATGTGTTAACAATATGATCACAGGTAACTTTTGTTCAATTCATTGGACATGGCTTAATCTCAATGGACTGTGGTTACACCAGGGGCTCTGCTGGATTCCTCAAAAGCTTGGCGTCATTTGGATTGGAGAGAGAAATAGATTATGGTATTTTTCTAAGCACCTTCTACTTGTAGCATGACAATAAGATATTGCTGATCTTAGTATAATTGTCCCTCTCCTTTCTTGTTGGTTTGGATCAGCAGTGAAATAGCCACTGATGATGATGTAAATATTAACTATCTGAGTTAAAAGTTCATTGAGATTAAAGGAGAGGTCATGCATCTCAAAACTGTTATTTCAGGCTTTCTGAAAACTTGGGCCAATATAGACGCATTGGCTACTCTTGGTCCAGGGCTTGCAAGTTTTTCTTCACAATGATGAGAGGTAGAGAGATAGGACTTAGTGACCAGATGAGCAAGTAAACACAGGATGATGTACTGAGAATTCTGATGGTGCCTTACCTAGAGTGGGTGAGGCCAGTGATCACTGTAATACTATAAATGAATTGGTGGTAATGCCTGTGTTCCAGTCACTTTCCATAGGTGAGAATGGATTGTTTACAGGTTTAAATGAGACCTTTTGCAGTCATCTCTGATCATAAGCTTTGAAAGCATGGTGCTTGCTACATAATTATTTCTGAAATGTAAAGACAGGGCATATGGTTGTAATTGTCGTCTGCCCAACTGACCACACTTGGTTCCTTCCAATTACTCCATTGTTAAAGAGGGATCTGAGCCATAACTCCAGAACCTGGAAGCCCCAGAACTTAGACCTCTGATTCCAGATCCAAACTTTGAGGCTTCACTAATATTAAAAAATATTTCTGCTTTGTATGTCCAAAACAGGTTGGTGAATAGCTAACGGCACCTTTTGGGACACTATATATGACTCTCCATCCTCATAGGTACCCTTTAATATAAAGATTTTTGCATTTCCCTGTTTTAGTAATAGCGTCTTTAATATTATTTTTTCAAAGAACTGATTTATAAAAAGACTGACTCAAGAATCCCTCCAGTTATTTAGGCTGGGTAAACTCATTATTAACATCTTTGTTAGTTATGTTAAATGCACCCCAAATCTACAGGGACCATACTTCTAACAGGAAAGGCCATTATTATTTTCTTAGTAATAGTTACCATTAAAACAAGACTTTTACTAAAACTGAAACCAGATTTGTGTTACTAATTATTAGTGTATGCAGGTGTAAAAGCAGCTAACTTAAGAAATACAATTTACCATGATCATTCTTTCTTGAACTCTTACTCTATTGTTCCTTATCTACTATAATGTTTTGAAATGTGTACTTAAAAATGTTGTTTTGAATGCAAACATGCACTTTGCTTGCATTACTAGGAAATACTGAAACTCACCTGAGTGTTCCTTAGACTATTTGAAGCAAATGTTCAACGCAAACTATTGAAATTATTCTTTTTGCTACCAATCAAGAGCTCAAACTTTGCATTTTAAAGACTACATTGGCAGAAAAAGTTTTTATAGTGACTGGAGTTATTTATGCCTTTAAAGACTCTGCCACCTACATATCCAACATTTGTTGCTAGCTATCTTCTTTAGCACTTGAACTGTTGATCTGAATCCTTTTGATACTATTTGCTTAAAACACAAATATTTGAACAAGAGCAGTTTCATTGCTCTGACATGTTTTCCAGTTGCTTGAAAAGTTGTGAATGATCTTTTAAAAATGTATTTTAGCTGCCTCATATTGCACAAGCAACAAAAACCAAAAATCTGTTTGTTCAAAGTGCATTATAAAAAGCCATGACACTTTGATACAAGAAAGGACTTAGATTTTCTACTATACCTCTGTGTAGGGTTGCCACCCTCCAGGATTGTCCTGGAGTCTCCAGAAATTAAAGATTGATATTCAATTAAATATTATGTCATATGACACAACCTCCAGGAATACATCCAAGGAGAATTGGCAAACCTACCTCTGTGCTGGGATTAATAAAATTCACAGCATATAGCTGAAGGAATGATTCATTTGAAGTTTGTATTGGCATCTTGGGAAGCTCTGTGTGTGTGTGTGTGTGTGTGTGTGTGTGTGTGCACGTGCTCCCCCTTCCCCCCATTAACTTTTTGATTCAGTATTATTCCTGGATGAACATTTTAAAAATGAGCTGAGATGTAACATGCATGTTTCTACAGAGCCACTAAGGCAGGATTAAATTCATCTGTAAATTCAAGTTTCCTTTCATTTCCAAAACTATACATCTCCAAATTACAGTGAATTTGTTCCTGAGCTGGAGAGGTGCCAGAAGTTTCTCATCTAGCTGTCTGTGGGCTGCATTTCTTTCTTTTTCCCCCCCCCCCCCCTCCTTTGTGGCTTTCTGATGCTTATAGTGAACTCAACTCAAAGGTTTTTCAGCCTCAGACTTGCCTGCTATTCTGTAAGAGTCAGATCTGGCTCTGTAATACTAAGGAATACTGTTCCAGTGTCAGATTCTTAGTCTGATTTTCCCTGCAGGTGATTCGGAAACTCCAGGATGCGTCTGGTAATGTATTTAATTTTCTAAATAAGCCGCTTAGGTGTTTCCTTTGTGGGTAATTTTGGTACTCTAGTGTTCTGGGTTTTTTAACTAATTGAATATGAAGATGTTGGGGAGGTTGCCTATTGCAAACACTGATGCTGTTTGTTTTAGCTGTCAGCCAAAGATGTGTAGGTAGTAAAGACAGGGCATATGGTTGTAATTGTCATCTGCCCAACTGACCACACATAAAGGGACCTTTTGTCTTTAGATAAGAGGGCTTACAAATACTGATAAGCAGATGCAATTTATAATGTACACAAAGCAATAGTAAGTTTATCAGATTTAATTTAAGACTGTATTATTCAAACTCATATTTGTGAGCACAAAAATGAGATGTGTGTTATTGTAACAGAATTAAAACAGGGTTTGAAGAAATGTCTGGGAATTCACTAAATTGTAAAAGAACGGTGATTCAGCTGCTGTAGCAGAATTTCTGTAGGTTTTTAAACTGCCGTTTATTTTTACTGGAGAAAAATGTGGCTATGGTTCATAGTAACCCTACAGGGCTTTGAGCCTCAGTATTCAGCAAGCAGTTTAGCTATTTTAAATACTACACCTTGAATAGTAATTAGATCAATGTAAAGCTTCTGTAGCTAAGAGTTAATCTATTTGCCAATATGTAAAAAACCATATGCAAGGTCATGCGTGAAAACACACACACACACACACCATTAATTTGATGAATTCTTACAGAATATGCTGTCATATGACTCTGATTACTAAATTATTTCTACTGTAGTCAATTAACCATATTTTTTATATTCTCAAGAGAATAGTTCGATGGTTCTTGTCCCTCGTGACTTAGTTCTGAGGTGTTATTAGCTAACTTGCACATGAAAGGCATTATTATAAAATCAGATTGTTTTCTTATCCATTTTAAAAATACCTCCACAAAGTAGAGCATATTCAGTTTTGTGCCATGTGAGTTGTAAGCAATAACTTACACTTTGTATTATTTTAACAGACTTTAGAAATAATCCACATGGTCTTTTGTTTCATTCTCTACCACTTAAAATAAAGGACACTTAAAATACTGAATTCATCAATAAAAAGCTATTAATCTGAAATACAGTACATTGAAATGAACATATATAAGTCACATACACTAGTATATAAAACTAAGTATTATTGATTAAGAGAAGAGAGGTTGTAAAATAACACATTTTGGAGACAGTAAATTGGCATTAAACCTAATTGTAAATGGTAGTTCTGACATATCAATTTAGGGTTCTCAACAAGCAAATTAAAATGGCTTATAGACTATGCCTGCATAGCTCTCACTTAGCTATTTCTTCACTTTGGGCTTGCTCCTTTTGAATTGCATTGGGAGGGAAGAGATCAGGTTTCACGTAGTGATATATCTGACATGGTATAGTTAGAGAATGTGGGTTGTAGCTATAGTGTGGGTATGAGAAAACAAACATTTAATGACAAATTTTATATGAAGCCAATATTAATATGAGCCTTTACATTCACTAGGACAATTTGTTGGATCAGCGGTTCTCAAACTGTGGGTCAGGACCCCCAAGTGGATTGCAACCCTGTTTCAATGGGGTTGCCAGGGCTGGTGCTAGACTTGCTGGGGCCTGGGGCCGAAGCCTGAGCCCCACTGCCCAGGGCTGAATCCTAAGGGCTTCTTTCATAGACTTCTAAGGTCAGAAGGGACCATTATGATCATCTAGTCTGACCTCCTGCACAAAGCAGGCCACAGAATCCTACTCTGGGCAGTGGGGCTCAGGTTATAGGCCCCCCGCCTGGGGCTGAAGCCCTTGTGCTTCAGCTTTGGTCCTCCCACCCGGGGCAGTGGGACTGAGGCTTTGGCTTCACCCCCTTTCCTTTCCCCGCCCCCCAGTCTGGGGCTCAAGCAGGCTCAGGCTTCGATCTCCTCTCCTGGGGTTGTGTAGTAATCACTGCAATGAAGTTTGAGAACCCCTGCATTACATGATTGTAAACAAACTTGCTAAATTGCACAAGAAATAACATGCATTAGAGGAAACTAACTTATCTAGAGTTGAACATACTTACTTTATTGTCCAGCTGAAGTTTTAATATCTGTCTTACCAAAAGGTATTATGCTTGCTTTCAATATAATTGGGATGGGTTTAAAAAAAAAAAACCACAAAGAATTTACCTCAGTACTCCAAAATTAACTAAGTGTTTAAAAATGGAATTAAATTGTTGTATGGCTATATGAAAAGTAATATCCACTGTGTGAATTATAATACTCCATTTGTTTACATCCTAATCATTATAAAGTGCAGATATTTTACCTGTTATCTTGCTTTCTAATCTTATCTTGAATTTTTATGCTATTTAAGGACTCAATCCCACATACTCTTAGACATTTCAACAGTTTATGCACTCAACTAATCCTAATGAAATCAATGGAAGTATTCACATGCCTAATGCTCACAAGATCAAGTCATATTTTCCACATTAAAATTTTCTATAGTCCTGAAATACAGAGAAGAGACCAAATTTAACAAACTTCAACACTTATAGTGACTTTTGGCTTAACTCCAAGGAAAATGTATTATCAATGTTTTTGTGCCAATTTGATTTTGTAGACTTTATATTGTTTATAAGTATATAACTGCTAGGTTTTTACAGTCTGGTATGGCTACTCTAAGTTTTGCTTAATGTTTTAAAAGATATGACTCTCCAGTTTCTTATTGGATTTGAACAGGAAATAAATTTGACAGGATTAGAGTAACTTCTTCTGGTCCCCAGAAGCATACAATTTGTTGTACAGTAGCTGGAGAAGCAAATATATTGCTGTTTTGCAGTGCATGTGGTACATTCTGCATGTTGAACCTGCTCCTAGCATAGGCATCGACTCTGAGGGTGCTACAGGGTTAGTGGCAGTCAAGCAAGAGTTTCAAGGATCGCAGTGGAGCAGCTCATGGGGACTTAGAACTGACTCTGGAGTTAGGTACCTCAGCTGTTTCATGGATCACTCTGAGTGTGCCTATCAGATCAGGTCCCATTCAAAATTTGGCTGGATGAGGAGGTGTAACTTTTGAGTGATTAAAGCACTCATCTGGGGTGAGGGACACCTAGGTTCATCTTCCCCCTCTCGGCCATAGGGGGAGAAAGGATTTGAACAGGGGTTTCACACCTCTCTAATCACTGGATTATGGGATGTTCTGACATGGGGCTCTCCTGTTGAAGCTGTTTCACTATGGATAAATAATGAGTGGTTGAAGCAGGCAGACTGGACCCAAAGTCTCCCACAATCCACTCATTTTCTGCACTAAACTGTTGTCCAGTGTTGCTGTATTGTGACAATTGCTGTGGTTAGATGTGGCAGAATTTTAGCAGTAGGTGATTTGTCCTGTTCTTATGGGCTCCATGATGGTGGTATCAGAGTATGATATGTAATCTTATATTTCATCATATAGTTTGATACAAGAGCATAAGAATGGCCATACTGGGTCAGAGCAAAGGTCCATCCAGCCCAGTATCCTGTCTACCAACAGTGGCCAATGCCAGGTGCCCCAGAGGAAGTGAACCTAACAAGCAATGATCAAGTGATCTCTCTCTTGCCATCCAGCTCCACCCTCTGCAAACAGAGGCTAGGGACACCATTCCTTACCCATCCTGGCTAATAGCCATTAATGGACTTAAATGCATGTAGGTTATCTAGTTCTCTTTTAAAACCCTGTTATAGTCCTAGTCTTCACAACCTCCTCAGGTCAATTTGTAATATGCGTTATTGTTTTGGATGAATGGCCTGTCTCTTTTAATATATTACTCCTGGATCTTTAAAATTCCATCTGTCCTGCAGGCTGAATTAAATTGCATGAAACTGAATCCAGCTTTTTTAAAAAAAAAAAGACAATCCCTACTTGCAGGACAGGTAGGATTTTGAAAGGGCCAGGAAAATATCCCATTTTTATACAAAATATCTAAGTTGTTCTCCTAGAAAAGTACTGGAATACCAATATTTAGTTTTCTGTTTCTTAATAAGCTACACTTCTCCTGGAAATTTAAATATGGGTTTTTGTTTTTTAACAATGAGATTTGAGGACACTAACATGCTGAATTACTTACATGCTGTAGGAAGATAGAAACATTTTAGCACATATTTTTAATACTAGACTATGTCAACTACTCTGAAAATAGAATTTGAAATATGAACAGAAATGGTCAAGATGTTTTTGAAGATACTTTCCCCTGTGTTCCATTATATCTCCAACTGAATTTGTGCATCCCATGTTGGCTACATAAATTCAGCCACCTTACCTACTCTTGATAAGCCTAAAACAATAAAGGGAATGTTAACTCATCTACTGTGGTCATGCCCCTAATTAGGAGTGTTTTGGCAGATGTCTTTACATCAGTTTCTGCAGTGTGGAAGGTAACTGAGTTTCTTTCTCTTGCCATCCTGGGCATAATACCAGAAACAATAGGACTGGAATGTTTTCCAAGAGAAATTACTCTTGATTATACTATCTACTCGCCAAAAACTTGTCTTGCCAGGGATGGAAAAAATAATGTCCACACTTCAATAAATGGACTAATGAGTAACTCATATGTCAACTTGGAAATAGTATTACAGATACAAAAACAAACCCAACTGTTCATGTTTTTATTTGGATACTTGTAATATTCAATTTTTTGCCCTCACTTGATTAGTGTTTATAATCTGGATTTTTCTAAACAAGTCATTTCTGTGTTACTATTCAAGCACCACGAGGATCAGTCATATGCCTGTCCCACAGGAAGCACAATGTTTCAGACCTGATTGTTTAGTGGACTTTACTATCTCAACAGTTGAAGGTGAAACAGGAGAATACCAGAAATGATACAGAGGCCAACTCTGTAAAAGGGCAGACTCAACGCGGAAACTCTAATAGGGCAAGGATATTGGTAACTTGGATATCTATTGTACCTTGGTTCTACGGTGCATTGCCCTATTTACAGTGGTTTTCAAACTTTTCAGTCTGCAGATCCCTTTCCAAATGTGTCACCTCTGGGGGTATGTGGTAGACTACAAGAGGGCATGTGGGGGCATGTGTCTGTCCCCTCCCCCCCCCGATTTCTGCCTTCCATTTAGCAACCGCTTCTAGAGCTTTTCAAACTTGGGGCATGCTCCCCTAAGCAAATTCGGGGGGGGGGAGGAGGAGAAGGGGAGTGGCGACGCCAAGCGGCTTGAGCCATTCCTGCACAACGGGGCTCTGAGAGGAAGTGCCACCTCGACCCCCTGACTCACCTCACAGGCCACCTAGCCTGTCTGGGTTGGGGAAAGCACAACCAAAAATTATAACTCAGAGTGGGCTCAACTCAAAATTCAGGACTTCTTCTCCCCAACCCCAAATGTTCCTCTGTGCCCCATTGTTTGTTTGAAAAACTCTGTACTAAATAAAATGTGTCCTCCGCCATTACAGGATTTTTCTCATGTACCCTCTGATGAGATCTCACATACCCCAGTTTGAAAACTACTGTGGCCTAATGTAAACACAAGGGACGGATTACTAGAAAGAGATTGAGACATGAAAGGTAAAGGGACAACAGTGGCAGGAAAGTAGAAAAGTGTAGTTGGGGCCACGTTACCCTTTACACGACATGACTGATCATTGTCTGGTCTCCAGTGGTAACTATTTTCCAGATGGCTCCGACCCAGAAGCATCCTAGAATGGGAGGCTGCAGAGCCAATTTGTGAAGAACCATACTTCCCTTCCTCAAAGGGGGGTGTGAGGCTTAAAGAGCTTTGAGATGTCGTCTCTTTAAAGAGCTACTAGATAAAGCGTCTTATTACCATGGTTGTAAAATTTTCTTCTTGCAGCTGACTTTGACAATAGCATTTGCCATCTGTTCTTGATATACTTTAGAAACAGGACATTATTCATACAGAGATTCAGAATTTAGGAACTGCACCACAGAGCATCTGTAACTCCACCTGCTCTTGATACAGATAGGTTAAACTGACCATAACTCTGTCTGTCTTCTCCAGGTGAATAGTTGGCTTTTGGACCAGCTACCATGGTTTAGCCAACCAGTGTTCTGAATGTTGGAACTTTCAGCTAATTCTCTGTGTTAGAGCACAAGATTAGCATAATTTGATTGCAACTCAGACTGAACAAACCTGCTTTGCTCGGTCTGCCTCTAGTATTAGAGGTTTTTCCTTTTTCACTTACATCTCTAAGATGAAGCTATAGTCACAAAGGTTACTAGTTGTCTGGTGCTGCAAGTAGATACTATCATCCCTGGAAGAAAGAAGCAACAGTTAAACTCCTTAATAAAGGAAACAAGGAGTCCAGTGGCACCTTAAAGATAACAGATTTAGTTGGGCATAAGCTTTTGTTGGTTAACCCCTCCCCCCACTTCTTCAGATACCCTCTGATAAAGGGAAGTTCTGCTCACTAGAAAAGCTGCGTGCAATGATCTGAAAGTTGATGATCTGAGCAATCTGATTCTTTAACCTCTAGTACTTGATTTAAAAACAAAACACAATGAAATATTGTTGGAAAAGTAGCTATGTAAAATGACAGTCTCCCTCAATGGGTCTGTTCCTTGTGTACTTAGTGTTTTTCTGTATTTTGTGGGTGACAAAAATAATTGTGTTATACAGGATCTAGCACACTATTGATTCTTAATTAATAATAAGCTTTGGGAGAATGATCTGCAGTCTATTGTGGCTTGCACATCAACAGAATTGTTAACTATATTTTAATTGCTTGGGCCCACCTTCCCATCCATTAAAACTGTCAACTTAATTAAAAGCAATGAAATAACCTAATTTAGTCTCAGGGCATAATTTGGAGATAGTGGGATAGCGAACTGTAACTGAGGGCATAATTTGACCTGCAGAACCTTGTAACTGGTGATGATAGAAAACACTCAGTTTTGCATGAGAAGTATTATACTTTCCTGCATAGGTTCGTTCCATTTATTTATGTCCCAGGTAATTAACTGCCTTTGATGAAAAGCAAAAATCAGTCTGTCCCTGTTCAGAATACATCTGACCTCCCAAGTACTTTTGTAAAACAATAACCTTCTGTGGCACTGTCATGAATTTTTTTTTCTGGGACACTTTTTTATGACTTGTTCATGAAATATAATTTTTTTTCTTGTCAAACAGTTTCACTTAATTACAGCTTCTAAATGTTTTTTATAATCCTAAAATGATCTCCAGAGCACTTCTCAAACCAGTACAGTAACGTCTCACTTAGTCATCCTGGTTAACGTTGGTTCGTTGTTACGTTGCTGATCAATTAGGGAACATGCTTGTTTAAAGGGGTTGTGCAATGCTCCCTTCTAACATTGCAGCTGCCTGCTTTGTCTACTGCTTGCAGGAAGAGCAGCCCATTGCATCTAGCTGATGGGGGCTTCTAACCAGGGTGGACCGGCAGCCCCCCTATCCACTCCCTGCTCCCTAAATTCCCTGTGCTGCAGCCACCCAACAGGCTATCAATTGTAGGCTATCAACTGCTGGCAGTTCAGCTGTCCCTCCCCCCCTGCTGTCATGTGCTGCTTCTGCCCTCTGCCTTGGAGCTGCTCCCAGAGACTCCTGCTTGCTGTGCAGGAGGGGAAGGGGGGGACTAATGTCAGGGTGTCCCCCTCCCTCCTGCACCCCACTTACCCCTTCTCCATATAGAGCAGGGAGGGGACATAGACAGAGAGAGCTTGGGGCAGCAGCTGCTGTCTCAACTTCCTGATCCACTTAAAAAGACAATGCACTTAAGAGTGGGTGAGCTACTTAAAGGGGCAGTGTGCATCTGTCTCTCTCTCCCACACACAAGGTGTGTGTCTGTCTCTGTCTGCTATGCTGTCTTCCCACCCTCATGTTCGTGCTGCCTTGTGTGAGAGCCTACGTTAACAACCATGTGTTAACACTTGAGGGCTCAGCCGAGTCCTAGTTCATCATTTAGCAGCAAGGCATTCCCTGGGAAATATCCCTCCCTCTTCTACCCTCTAACTTCACCACCTCAACCAAACTTCACAACCATCATAGCTCTGAACAGTATTAAAGTGTTTGTTTAAAACATACTGTGTGTATATCTACATAATATATAGTTTTTTGTCTGGTGAAAAAAAGTTCCCTGGAAACGACCTCCCCCCCCCCATTTACATTAATTTTTATGGGGAAATTGGATTTGCTTAACATCGTTTCACTTAAAATCACATTTTTCAGGAACATAACTACAATATTAAGCGAGGAGTTACTGTACATTGCTCCTGAGCCTGCAATCAGATCCACATAGTCAGGGTCATGAGAGCTTGGTGACACTGAAATGCTGAATCATTTTTTTAAAAAAGTGGGGAGAAGTTGGGGGCTGGAGTACCTAGACTTGAATGGGACACTGCAGAGACATAAGGGTCTGGTCATGTAGATTCTATTGCAGGACTGTATCGAGCACTGTTTCTTGTTCAATCAAAATGATCCAAAAATATTTTGGCTTCTTGGCTACATGAAATTGCAGCTTACCCTTGAGCTGTATTGTTGCCAACTCCTGCAACATTGTGCATCTCCTGATACTTGTTTTTCTTAAAGCCCTGGCTCCTGAAATCCTCATTGTGGGAGAATCTATATTAAAAAATGAAAGCAGAAAAGAAGTTTCTATACTCATGGTTGCCCAGAAAATCTTGCAAATGTGAATCCTGCATGCTTAAAAGCCAGAAGACAAATAAAAAGAATCCAACATTTATTAGTTTAAAATCTCATATTTAATTCACTCCCATGACTCTTTTGAGGGCATGATCCTCACATTTTGAATGCTAATGAACTGTAGCTGAAATCTAAGAGCGAATACTATCCCAAATATATCAAATTTAATAAATTAGAATAGTCCATTTCACATTTTGGTGTTTAAATTTACTTTTAAAAACTTTTTTAAAAACAAAAGTAAATTAATGTGTAAATTTATATTCAAATTCTTCTTATTTGTAACTTTCTTAGAAGGAAACATTTAACAATTCAAAGAGAAAACAAAAAGCAAAGATAAAAATAATAAAGAAATCACTGTGAAATGTGTCAGTTTTATTTTTCCTATTCACTATCTCCTTCCCATTTCCACCCTTTTATGTTGGCACTGGGTAGAGGGGTCTGTCCTTCGTGTATAAGATAGCAGATGAACAGGGTTATATTTTTAACTATCTTCACATTGTAGAACAACTGTCTAGACTTACCAGACATTTTAAAAACTCTGCATTTTGATGATCCGATACCATTCTATTCTCTCTTCTGTTCCCATTTATTTCCACATGTACTGAAGCAAGTATCTGTCTGCAAAACTGAGTCTTGGTGTTGCCAACACTCAATTTCAAGAGTGACTTTTTTAACTGCGCATGATCTTGCATAAAGCCATAGACTGCTCAGAGTTGCCTGCAGTTTGCGCTTTCTTTACTAGAGGTTGCTACATCGCTTGTAGAATATGGGGAGCCATTATAGCTGCCTGCTGTTTCCAGGTTTCCGTGTGCTCTGATCAGGGCAGGAATGTGAAGCAGGCAGAGCAGTGAGGAACTGCCACCTACCTCCAGCCCACTGATGTGTACAACAGCAGCCTTAGACCCCCACAATAGTATACTGCAACATATGGAGGGGGAGGAGCCACTGAAATAGGAGGCCATAAGGATTCTAGCTGGGCGGCTCCTTCCTTGCCCCAGCAAACATGCTATCTTGTGGACAGGAGCAGCCTCTGGAGCCTGCTGAGAGGGCCCACTGGAGCATGGTAGGGGAGCAGGAGCTACAGGGCACTGACAGAGCCAAGGAGGGGGCCTGAAGGAAATATTGGAGTCTGATATGGGAGTGGGAGTGGGAGGCACAGGAGTCTGATATGGGAGTGGGAGGCACAGGAGCCCTCGAGGGGAGTGAGTAGAACTGAGATGCACACTCCCATGTGTGCATCTGTTACCAGGTAGTGTGGTGGAGTGAGCTGACCTGGGCTATGGTGTCAGGAGGTGGAATCTGGTGAGAGAAGGGCAAGTGGGGCTGCAATGTATTAAGGGAAAGGTGGATAAGAAAATCAGCGTGACCTTATATTTGGAAATTGTGAAATGGTGCAGGACTCTCTCAATCCTGACCAGGGCCTTTGGGTGCTACCATAATATAAATGAATAATAGTAGGCTAGTCAGAGGAGCTTTCTGGTCCTTATGCACTAGCAATTTTGCTATTCTGTTTTAGGTTCACAGAATTTAAGGGGAATATGTAACTTTACTGTTTCCCACCCCCTCAAAAACACCCCGGCAAAACTTTGGTTCTGTAAAACCCCAATCTTACAAACGCTAAAGGTATGTCCTAAACTATGTGGAGGTGTCTTTTCTTCTAAAGAGGACTTAAGAACCAGCTACTGAGATCAGTGATGATTGCTGTGCAGCTTGCCACAGAACAAAAATCCTAGTGTGACAATTATTGATCTAGAAACATTCAGCTTAGTACTCACTGTGAAGCCCCAATGGAAAATGTCTCTCCTGCAAGGTGAGAAGTTTGGCCAGAAATATTGGTGAGTTTTACATTCGGCAGAGAAGTAAAGGAGGATGATATCAAACGGGTGCTGGAATCATTTTATAGTGGAGGTGCTGACAGCCACTGAACCAAACTGTAAACCCTGCATATAATGGAAACCACTTCAAGCCAGGGGATGCTGCAGCACCTATTTCCAGCACTTATGATGTCAAGACAAGTGCTTCCCAGATCCATTCTTTAATACTTAGTGACTGATATCAGCCTCTTCATTTCTTTGGTCTCCCAAAAGTAAGAGCTGCTTGCTTATTTAAAAAAAAACCACCCTCAACCAAACAAAAAATCCTCTACATTTAAAAAGTTTGCACTTAAATGTCCATGAAAAGGCAAAATGATTTTGGTTTTAAATCAACAGTCAGGTTTTTGAGGCAATAACCCTAAACGCTATACTATGAAAATGATTCTCTAGTGATGGTTTAAGTTAACATGAGGTTCTATAGAAATCATGTGGTCATCAAGCATTAGTGTAGTTTTAGAACAACATAACATTGCAATCTAGGAAACTTAAGTTTTCACAAAAACCTAAATCATGAAGCAAGTTAACATTATTTTTTTGCTTAGTGAGAAGTGCACCAGCAAATTAATGTAATTGAAGCAGAAAATTTAACTACCAATCTACAAATTAGTCTGTCTCCTCTAAGTTTATGACTTGAAGTAACATCTTTGGGTGAAGTGTTGTAATTAAAAAGTAAAGCAGAGGCCTGAGGATGATGAATGTGCCCTGTAGTACTAGAATACTGAGAAGTCTGTAGGTTTTTTTTTGTTTTTTGTTTTTTGTTTTTGGTAAAGTATAGATTACTAGATGTATCATTAGGACATTGAACCTATTTAATTGCGAGGCAAGCGATGAGAAGCAATTACATATAGACCTTATTGACTGCTTCTGACACTAAGCAGCACATTAATATTCTTACATGAATTTTAATTTAAAATATTGACTTTATTATCCTTTAATTTAGTAAATGTTGTAAGCAAAGCAATGAGATCGATGATAGATATGCCCCACAAAACTCAATATGTAGAAGTATTCTTCTCTGCACAAAGATGAAGTGGCCTAAGACCATGATTACAACTGGTGTTAATCGTAAGTTTAAAAGCATTAAGTAACTTAGCATCCTACATTTATAATTGACTATGACGTACCCAGTGATATCTGACTGTGTAAACTGTATTGTACTATTGGATCTTGGACTGGTGGAAAAGATTAATGGTGAAAATATTTCTCTTCCTACAAAAGTTGAGGTATTAATTTAGGCATAAATATTTGAAATCATGGCTTGTTAGGACTGAGCACTATATAATAACAGCACTTTTCAAGTTTATTACTGTTTTCAGTACCACAGATGGCTGCAAATTGTAGTGTTCTCTTATTGTCTTTCCCCGCTGCCAAATTAACAAAAGAATGTTAAATCTCGTCTAGCCATAATACAGTGCATATGTTCATTGTGTAAACTGATTTATTACACTTCTGAATTGCTCAAAAAGGAGCGAAATGTGTATGTTGTTTGGTTACTGGGTTTATTTTGGGACTCAAATGTATGTTCTGTACTTAATAAGACTGGTTGCAAGGTGAATAATTTTGTATTTGATTGTCAGCAAGGCTGTTTTTGAGTGCTTTTGTTCTGTCTGGCCTTTAAATAGTCTTCTGTATACCTAACCAAGGAGGTAGGTGGCACGTGCTTTTAATACCCATTCCCCTTCCATGGGTAGGGTTACCACCTGGCCAGTATTTGACTGGTCTGGCAGTTTTTATGGATTTGCCAGTTGCCAGGAAAATAATTGAATCTTCCCCTCCCTCCTACTTTTTAAATGTGGGTCTAAAGTGTTGCATTATTATCACAGCACACTTGGATATCTAATGTTAAAAGTTTCTGTGTCCAGCTAAAGATTCTTCAATGTTCCCACTTCCACAGTTTAAGTGATAACAGATCAAAATTGTTGAAATACAGCGGCTGTCTGCCCACCAATATGCAAAGAGCACCATCTGTGTGAGAGAGGGGGTTTGAGTCATGCAAAAATGAGGCGACGTGTGAGGCTATAGATCGGGGTGGCCAACCTGTGGCTCCGGAGCGACATGCAGCTCTTCAGAAGTTAACAGGTGACTCCTTGTGTAGGCACTGACTTTGGGGCTGGAGCTACAGGCGCCAACTTTCCAATGTGCTGGTGAGTGGTCACTGCTCAACTCCTGGCTCTGTCACAGGCCCTGCTCCCACTCCACCCCTTCCTGCCCCCTCCCCTGAGGCTGCTGGGCTCTCGCTCCTCCCTCAGAGCCTCCTGCATGCCATGAAACAGCTGCTGGGATGTGTGGGAAGGGAGGGGGAG
Organism: Gopherus flavomarginatus; assembly: GCF_025201925.1. Lineage (NCBI taxonomy): Eukaryota > Metazoa > Chordata > Testudines > Testudinidae > Gopherus > Gopherus flavomarginatus. Next base: position 91,811,725 of record NC_066624.1, read on the forward strand.
GTGCTGATTGGTGGGGCTGCCAGTGGATAGGAGGCACTGGGAATGGGAGGGGAGCTGATGAGGGACGGGGGTGCTGCTGATGTATTACTGTAGCTCTTTGGCAATGTACATTGGTAAATTCTGGCTCCTTCTCAGGCTCAGGTTGGCCATCCCTGCTGTAGATCATATCTAGGTGTGTTATCTCTCTAGATACGATAAGTGGCTGTTGAAGGTGGGGGATTGCGGAGTTGCCTTGTGGTTGAGGGTTGGGATTGCGGCAGGCCCTCCTTGGGGGAGGGTGGTGCTGGGTTTTGGATTTATTTGTTTGTTTTTTTTAAATTTCAAAAGTGGTAACTCTATCTATGGGTGATGTAGGGGTTGCAGTAACTTTCAGGGTATGCTATGGGCCTTACTGGATTGCTCCTTTAGTACCAGGAAGAAATTATCCTACCAAACAAAAATGACCGGTGACATGTAGGTTTTTTGCCTCCCTCCCCAGCCCACTGCCCCCCCCCCCCACAGCACTGTAGAGACTTTGTTCCCTTAAGAATAAAAGGACTATTGCTCATCAAACTTTAGCCACCCCATTTTGGGGTGGAGGGGAGGGATGGTAGGTATCATGAGGCCAACTCTTGAGGTAAATGGGGTCCATGAGACTTCTGGCTAGGCCCTAGTTGAGTTGGAAAGTTGCTGCATTTATGTCTCTCAAAGATCAAGGCGCACCTCATCTTCCCTCAACGGTCTGAGGGTTGCTTGAAGAAAGTAGGCTGAAGGTCACTTTCCTCCCTGTTCGCTGGTAGTGGATTAAAGCCAATGCTTCCCTCATGCTGGACTCTTACATTAAGTAGAAGAGCTGTGGGGCTGCTGTCCCCCTTTGTAAGTTAAAATTGTAGCTGGCTGCTTTTATCAGTCTTCCGTGTTGGCATGTTTTAATTCATGTGAGTGATCTGTGCTTAAGTGATTGATATAACACTAACCCCCAGAAACAATACCAGTGCTGGTTGGTTTTTTTTAGTTATGGGGTCAACATTTTTCTGACTGTCAGTCAGGACAACAGCTTGGAAAAACATATATTGGTCCTGAAAGCAAAAGTCTTTCCCACATAGGGTTAGCCATTACTTCATCCCCAAAACCACTAGATGTAGAGCCTGATACTTGATATACTTTTAAAGCTGAGACAGCCAACTTTCAGGGCATAAAAGCATTTGTTTCTAAGTGTTCATGTCTAGCACATGGTTAAATTGGAGGGAGGGGGAGAGCAAGACGTCACTCAGAATGATATAGATGTAAGGTCTGAAATCTAGCAAAGCACTGTAGGCACTCCCAGCTTTTCAGTCTTACACAGCAGTTGTTTTTATCCCTGTTGGTTTGTGATGTCTGACCTTACTCTGTTGAACTTCATTGGTGTGGTGGATCTTTGGCCTGTTTTTTAGAACAGTGTGAAAGAGCAATACAAATCAATTTAAAATGCATGTGAGAAATTCTTATCCATTCTAGTGTACAAAGCAGCCTGATCTATTAAGCTTGATGATCTAAAGCAGGGCTATAATGTATGCTTAACTACAGAGCATGTAGGCAGTCCCCTGCACAGCCACTATAAGAACTGCAGACACACATTTACCTTTGAGTTGACCCATCCTTCACTAAGCTTCAGCTCATGCAAAATAGGTACCACATGCTTAAGTAGAGCAGGTCAATGTGAGTGTATCATGCCTGTGCTCTGCACTGGCTTTCACTTCACTTCTGTGCAATTTGTGATGTTTTTATATATGTCCTAAATGGTCTTGGACTTGGCTAATTCAGAGACTGCCACTTCCCCAGTTAAATAGCACTTAATGCTCAGTGAGAATACTCTGTTTGCCTGCCTGCAGTTGAGGTGGGAGTGGGCTGCAAGGTTTCTCCTCTCTGGATCTGCTGCTGCTTATTATCTGATGGCTTTTGAAGTACACCACTAGACAGTCTGGATTTCAAACTACCATGGAATTGATTGAACCTGGGAGACATGAGGGTGAGTTATCCAGATTTTCTGTCCAGAATGCTTGGCTACTTTGTAAGGTGGTGATTCTTGTATTCATGCCTAGATATTCTAGGCATCTCCTCACTCGATCTGAACTCCAGCTGGAATGAGAATCTGATCATTGCCTTAAAATCACAGTTGTAGTTTAACATTTTCCTTGCTGTTCATTCTAACTCTACCACAGTGGTTCTCAAACTTTTGTATTGGTGACCCTTTTCACAAAGCAAGCCTCTGAGTGTGGCCCCCAATATAAATTAAAAACAGTTTTTTATATTAAACACTATTATAAATGCTGGAGGCAAAGCAGGGTTTGGGGATTGAGACTGACAGCCTGTGACTCCCAAGGGGTGATGACCCCCAATTTGAGAATCTCTGCTCTAACACTTGGGTTTGTTTGTTTTTGTTTTTTTTAAAGAAAAAATGTTAATACTACTCAAACCTGGATCCAACTAATACGGAATAATGTAGCTTGTTGGGTTTCAGTGACAAAATATTTGTCAGGCACCTGCACACAGCTTTCTTAGTCAGTAAATACAGCTAAAATGCTCAATCTGTTTAGTTTAAAAAATCTTTCTGTAGCAGTGAGGAGGAAGCTGATGATGATTACTGAGAGAGTTAATTTATTTTAGTCTACTTGGAAAACACTCTGTCTTGCATTTTCTTTGTAAGAAAAGCAAGATGAGTAAACACTTCAGTGAATACTCATTGATCCTCTTGGCATCAAAGTAGCTGTTGGGTAAAAAGTTTACTAATGAATAGTTCAGTTTAATACAATAATCTTCATTTTGGAGTACAATCAAATATGAAATGTCCTCATGGGGAAATCTTGCCTAATTTGCCTTTGTCTGTGAAATTTCTCATATTTGCTGATAGCTGAACTTTGCTTATTTAGTTCAGATCTGAAGGCCTCAATTTTCCCTTCTTATACACACTAGGGGCCACATTTGGTCCATAGATACTCATATAATTCATATTAACTTCAGTGAGAGCCTGTGCATAGATCTGAGGGAAGAATCTGGCCCCATGTGTGTTGTATAATTTATGCGAGTAAGCAGATTTAAATTATGTAAATTACTGTCTGCACTGAATCCACCATCTGGAAGGAAACATACATACAAAAATCTGTGGGAGCAATACGTGGGACTGAGTATCACTGAAAAGGGAGCAAGATTTGATGTAATAAAGGAACAACTTGCCCTATAAACAAATATTTCAGCTACTACTATCTAATAGTAAAGCTGTTCTTCCATAATAGCCAGCATAAATTAATGGTGCTAAAACAAGTATTTAAAGTTAGCTGTAATATGAAGATTACTAGAGCTAGCTCAATGCTAGTTGGTATTGGAATGGAGGATGCATATTAGGAACAGGGGGAAGGGCTGGTATAAGGGTTCCACAGAAAGCTGAGGGACTAGTCAGGAACCTTGAGGTAAATTTGTTTTAATTTGGGGTCCAATTCTGCTGCCCTCCTGCACATGAATCCTCTTACAGTCAATGGTAATTGTGTTTCTAAAAGGACTAACAGAGTGGTAAAATGTTAATGTTACTGTAGTGTAACTGCCATTCTGGTGTTTTGGGGCATGTCTACCCTGCAAGTTGACACCCATGGCTGGCCTGTGCCAGTTGACTTGGGCTTACAGAGCTTGTGCTGCGGGGCTGTTTCGTTGTGGTGTAGGCATTCTGGCTAGGGCTGCAGCCTGAGCTCTGGGGCCTCCCACCTCTCAGGGTCCTACAGCCAGGGCAGCTTTAGACATTTCGCCGCTCCAAGCATGGCGGCATGCCGCGGGGGGGTGCTCTGCCAGTTGCCGGTCCCGCAGCTCCAGTGGACCTCCCGCAGGCGCCCCACCAGAGCCGCGGGACCAGCGGACCCTCAGCAGGTACGCTGCCAAGGTAGCCTGCCTACCGCCTTCCCAGCGACCGGCAGAGCGCCCCCCCACGGCTTGCTGCCCCAAGCACGCACTTGGCATGCTGGGGCCTGGAGCCACCCCTGCCTACAGCCCAGGCTCTAGAAACAGGATGGACATCTGCACTGCAATCAAACAGTCCCACAAGCCCCAGTCAGCTGGCATGGGCCAGCTGCAGGTTTTTAATTGCAGTGCAGACATACCCTCAGAGGCCCTTGTGATCATGCTCCTATGATCAAACTGTAATAGCTGTGCTAACCTGTGTTCCGATGGAGTAATCATTGCATGAGAAGAACTTCAGTGTTTAAAATAACCCAACAAAATTGCCTCATTTGCAGTGTTAACCTTACCTCTTGGTAGCAGTTGTGAGTCAGCAAGACAGCAATTGTTTCAAGGACAATTCAGAAAACCTATATGGAACATGTAAGTTGATGTTAAGTAGGTCCAGTTTTTTTAAAAAGTAAATAAAAATAATCAAATATGTAAAAATGAATAAATATTTGTGCCCTTTTTTGTAAATGAGTCTAACATAACAATGAAAGACATTTCAGAAATGAAAACAATGGCTGAACTTTTGTCAAGACAAAGACGTATTAGTTATCTGCCAACCAATGGACCTCAAACGAAGAGAGTGATTCACTTTATTTTGCTTCTTACTGACCTTTACAAGTGCTGACTAATGATTTTCAGGAATCCTAGTTTAGGGGACAAGGCAAAACAAAAATGATGCAATTACTATAAGTGATCATGCTATAGTGGAGTTAACGGTAAAGAGGATGTAACTAGTTAAGGTTAGTACAACATACTGAACCATTCACTGCTTAAATGTAAAATTGTGCAGGAGCTTTTTTAAAAGAATTAAATTTTATATCAGAGGGGTAGCCGTGTTAGTCTGGATCTGTAAAAGCAGCAAAGAATCCTGTGGCACCTTATAGACTAACAGACGTTTTGGAGCATGAGCTTTCGTGGGTGAATACCCACTTCCTCAGATGCATGTAGTGGAAATTTGCAGGGGCAGGTATATATATGCTAGCAAGCAAGGTAGAGATAACGAGGTCAGTTCAATCAGGGAGGATGAGGCCCTGTTCTAGCAGTTGAGGTGTGAAAACCAAGAGAGGAGAAACTAGTTCTGTAGTTGGCAAGCCATTGACAGTCTTTGTTCAATCCTGAGCTGATGGTGTCGAATTTGCAGATGAACTGAAGCTCAGCAGTTTCTCTTTGAAGTCTGGTCCTGAAGTTTTTTTGCTGCAGGATGGCCACCTTAAGGTCTGCTATAGTGTGGCCAGGGAGGTTGAAGTGCTCTCCTACGGGTTTTTGTATATTGCCATTCCTAATGTCTGATTTGTGTCCATTTATCCTTTTCCGTAGAGACTGTCCAGTTTGGCCGATGTACATAGTAGAGGGGCATTGCTGGCATATGATGGCGTATATTACATTGGTGGATGTGCAGGTGAACGAACCAGTGATGGTGTGGCTGATCTGATTAGGTCCTGTGATGGTGTCGCTGGTGTAGATATGTGGGCAGAGTTGGCATCGAGGTTTGTTGCATGGATTGGTTCCTGAGCTAGAGTTATTATGGTGCGGTGTGCAGTTACTGGTGAGAATATGTTTCAGGTTGGCAGGTTGTCTGTGGGCAAGGACTGGCCTGCCACCCAAGGCCTGTGAAAGTGTGGGATCATTGTCCAGGATGGGTTGTAGATCCTTGATGGTGCGTTGGAGGGGTTTTAGCTGGGGGCTGTATGTGATGGCCAGTGGACTCCTGTTGGTTTCTTTCTTGGGTTTGTCTTGCAGTAGGAGGTTTCTGGGTACACGTCTGGCTCTGTTGATTTGTTTCCTTATTTCCTCGTGCGGGTATTGCAGTTTTGAGAATGCTTGGTGGAGATTTTGTAGGTGTTGGTCTCTGTCTGAGGTATTAGAGCAGATGCGGTTGTACCTCAGTGCTTGGCTGTAGACAATGGATCGTGTGATGTGTCCAGGATGGAAGCTGGAGGCATGAAGATAGGTATAGCGGTCGGTAGGTTTTCGATATAGGGTGGTGTTAATGTGACCATCACTTATTTGCACCATGGTGTCAAGAAAGTGGACCTCCCGTGTAGATTGGTCCAGGCTGAGGTTGATGGTGGGGTGGAAGCTGTTGAAATCGTGGTGGAATTTTTCCAGAGTCTCCTTCCCATGGGTCCAGATGATGAAGATGTCATCAATTTAGCATAGGTAGAGAAGGGGCGTGAGTGGACGAGAGCTGAGGAAGCATTGTTCCAGGTCGGCCATAAAGATATTGGCATATTGTGGGTGTCATAAACAGATAGCTAAGGGTAATGTCTCTTTCACCTGAAGCACCTGACCAGAGGACCAATCAGGAAACCGGATTTTTTCAACTTTGGGTGGAGGGAATTGAGTGTCTTTGTCTTTGTTTTCTGGCTGCCTGCTTTCTCTGAGCTTTGGAGAAGTAGTTTCTTTTTTCTAGTCTTCTGTTTCCAAGTGTAAGGACAAAGAGATCAGATAGTAAGTTATATGGTTTCTTTTCTTTGGTATTTGCATGAATATAAGTGCTGGAGTGCTTTGATTTGTATTCTTTTGGAATAAGGCTGTTTATTCAATATTCTTTTAAGCAATTGACCCTGTGTTGTATCATCTAATACAGAGAGAACATTTGTATGTATTTTTCTTTCTTTTTACATAAAGCTTTCTTTTAAGACCTGTTGGAGTTTTTCTTTACTTCAGGGAAATTGAGTCTGTACTCACCAGGGAATTGGTGGGAGGAAGAAGTCAAGGGGAGATCTGTGTGTTGGATTGCTAGCCTGACTTTGCATTCCCTCTGGGGGAATAGGAAAGTACTTTTTGTTTCCAGGATTGGGAACAGAGAGGGAGATTCACTCTGTTTGGGTTACACAGACACAAGCTCTGTGATCTCTCCAGGAGCACCTGGAGGGGGGAAGGGAAAAAGGATTATTTCCCTTTGTTGTGAGACTCAAGGGATTTGGGTCTTGGGGTCCCCAGGGAAGGTTTTTCAGGGGGACCAGAGTGCCCCAAAACACTCTAATTTTTTGGGTGGTGGCAGCAAGTACCAGGTCCAAGCTGGTAACTAAGCTTGGAGGTTTTCATGCTAACCCCCATATCTTGGACACTAAGGTCCAAATCTGGGACTAAGGTTATTACAGTGGGGCCATGCGGGTGCCCATAGCAGTGCCACTGATCTGGAGATATATATTATCATCAAATTTGAAATAGTTGTGTGTAAGTATAAAGGCACAGAGCTCAGCAGCCAGATGTGCTGTGGCATCATCAGGGATAGTGTTCCTGACAGCTTGTATTCCATCTGTGTGTGGGATGTTTGTGTAGAGATCCATGGTGGCTAGGATGGTGTTTTCTGGGAGGTGACCAATGCATTGTAGTTTCCTCAGGAAATCAGTGGTGTCACGGAGATAGCTGGGAGTGCTGGTGGCATAGGGTCTGAGTAGAGAGTCCATATATCCAGACAGTCCTTCAGTGAGAGTGCCAATGCCCGAGATAATGGGGCGGCCAGGATTTCCGGGTTTGTGGATCTTGGGTAGTAGATAGAATAACCCTGGTCGGGGCTCTAGGGGTATGTTGATTTTTATAGTGTATTTAACAATGGCTCAGTGGGAACAAGTAGAGGGCACCAAGAAGCTAGCAAAGTCACCGGGACTAAATGGCATTCACCCAAGAGTTCTGAAAGAACTCATATGTGAAATTGCGGAACTATTAACTATGTTTTGTAACCTGTCCTTTAAATCAGCTTCTGTACCCAATGACTGGAAGATAGCTAATGTAACGCCAATATTAAAGGGCTCTAGAGGTGATCCCGGCAATTAGACTGGTAAGACTAACGCCAGTACCGGGCAAATTAGTTGAAACAATAGTAAGGAATTAAATTTGTCAGACACATAGAAGAACCACAAATTGTTGGGCAAAAGTCAACATGGTTTCTATAAAGGGAAATCGTGTCTTACTAATCTATTAGAGATTTTTTTGAAGGGGTCAATAAACATGTGGACAAGGGGGATCCAGTGGACATAGTATACTTAGATTTCCAAAAAGCCTTTGACAAGGTCCCTCACCAAAGGCTCTTACGTAAATTAAGTTGTCATGGGATAAAAGGGAAGATCCTTTTATGGATTGAGAACTGGTTAAAAGACAGGGAACAAAGGGTAGGAATAAATGGTAAATTTTCAGAATGGAGAGGAGTAACTAGTGGTGTTCCCCAAGGGTCAGTCCTCGGACCACTCCTATTCAATTTATTCATAAATGATCTGGAGAAAGGGGTAAACAGTGAAGTGGCAAAGTTTGCGGACGATACTAAACTGCTGAAGATAGATAAGACCAAAGCAGACTGTGACGAACTTCAAAAAGATCTCACAAAACTAAGTGATTGGGCAACGAAATGGCAAATGAAATTTAATGTGGATAAATGTAAATTAATGCACGTTGGAAAAAATAACCCCAACTATAAATACAATATGATGGGGGGCTAATTTAGTTACAACTAATCAGGAAAGAGACTTTGGAGTCATCATGGATAGTTCTCTGAAGACATCCACGCAGTGTTCAGCAGCAGTCAAAAAAGCAAACAGGATGTTAGGAGTGATTAAAAAGGGATAGAGAATAAGATGGAGACTTATTGCCCTTATATACATCCATGGTACACCCACATCTTGATACTGTATACAGATGTGGTGTCCTCATATCAAAAAGATATACTGGCACTATAAAAGGTTCAGAGAAGGGCAAATAAAATGATTAGGGGTTTGGAACGGGTCCCATATGAGGAGAGATTAAAGAGGCTAGGACTTTTAAGCTTGAAAAAGAGGAGACTAAGGGGGAATAGGATAGAGGTATATAAAATCATGAGTGGTGTGGAGAAAGTGAAGAAGGAAATGTTGTTGTTTACTTGTTCCCATAATACAAGAACTAGGAGCCACCAAATGAAATTAATGGGCAGCAGGTTTAAAACAAATAGGAGGAAGTTCTTCTTCACACAGCGCACAGTCAACCTGTGGAACTCCTTGCCTAAGGAGGTTGTGAAGGCTAGATCTATAACAGGATTGAAAAGAGAACTAGATAAATTCATGAAGGTTAAGTCCATTAATGACTATTAGCCAGGATGGGTAAGGAATTGTGTCCCTAGCCTCTGTTTGTCAGAGGGTGGAGATGGATGGCAGGAGAGAGATCACTTGATCATTACCTGTTATGTTCACTCCTTCTGGGGACCTGGCATTGGCCAATGTCGGCAGACAGGATGCTGGGCTGGATGGACCCTTGGTCTGACCTAGTATGTCCGTTCTTATGTTCTAAAGCTTACATCAGAAAAGTACTGCTTAAGATCTCAACCAAATGAAATAGGGGGATAAAGCTTTAGAAAACCTCATACAGTAAAAGCTTTGTTATCCAGCATGTTGCGGGAATTGGGGATGCCAGTTAATCAAAAATTCTGGTTAACTAATGGAATACCAATTTTCAAAGAATTAGAATACAATAAAATGAATAAAGTATAGAATAGTATACAGGTACTCACCAATCCAGTAGTAATACTGCACTGCAGAGGGGTTGGTTTCTTGAAGCACTTAGGTGTATACAAGTTTTCTATACTGTAGGTTATCTTATAACACTACAAATCACTATGGGCAGTGCGAGGTGTACACCCAGATCACTACAGATAAACTTAACACTAAAACTATTCTGAACATAATTAGTTTCTTTGATTCAGAAGGCACTTCAGGATCTTGCAGTGCCTCAGGGTCATCATTATCAACATCAGTTACTGCTGTAGATATAGAAGGTGTAGGAGACTGGGCTGAATCTCTAATGACCCTATGATACCACACTGGAAGCTGCTTTTTTGAATAAATCCCTGATATCAGTTTGCTTACTTCACTCCTGCCTCTTTTTGCATAAAAGTAGAGTGCAGAATGTGCAATTACATAACCTCCTGGGCAGTATACTAGTCCCGAGCAGTAGATTGAAGATTTGTATTGGGAGATATCAGAAATTCTGGCTAATAGAGCTTTCCGGTTGGTAAAGTGCCAGATAACACAGCTTTTACTGTAAAATACTTTATGAAAATAGTGCCTCAGAAGATAAATTAAGAGAATTCATGGGAAGAATTTTAAATATAAATAAAACTGTATTAAGTAGAAATAAATCAAGGTGGTATAGAGCCTCAAATACATATACAAACTTGGATCAAGAAAGAACAACAAATGTTGGAACTACTGAGATGTTGGAAACCACCGCACAGGCTCTGGGAATGCAGATGGATTCCATTATTTTTGTCCAAGGTGTCCATGAGAACAGGGAAGAAAAATAATTGGAAAGAAATTATTTGGATAATTGGAAAGAAATGTGCCCTTTTTTCTCCTTTGAGGAGGCCCCTGAAGGATCATATAATCTTTGCTAGCTTGGGGCATGATTGTGCCACTCTTTCTCACATTGAAATAGTGAGAGTACTCACAGCTACTATTTGATGTATGGGTGGCAGACTTTCACACTTAGGGATCAGTTATGTTATTTAACAAACATGGTAAAGTGGTGCCCCTGGAGAAGCATTTTACATAAGGGAGGCAGAATGCATCTCAGTTTCTGGCTGCATTAGGCTTCACATCTGCTACTACCTGCGACTTTCCCCAGTCACGTTACTTGATGTAGCAAATGTAAGATTAATGTCCCATTGCTACACGTACTTTGTTGAGGCCCTTGATGACCTATGACCACAATATTCTTCTCTGCAGTGGTTTAGCAGTGTGGCTGACTTGGTTCTGTACAGCAGAGCCCAAAACACTCACAAGTGGGAGAAGGTGATAAATCCCTCCACAGGTTTACTATGCAGCAGGTTATAAAATTCCCAAACTCTTACTCCCTGGCTTGAGGACACAGTTCAGGGAGTAGGGGGTCCCCAAAACAAATTCTCTGACTAACTAAACGATAATGCACTCACAAACTCCTTGAATGATCCTCAGGTTCAGAGATGACTCTGGACTCCTCAATCACTGCAGAGGGGCTGATCTCTGCTGGCAGGAAACCAGCTGCTTCAGTCCCAGGGGTGCAGGGCTCAAGGTGCAGATTACACAACTGTACTAAAGTCCAAACTGTAGTCTCCTAGCCCAGCGTCCAGACACACACACAGCAGCCAGCAGCCCTGGACTAGCAGGCAGAGCAGAGCTGACCATGTGGTGACTGGTCTCCCCTAGGGAGCTGGAGGGATAACAGCCTGGCTGGGGAAGTTTCCCAGCAAAACTCTACAAACTGGGAATCATCAGTGGAGAAGGAAAAGCCCAGCTGAGGGATCTTGCTTTCAATTCTCTAGAGGCCAGTTCTCAGGGGCAACCCTGCATGCAGGCCTGGAACTCATCAGGAACTTTTACATCAGAAATAGAGAGGAATAAACATCATTCTTGGCCTGACCAAAGTAGGGAGTGAATTCCAGGATTTCCAACCCACCCCACCACCTTCTAACAGCTCCAGCTCCTAAGCTGAGATGGCTCCAGCTCTAACATGCTGACTTACATCCGGTGTATTGTTGAACAGGAAAAGAGGAGATCTTTCTGGTGACTAGGTCAAAAACAATTTAGGGCTTTCACATCAAACCCAAAATCTTGAACTCCATGTGGAAGCTAATCATCAGCCAGTGCAAATCACAGGACACAATTGTAATATGCTTTCTAGCCAAAGCTCCTCTGAATAGGCAGGTATTGCACTGATTTCAGCTCCCAAGAGGTGCCAAGGTTAACCCCTTGTAAAGCATACTGTAGTGGCCAATCTTAAGGTGACAAAGGCACAGAAGATAACTGTGTAGCAAGATCTATATCTGAGAGAGGGTGTGACTGTTATGCTTTTCGCACCAGATATGGAATGAAAAATAACTCTTGGCCTTTCAGCAAATCAAATTAAGTGTTACAAATTGGAACAGTGTACTGAACTCAGTTACATTTGTGTGACTTCTGTTTAACGAAATACCAGATGTTAGGTATGGATCATTTATTAGACCAAGTGACTTATTTCATGTATTAATAATATCCCAGAAAACAGAGTCATAATTACAGAATAATTTGTCAAATTTTATTATCTTTTACTACAAACTATTGTGTACACAGTTACAGGAATTTATTGATTGCATGCTTATTAACATAGTTGGCCTTGTGTTTAATTTAAAAATAACAGTGGGAGACCATCAGTGATGCTACTATAAAATGTGCAGCAGACACTTCTGCAACAGAGAAATGAAACACATGCCTCCCATTTGTACTCAACATACTGTAACTCTATAGAGCTGACTTACTATGATAAACTATTGTCACTGAACTGTATTCCCACAAGCTATTACTGTCGCCTAGTTAAAAAGTATAACATGATCACATCTATTTCTAATTATTTGAGACACGAAGGGATAAGTCCTTCATATAGTTATTTGTTGCTTATCATTCTCATAACTTGCTAAGCACCTCAGAGCGGCTTGTCTCATTACATTATTATGGAATAAACAGCCCTTTTTAATGAAATGGATCGGCAATATTTGCAATAAACTAAGCTCTTAGGGTATCTTAATAAAAGTGAGCATTAAAACTTGTATAGAACAGGTCACTGTTTCTATAGAGTTTATGTCATGGGAACAGCATCATTTTTTTCAAGGCAATAATTCAACTGTGATGGACAGGGTGAGAATTGAAAATTCCTGAGAAGCATTTCTGCAGTTTGATATTTGTAGGTGCTTGTTCCTCCCAGCAAATGCTTAGTGCTGAGTGGATTGGATGCCTATGCTACTGAGCTAATACACTAGTAATAGGGGTTTTCTTCTGAGACCAGCTATATGGGAAGCTTTGGGCAATGCAGCAATAAAGTCTGTCCTGGCTGAGATGAAAATAGGAGGGAAATGGTACATTGCTTTATACTACATAGTGTGAAACTCTTCCCACCCCACACACATACTCTTACATTTTTAAGTGGTTCTAGGGAGGCTTAGTCAAAATATAGCTGATCAGTGGGAGCTGTGTAGCTAAATCCTCTTACAACTGACTCTCTTTTATGAAAGAGACACAGCACAATCCATAAAGAATAGACCAGCACTAAGAAATAGATTCTGTAATCAGTGCCTTGGTGGTAGGTTTAGAATCACTTCACCATCTTTTCTGATGTTTAGAAGTCCAGCAACAGTATCATCTGTGTTCTGCTTGTGATGTTGACTAAGTACAAGATAATTACATCTGATGTCTTTAAATCAGTGCTTCACAGTGAGACCTGCTTTTTGGGTCTGCTCTTCTGAACAAGGAATTTCTTCATTTTCTGTCACTTACATCACAGAGCACACTGACAGTTTAGCAAATAAATAATGATGGAAATACCCAACTTACTCCCCCTCCCCCTTCCCCCATTGTGAAGGCAGTCATGAAGGATAGCAGCAATGCAGTGTACCTGGTTAGGAAGACATTTGCCTATGGGAAAGTCCAGGTTGTAGAGGACATGTATCTCATAACAACAACACAGTTTATCGCGAGCTTATCAGACAAGTCATCCTCTATCTATATTGTTTCCTAATAGACTATCAAGTCAAGCTCAAGGTCCCAGTCCTTATCTTCAAGGCGGCCAGTGGCCTGGGTTAGAAAAATTCAAACCAGAAATAAGGTGAAAATTTCAACAATGAGGGTAAATAATAATTTGACAAGTATCAGAGGGTAGCCGTGTTAGTCTGGATCCGACTCAAAGAATACTTCCAGGACAACACTGAACAGTGCACTGATACACGGGTGCCCTCCCACCAACAGCACAAGAAAAAGAACTCCACATGGACTCCTCCTGAGGGTCGAAATGACAGCCTGGACCTATACATTGAATGCTTCCACCGGCGTGCACAGGCAGAAATCGTGGAACAACAACATCGCTTGCCTCACAACCTAAGTCGTGCAGAACGCAATGCCATCCACAGCCTCAGAAACCACCCTGACATTATCATCAAAGAGGCTGATAAAGGAGGTGCCGTTGTCATCATGAACAGGTCTGACTATCAAAAGGAGGCAGCCAGACAACTCTCCAATACCAAATTCTACAGGCCACTTCCCTCAGATCCCACTGAGGAATACACTAAGAAACTACAGCATCTACTCAGGACACTCCCTACACTAACACCAGAAGAAATCAACATACCCCTAGAGCCCCGACCAGGGTTATTCTATCTACTACCCAAGATCCACAAACCCGGAAATCCTGGACGCCCCATCATCTCGGGCATTGGCACTCTCACTGAAGGACTGTCTGGATATATGGACTCTCTACTCAGACCCTATGCCACTAGCACTCCCAGCTATCTCCGTGACACCACTGATTTCCTGAGGAAACTACAATGCATTGGTGACCTCCCAGAAAACACCATCCTAGCCACCATGGATGTAGAGGCTCTCTACACAAACATCCCACACACAGATGGAATACAAGCTGTCAGGAACACTATCCCTGATGATGCCACAGCACAACTGGCTGCTGAGCTCTGTGCCTTTATACTTACACACAACTATTTCAAATTTGATGACAATATATATCTCCAGATCAGTGGCACTGCTATGGGCACCCGCATGGCCCCACAATATGCCAATATCTTCATGGCCGACCTGGAACAACGCTTCCTCAGCTCTCGTCCACTCACACCCCTTCTCTATCTACGCTACATTGATGACATATTCATCATCTGGACCCATGGGAAGGAGACTCTGGAAAAATTCCACCATGATTTCAACAGCTTCCACCCCACCATCAACCTCAGCCTGGACCAATCTACACGGGAGGTCCACTTTCTTGACACCACGGTGCAAATAAGTGATGGTCACATTAACACCACCCTATATCGAAAACCCACCGACCGCTATGCCTACCTTCATGCCTCCAGCTTCCATCCCGGGCACATCACACGATCCATTGTCTACAGCCAAGCACTGAGGTACAACCGCATCTGCTCTGACCCCTCAGACAGAGACCAACACCTACAAAATCTCCACCAAGCATTCTCAAAACTACAATACCCGCACGAGGAAATAAGGAAACAGATCAACAGAGCCAGACGTGTACCCAGAAGCCTCCTACTGCAAGACAAACCCAAGAGAGAAACCAACAGGACTCCACTGGCCATCACATACAGCCCCCAGCTAAAACCCCTCCAACGCATCATCAAGGATCTACAACCCATCCTGGACAATGATCCCACACTTTCACAGGCCTTGGGTGGCAGGCCAATCCTTGCCCACAGACAACCTGCCAACCTGAAACATATTCTCACCAGTAACTGCACACCACACCATAATAACTCTAGCTCAGGAACCAATCCATGCAACAAACCTCGATGCCCACTCTGCCCACATATCTACACCAGCGACACCATCACAGGACCTAACCAGATCAGCTACACCATCACTGGTTCATTCACCTGCACATCCACCAATGTAATATACGCCATCATATGCCAGCAATGCCCCTCTGCTATGTACATCGGCCAAACTGGACAGTCTCTACGGAAAAGGATAAATGGACACAAATCAGACATTAGGAATGGCAATATACAAAAACCTGTAGGAGAGCACTTCAACCTCCCTGGCCACACTATAGCAGACCTTAAGGTGGCCATCCTGCAGCAAAAAAAACTTCAGGACCAGACTTCAAAGAGAAACTGCTGAGCTTCAGTTCATCTGCAAATTTGACACCATCAGCTCAGGATTGAACAAAGACTGTGAATGGCTTGCCAATTACAGAACCAGTTTCTCCTCTCTTGGTTTTCACACCTCAACTGCTAGAACAGGGCCTCATCCTCCCTGATTGAACTGACCTCGTTATCTCTAGCTTGCTTGCTAGCACACATATATATACCTGCCCCTGGATATTTCCATTACATGCATCTGAGGAAGTGGGTATTCACCCACGAAAGCTCATGCTCCAAAACGTCTGTTAGTCTATAAAGTGCCACAGGATTCTTTGCTGCTTTTACAATAATTTGACAAGTTTTCCAAGGGCTACAGTAGATTTTTCCAGTAGATTTAGTTGGAAGTCTTCAAATATGAATGTCTTTCTAGAAAAGATACTCTAGCTCAGACAGACGTTAAAGGCTTGATGCAGGAATTACTAAGGAACTTTATGGCCTATGTTATGCAGGAGGTCAGACTAGGCAATCGTAAGTGTCCCTGCTGGCCTTAAAATCTGTCATGAGTCTGCTACAACTGCCAGTTAGAAGACTTAATACTTTGGCTCAAGAAATAGATGTTCACTCTCTTAGCTCTGGGGCTCCTGTATTCAATCCCTAGTAATGACCAAGATAGCAGTTATTAGATACAATTTACCTTTCTATGTATAACTTTTAAATTATTTTTTTATTTATATTTTAATGTTTGAATAGAGGGCACTAATGAGGTAAAAGTAGAAAAGAGGATCATACCTGGATGACTAGGATTGGGCATCCCAATGCTGCACTATATATAGGGCTGCCACTTAGGCATCTCTCTCTCACACTACATTTCTGAAATTTAATGTCCTAAAAAGTGCAGCAACTTAATGTACTGTGGAAAGAATAGCAATGATTCCACCGTAAATACAGTAAGTATTGATTTAATATATTGTGCTCCTTCTCAGTCGGGTGAACATAGAAAGGAAAACATAAGATTTAAATAGAAATGCATTTACTTTCTTAACGACTCTGTGCTAAATTTAGTGATAATGAAGATGTCCTTGCTTGTACCAATCCACTTCCTCCTTCTGTTGGCTCATCCTGAATGGTCAATCTCATGTAAAAGCATAACTGTTTTTCCCAGCACCATTTGTAACAACAAAGGGTTTATGATCCTCTATTCTAAGTACTGTATACTAGAAGATGGATCAGTATGTAAGTGAGAGTATGTGGTCTGAATGAAAACTACTCTGGGGTTTTTTTAGTACATAAACTGAAATACCTTCATCTACCAGATAAGTGCATTTGTTTTCCTCCAACCACACATCTGAAGGCCATGAGAGAGAGGCAAAGATTTGAATCATAGAAGGTATCTCATTCCATTCAACTGTCAAAAAAATCAGTAGTAAATTACCAACATTAGATCCAGTTTTGCATTTAATATTATCCAGATAACCCCTTAAAGACTTCAGTCTTTTTAAAATGATGTTGCACTGCTCCAGACTTGTGGGATCAGAAGTTTCCATTTCCCACCTAAGGGCAGGAAGCTGCTCCATCTCTCAAATATGTGGTGGGCCTGTTCAGTGAGAATACTGGCCTAATGCAGCTAATAACAAAATTATGGTAGATGGGAATGTTTGTTTGCCTGAATACCTGTGTTAAGGAGCTGCAGACCTCCCCTGGGTTGAGAGCTGGAAACATCAGCACTCTTTTCAAGCTTTAACTGTTTATAGTTTGTTTTTTCCTTTCAAAATATCCTTTAAGTGAAAGCAGGTTACCTATCTCTTCCCAAAGGTTATGAGGTAGCCAGGTCCTAGTCTCCCAGTTCCGGCCTTTGGGTTCTGTGTCAAAACATGGCTACAACTCCTTTGATGTTTGGGAGGACCGCAAGTCAGTCTGTGGCTGTGAGGGGCAGTGTTACCTAGGCTGCAGCTGATGGTACTAGAGTTCTCTACTGTCCAGCTGTCTAATCAGTGTGATTAAGC
Source organism: Gopherus flavomarginatus (assembly GCF_025201925.1). NCBI lineage: Eukaryota > Metazoa > Chordata > Testudines > Testudinidae > Gopherus > Gopherus flavomarginatus. Next base: position 91,829,260 of record NC_066624.1, read on the forward strand.
CATTAAGCAGGGTAGTAAAACAGTGCGAGAGATTGCATAGTTTGTCTGACTAAAGACAAGAAAGAGAGGGATTTCTGTACTATAATCCCATCATTGAAACTGTGGGGCCTTGGTCAAATTAACTTAACCTTTCTTCTTCCATTTTCCTACCCTTAAAATAGGGGAAATAGCGCTTCTAGAGGCGGTTAGGATTTTAGTAACCACCTACAACCAATGACTTTGGGGCCCCCACAGAACTTCTACCTCTACTTTGTGCTGCTGGGCCTGGATTCTCTCTCTGTCACTGCCTTGCTGCTTCCAAGGATATGAGTAACTAACGCCTCAGAAGTGCAAAGGAGATTCTCTCTCACCAGGGCTGAGGGATCTTGAGCCTGGGTTGAAATGAAGACAAATTTCCATAGTAAGGATAAGGAAAATGTGTTGGTCCCCAACACATTTGAGAAAAGCAGGATTCACATAGTGGGTGATTTCAAGCTGGAGGGCAAAAATGAATTTAAAGATACAGCATTTTGGAAGTTGGAGAAATGGGGATTTAATATATTCCTCTTCATAAGGGAAACAAGATGTAATTTGAATCCATCTTGGTTGTATTTAATGTGTACATTCTGCAGTGCACGATTACTACATATTTGAAAATACGCTGATATTTTTTATCATATGAGGAAGTATATGAAAATTCTTATACTATTTGTTCGCTTTCAGGATAAAATAGCTATTCCTTACCTTGGTTCCTGGGCATCTCTTTAAATGTTACTTTAAAGAAAAATCTTGGGACAAATTCTTGAAAATTTCAGCTACTCGTATGTATGCCTTTGTGTTCTATTACTGTTAGCTCCTAACAATTCATTCTGCTTTTGACTTACCTAGACAAGGCATTCTGGTCAGAGGGTGGAATGTCTCTTTCTGCTATGTCAGAATCTGCCATTTTGCCAGGCAAAAAACGACTTGGCTTGCTAGAAAATGGGGAAATTTCCCTGTGGTTGTTTTGTTATGTTCATAGCAAATGGCTGTCAAAAAATAAAATGGATCAAATTACACATTTGTCATGGCAATTTAGATTTGTGCAGGCAAACATTTCTAAAAGCACAAATTGCTTTCTGCAACTGTTAAGTCCTAAAAAGAGACTTCGACCACATATTTTATGGCAGCCTAAAATGCTCTGGCAAGATACTGAGAACTATTCATTTTAAAATGTGCAGGGCAGAATTTGATAGTAGGGATTTCTGATCAGAAGAACCAATACGATACTTCTAATTCATGTCTTGAGGCTTAATACAGATGTGCTCCTACTCCTTATGCTGCTGGTAATCACTGGTGCTTATTAACTGCATCAGCAACAAAAGCATCTTTGCAGTCCTTTACATGGTTAAAGTTCACTTGCTTCTGAGAGGCATTACATAACATTATTGATTTGACCTTTCTCTCCTTATGGTTAAAGTTTACCCACTTGTAAGGAGTATTCCACAGAACTAGCGATTTTGACCTTTACAACCTCATGCTGACAATCCATGATGAATGGAGCATATGAACACCCATTTCTAACCTTTTTTTTACCCTGAATCTTCAAATTTTGACAGATGCATCCTATTACCACTGCAGTCTCCAAGACTACAAAGCATAGAGTGAAAGCAGCATCTTCACCTTAACATTTAATATCCGCCCCCCCCCCCCCACACACACACACAGGGTAAGGAAGGATGTGTCTTTATATGATTGTTTGAGTTTTTCTTCAGCTTCTGAGTAAATATAGTTCATTTCTGTAGATCGTATTGTAAGTTTACAGTAGTTCTATCTTAGGACTTCAGAGTTTCTCATGTTTCTGTATTTTAAACCCAGTGGAACAGTGTGTAAAACTGTTGTAATTTTTATGCTCAGCCATGCAAAAAAAAATGAGTTGCAACTGGCTTAATTTTACAAATTATATCCAATAAACAATACGCATATGAGCAGACAGAATCAGAACCATACTATTTTTCATGCAAAATAAAATAGTCTTATTGCTTTATAAAGAGATGAAACTCCAAACTTTTTTGAGTTCAGTTTTTATTTGTATGTTTCTTTCATTTAACAAAGTAATTTGACTCTCAGATGGAGGGAAGGTATTTAGATCTAAGAATCAAAGGGGAAATTCTTTTGCTGTGATTTTTAAAATTTTTTCGGCAAGCCATTTCATACCTATATGATCAAATAGTGGTCAGTCTTGCCATGGGGAACACTGAGGTGGGAGCTAATATAGGTTCTCTATGATTCAGAGCATAATCCACTTTTTGCTATGTGGAGAAAATTGGCTCTTACTAGAAGGTTTGGATTTTTCTTCTGTCGGGAAGAGTTAAGTTTTTTTTTGTTCTGTTAATTCCAAAAAAGGATAAGAGTGAGTTAATATTTTTAATACAGCTATGTGACAGCTAGCATCAGCGTAACTGAACAGATGATTTCTGGAGGTTTAGCTATCACCCTTCTGGAAATTTAAATCAACATTATTACAGTCTGCAAGCACCAGCCATATTGTATCTCTCACAGCTAAATTAAACAGATTGTGCTGCTTGGACCTCTGTCTTAAAACAAACCTTGCTAACTGATCCGTAGACCATCCTGAATTGTTGTCTGCATCAAAGATTTCTAGGCTCTTTTCTCCTTACTGGCTAGCTTCTTTTATAACGCACATGAAGAGGCTCATTAGTGGAAACTGAGGCTGTGTTCCCTGCCTGCCTGACTTGCTAATGAGGCGTGGTTGCTTTTCTGCAGACCCATACAGGTTGGTGAAAGATCTTTTAAAATTTGTCCAGGAACATAATTCAAGAGCATTCTTCTTGTCTTCTTGTATCCACCACTGACGGATGCTTGTGGAGCCATTGGTCCATACAAATTATGGCACTTTGTGCACTGATGGAGGGGACAATGTTTGCTGTTACTCAGTTGAAAAGGGGCAGGAAGCTCTTGTCATTGAGCAGTAACTCCAGCTAGTACATTGTATTGTAAGAATGCCCAAGTGGAAATTGTGTGCCAGAGTAACAGCCCTCTCTGAATTAGGGCAATACAGGGCTGTAGGCATACCATTGGGTCCCCATGGCTCCACCTCTATGCCATAACCCTTTTTTGGGGTGGCAGCAAGTTTGAGTTCAGATGAATGGGGCAGGTTGCACATATTGGAGCTATTGTTGCTGGCTGTCTGCACACAGGGTCTGGACTTGATGATTTCTCAAGGTCCCTTTCTAGCCCTATATTTCTGAGATTCTATTACATCAGTTACACTCCAGTCTTGTTTTCAAGCTCTCCTTTGCACTCATGAAATCTAGAAACATTTTAAAATTAAACTGATTCTGACCTTGTGTCTCAGGGAACTGGGGCTGTAGGAAAGGGCCTGTACTACCTATGCCTTAATCTGAACCTGCTGCTACCATTTGCTGGGGATAGAAGGAGACATTAATTTTGGACTTGCCTTGTCAGGGAAATGAAAATCTGAACAAGAATTTCTGTAAATGGCACTTGTTTCCAATTGTCAAAATACATCAAGTAGTAGAGAGTATGACTATTCCTAAGAGAAAAAGAGCCAACTTAGATATGACAAATGTTATCCAATGACTGAGACTGACTGAACTTGTGAAAGATATTGCAACCTCTAAAATCAAAGCTAGATTTGATGGAAAATAAATACAGTAAGCGATGATGTAGGAACTGATAGTTTTCCACAATATCAAAAAGAAAGTGCGTGTGTGTGTGTGTGTGTGTGTGTGTTAAAATGGCTACCAGGAACTGCTCAGAATCCCCCCTCCCCAAAGTGTCTAGACTTGATTATTTGGTATAAAGCTTCTGAACAAGCAGCAAGTCATACTATCCTATTTTTCTTTTAAATCTATTACTGGGAGCAATAACCTATTGCAAACTACATGGAGTGGTGAGATCAGACATTGTACTTGATTGATCCTGCCTTGGTGTAAAGAAGGTGAGAGTTTAAAGCTATGAAATATTGGAAGAGTTAGATTATGAAATGTGCTTCTATATTTTCCATCAGTCTGGGGATCTTTCATGGAGGTAAAATTATCCTTTATGACTTTCCTAGGATAGTGGTAGCACATAAACAATGGTGCGCTCTCCTCAGCACCAAAGTAAGTTTCTTTTGTGTTGAGTAGGACATAGGTCTAAAGTTCCTGTGCATTAAATAAGTATATACTTTGATGCCCTGTCTGTATGACTTCCTGATTTAAAGGAAGTTCAAGGAAGAAGAGATCCAGTCACTGAACTGATCTACCATGCCTCAAGTGTAACAGCAAGTATTACTAGATGTTGTGTGTACCTCCTTGTAACAGATCTACTGTAATAAAGTTAAACTAAACTGTTACTTCCAAAGAAAAGAAGAGGAGGAGACCACAGGCTTTTGAAAATAAAGGTCAGTTTTAGTACATTTTAAACTTTTCTGATTGGAGACTGATTCCCATGTCCCTTTTCTTATCTAAAGTTTGTCTTTATGAAATCAAAATGACTCATTTCAGAGGCAATCCTATTCTTCTGGCTTAAAGTGGTATATATATTTGCTTATAACTTTGAGAAGACTTTAATTTTGCAAGGTTCATAAGCAATTTTGCAGTACACTTCTCACTATTGACAACAGATGTTACAATGTCTCCGTGAATCCTACCACAAAGCAAGAAAAATATTTGACAGTGATCTGGAAAGAGCTGTAACACTAATGGAGGGAAATGATCCTGGTACTTAAAATATGTATATAGTATCAGTCCCATTCCTGCAAGCAGCTTTGTGCAGATGGATCCAGGAGTCAGTAGGTCTCTGTGCTCTTGTAAAGCTCTTTGCAGGCTCAGAGTATGAAGGAATTTTGGACTGATCCTGTTGTGATGGGTTGGATCACAGAAACCCCCTTGGGAGCCGCCACCTGATCTGCCCAGACTACTTCTACCCCTGCTTCCCCTGCCAGCTCAGGACTCCAGCACCGTGTCTTGCTGAGCCAGACACTCCTGTCTGCTCTAACAAAGACCCAGGGTCTGAATTACTTGCCCCAAAGCTGCAGGTTTACCTGAAAGCAGCTAATAGAAGTGTTCCTGTCTTTAACACTCAGACGCCCAACTCCCAATGGAGTCTAAACCCAAATAAATCCGTTTTACCCTGTATAAAGCATATGCAGGGTAAACTTATAAATTGTTCGGCCTTTATAACCCTGATAGAGAGAGAGAGATGCACAGTTGTTTGCTCCCCCAGGTATTAATACATACTCTGAGTTAATTAATAAGTAAAAAGTGATTTTATTAAATACAGAAAGTAGGATTTAAGTAGTTCCAAGTACACCTCTACCTCAATATAACATGACCCAATATAACACAAATTTGGATATAACGCAGTAAAGCAGTGCTCCTGTGGGGTGGGGCTGCACATTCTGGTGGATCAAAGCAAGTTCGATATAACGCGGTTTCACCTATAATGCAGTAAGATTTTTTGGTTCCCGAGGACAGCGTTATATCGAGGTAGCGGTGTAGTAACAGACAGAACAAAAGTCGCCAAGCAAAATTAAATAAAAAGCACAAATCTATGTCTAATCAAACTGAATACAAATAAGATTTTCACCAGTTCCAGAATGCTTCCTTTTACAGACTAATCTTCTTTTAGTGTGGGGTCCAGCAATCACTCAGACCCCTTGCAGTCATTGTCCTTTGTTCTAATTTCAGGTATCCTGGGGAGGGGGCGGGGAGAGAGGCTATCTCTTTAGCCAGCTGAAGCCCAAATGGAGGGGTTTCCCGGGGGTTAAATTGACTTTTTCTTGTGGGTTGAGACCCCCTCCTCACTCCTATGCAAAGTCTAGCTCCAAGATGGAGTTTTGGAGTCACATGGACATGTTACATGTCTATGCATGACTCACAGTTTTTACAGGTAGCATCCATTGTTTACATGCTACCTTAAACGTCCTCAAGTAGACTTCTTATGTGGATTGGAGCATTCCAAGATCCATTGTCCTTTAAGTGTTTCTTGATTAGGTACTTAATTTCAACGTTCCTTTCTCCAGGAACTGACCGAATGCTCTACTAAGGTTAGTTAGAAACCAAGCCAGTACACAGCCAACATTCATAACTTCGAATACAAAAATGATACATGCATACAAATAGGATTAATACATTCAGTAGGTCATGACCTTTATGGAGATATGTTACATGGGATATGTAGCATAAAACACATTCTAAGCATATTTCTATAAAGCCTTATGGGAGGCACTGTTACACCTGTATCTTACTATTGATGGAGATTAGATTTTCTTTCTTGTTGTTTTAATTAAAAAAAATCCAAGTGCTATGATAAAATGGAACAGTTTTTGAGCCATTTTTGGGAATCCACAACAGAAGGCAAGGTGGAACGTAAGAGAATTATTTATTTATTTATTTATTGGCTGGGCTTTCTTTGAGTTCAACAAACAGCCTTATAGACAGGGGCAACTCCAGGCACCAGTGCACCAATTGCTTGCCTGGGGTGGCAAGCTGGAGGGGGGTGGCCCGCCAGTCGCCATGAGGGCGGCAGTCGGGTTGCCTTCAGCGGCATGCCTGCGCGAGGTCTGCCAATCCTGTGGCTTCAGCGGCAATTAGGTGGTGGGTATGCCGAAGGTGCGGGACCAGCAGACCACCTGCAGTCATGCCGCTGAATCCGCATTACCAGCGGACCTCCCACAGGCGCACCGCCAAAAACTACCTGACTGCCGTGCTTGGGGCGGCAAAATACATAGAGCCTCCCCTGCTTATGGACTTACCTAATCAGTATGGTATAAAAACCTGAATAGCTATAACTCCACAGCTTACCAAACCATTTTTCAGCAGCCCTTGAGATCTAGACCTTACGCCAGCAGGGATTTGCCCCATCCTGGAGTTTTACTCTTTGATCCCAATGATGATTATGGGGTAGTGCCTAGGGGCATTGTGCTAGGTGCTGTACAAATGCATATAAATGTACTTGCCCCATACATATTCCCCACCGCAACTGAGTTGTAACTATTCAGCTTTGTGTGTTGTCTTGAATATTTGGTTTTTGACTCAGTTCTAGAATACAGTTTTTCTGCCCACCTGATGTACACAACTCTCACCTTGTGAAAAACGATTTTTCTTATCACAGAACTACCACTTTTAAAAATAAAATAATCTGCATTTATTTCCACATTTTTCCTTTTCTAAAATTTTGTTATTCATGCTCACAGTGGGAAAATACTCCATCATTAACATTCAGATATTTAAGAAGCATGAATTTGAAGGCTCTGTATTTTAATAATCCTAACTTGGTTCACTTAAATAAATGTTGAGTGAACTAAACATAAGACTGTACTCATTCAAATATTAGTGGGAATTAATAGAGCTAAACTCCTGTTCTGTCTTTGGGAGTCAGATTTAAAAGAAGAATGAATTTGGTAATTGTGAACTTAGATAAAATCAATACATTAAATTTTCAGTTTGTAAATTATACTTTGTGACAAATTACATGTTCTTATGTCTTTATGAAAATGGTTCAAAGGAAAGATTTTTTTAATAAAATGTAGTTTCACTTTAAGAATATCACTAGACAAACAATTGTATTTTAAAAAGATTAGGCTTGATCCAAATATAACTAGTAATTCTACATACTTTATCACCAATCAATATAGTGGCAGTAAGCGTAGTAAAATAGCAAATTGTTTATTGGTTTAGAATTTTTATAGGAAAATATATTGGGACAATCTTTATCTAATTTGTGTAGGTCCTTTTACTATCCCATTATTATATTAAGTATCTTTCACAAGATGATCTGTAACACTTTATCCTATTTTTTTTCTTGGGGGTGGGGGTGTTTTGTTTTTGTTACTTAGTTTTCTTTAGGGGTTACTGGAGAAAGGTTAGGATGATTGATTGGGGTTTTACATTTTGTTCTGAAGATGTTTGTTATAGGAAGAGCTGTGCTTAAATTCCCTTTCATCCCTCTTTACTTACACCCCTTTGGGGACAGGTTTTGCTACCGTCACCCCATTCTAGAAGGAACCACTCTGGGCTGCAGCCCTATTGTTCACCAACTGTGTTTGGCATCTGTAAATCATTTTCCTCCACGAGCCTGTGACAGCAGCTGATTCAAGACACTCAAACAGCTTCTCAAAAACACATTTTTATTCACCCCAAGGTACACAGCATGCAGAGCAATGGGTAAAATAAATAAAGGCCTAGACACACATTTCCCTTTAACCTAAACCTTAATCTTTCCTTAAACTTTTGTAAATTTCATACAGCCCAGTTACCTCCATCTCAGGAGTGGAGGACCCTGCTTGCTGCAGTTTTTATCTTTCTTCCAAAGACTTGTCTCTTTCTGCTGACAATCCACTTAGTCTCCTATCCCATCTTCCCTAGCCCAGGATATTTAAGATTTTAGTATGCTCTTTGATCCTAGGCTCAGGTCTGAGGAGAGTTAAACTTAGCCAGGCTGGTTGGAGCCAGCTGGTTGGAGCCAGGCAGGGGTATTCCTAATTAATGGTTTCCCCATTGTTTCATCAGTCTGTTGGTATTCTCTGGCCCATACTTTATTTTTGCCATGAGCTTTGTTTCTTTGTTGTCCCACCAACAGCCTTCTTTGGTTTAACTCCTTGCAGTAGGCAGAACTGTACCAACCAGGTAAATGTTGTCTTGTATTATTTTTCGTTACACGTTGGGAGTACAGATGTCTTTTCAAACTGAACTGGGTAATAATGAGGATGGTAATGGTTCAAAAGTTGGCCTCAAAATTGAAGGGATATTTTTCCAATTCAGTATATAGATATTATCACTAAAATAGAAAATACTTTAACTAGAACTTGATGCTTCTCTATGGGGTAACAGTCCTGTCTCTATTGTGTTTCATCATTGGGATTATTATTTGGAAATCTTTTTTTTTAATTTTGGGGTTTTTTGGAGTAAAGTGAAATCATATGACATAAGTAACAAGGATTATTGCATTTAATATGTGCATGTGTGTATATATAGTGATCTACAGAGTTTAACCTTGGGATATCTGGGTATTTGCTGCTGCCCCAGCAACAGTGTTTTTAAAGGCATATTGGTGGTCCAAGAGCTAAAAGACATGTTTTAGTCAACTAGCTTCACTCATCTCTGGAAGACAACTAATTAGTTTCAACTGTCGCCAGTATCTTGAACCACGTCATTAAAATAAAGGAAAATAAAGTATCCCTTTGTTAGAAGTACGCTGTTCTCTAGCTGTGAAACTTAAGCAAACCAGCAAGATGATATATTCATTATAGTGACAGTTCTTGTTTGCTGGTTTATCATTTCATTCCCACTTTAAGTCCAAGCAATACCTTCCCTTAGTTCCTCCTTACTAAACCTTTAAATATAAACAGCTACCATAACCCTCTCATTCCACCCAATGTGCCTCCTTAGACCCTAATCTGACAAACACTTATGCATGTGCTTAACTTTAAGCATATGAACAATCCCACTGAAGTCAATAGGATTACTCATGTGCTTCAAGTTAAGCATGTGCGTTAGTGGTTGCAGAAGGGCAATGGTGTCCTCCTCCCACTTTCATCTCTGTGCCTTCTTCCATGTGGAGTATCCTACTGATTCTGTCCACTGTCTCCTCCTGTTACCTGTGCTGGCTACATTAAAGCTAACATGGGTATTCTTACCTGTACTGTAATCACAGCTTCATTTGCAATGTACATATAGCCCTGTGCTTACCAAAGAGACCTAAGGCTGACCACTGGGAGGAGGGGAAACGAGCTGTGCTACTTGGGAGATAAGCAGACTAGTCACAGCAGCCCACTGAGTGTTGAATTTTTAAATCTCCCATTCCTGCTCTGAAATCCATTTGATACTTGGCTGTTTTATCAGATTACAGGAAACTACTGGTACTGTCCAATATTGTACACTGTAAAGCTGTGACCCTATATGTGACAGCTGTGGAAATTTCCTGCAATATCCTGGACAAACTTGACTGAATTAAGTTAAGTATTTAGGTGCAGATTGTATTGAAAATGCAAATATTTATGTATTTTGGGATTGTAGGGGACTACTTTGAGGGAAGACCAGATTAATGAAACCTCTGGAAAGTACTGTGAGCTTCAAAAGACTATGTTCAGTATAATGTAGCTGACACTCTCAATCTTTTGGGACAATATATGTGAAGTGGAATTCCTGGGAAGTGGGGTGGGGGGAAGGGAATTGAAAATTTCCATTTACGGACTCAGTTTATGAAGCTTCGCTCTGAAGTGGGAACTTTCATCTGCTGATCACCTGTTACATGAGAATAGTTCAAAGACAAACTGTATAAAGGAGTAACTCATGAATGTGCTCTTGTTGTGAGCTGAAGCTGTGACTAACTTATGACCATAGGAAAACCGTAGCCTGAGGTCTGTAGGACTGTTCACCAGCCACAGCCCTTTTTGGAATTAGGGGGTGATCTCTAGTAAACTTATTACAATGCCTGTAGGTTTTTATTGTTTTTAATATGGTGTTTCTGTAATGCTTTCACCTTTAGAATAAATGTGCTTGCTTTGAAAAAGTGTCTGGTAGCTTAATTGTGACAATTACATTGTTTACCATCTCCTAAGGAGAAAAGTAAAGCAGACCAGTTTAGCCAGCCTGACTTTCTGGGGAGATTACAGTATAGGCAGGGAATTGTGCACTCTGGAAATATCCCAGACATGAGGGGGATAGGCTTGGATCTCCACCTGAACAAAGTGACAGTTGGCAGCCTTTGCTGGACCAGAGAGAGGGAATAGAATCACAATTGCCCTGAACTGTGACAGTATATATAAGTAATACCTTTTATAGTTGTGTGGGAAAAAAAATTTTTCCCTCCCTGAAACCTGCTTTCACGAAGAGTTCCCCTATATCTTTCTGACTTTATAAAGCATTATGGTTTGCTTCAGACAACAGATTGTTGTCCCTGCCATGTACAAGCTAAGACTAAAAATATAGTAACATATAGTATTTAAGTGAAGGTAATGCATGGTAAGCATTCTTTAAGGAAATATTTGTTAAAATATAACTGATGGACACAATTTCTAGATCTACAGATTAATTTCCCCTCCAGGGCAGTAATTTTTAAGCACTCGCTGCATATAAATTCATGAGCTTGAGTAGGAGTGTTTTATTTAAATAACAAAATTACGCTCAAGAACTTTGAGAGTATGAGGAATGAGATTTTCCCATTTGCAATCATAACTGTAAATATGATGGATGGAATTGTTTTGTATGGTGCTATTTTGCTTAGCGTTAATACTTACTAACGCAGAAGTATAGGTAAGATTGTTCTGATGTAATCCAAATAATAAAATATTAAAATTCTTATTAAAAACAAGCATTGATTTAATGTTTGTAATTATTCCACTGTAGTGGAGGTGACTTGATTGATGAAACTCACCTCATTACAATGTTGGAGTATCTGAAGTACGTTCTTAAATAAATCAAACTTCAGTCAAAACTTGTTTGTTTAATTATTTAATAATTTTACAAATAGTGTTTTAGCAATTGGTGCTGATCATGGCCTCAGTCCATCCAAAAGATTTTTCTGATGTATGAAAATGCATTAATCTCAGGATGTATGTACTGTACATACCTCTAAAAATCAATATACCTCTACCCCGATATAATGTGGCTGATATAACATGAATTCGGATATAACACAATAAAACAGCGCTCTGGGGGGGTGGGGCTGCACACTCCGGCAGATCAGAGCAAGTTCGATATAACGCGGTTTCACCTATAACGCAGTAGGACTTTTTGGCTCCCGAGGACAGCGTTATATTGGAGTGGAGGTGTATTTGTACAAAACACAAAGTGCAAAGCAACACTAACCCAGCCCAACCCACCCTCAAGTCAAAACCTAAAAAAAGAGAAGGCTTTTGTACTGTGCCTTAATAGTATGTCTACCCTGCAGTGTAAACCCATGCTGGGCCCAGGCTCAAGGCAACCCCTCTTGCCTCTACACTGCAGTTGCACTAACCCAAGACTCAGACCCAAGTGCCCAAGCCCTGCAGGGATGGAGTGTCTGAGCTTGAGTCAAGCTAGGATCCCGAGCGTGAGCCCTATTGCTTTGCAGTGTAGCCACAGCCTCGCTTGGTTTGGGTCCCGGGAGTCATCCCTGAAGTAAGACCACTGTTCCATGGGACAACTTCCTTAGTTCTCTCTATGCCAACAATATGGAATCCACGCTATTGAAAACAGAAGTCTGCCCTGTCCTCCCCCGTCCGCGCAAATGGCAGCAGCTCAGGTCAGCACTAACCCATTCTGTTCTGATCACTGATCTGCAGGCATATTATCAGAGTGCCTCCTAGGTTTGCAATGGAGAGCAAACCGATGAAATGTTTTGCAGAGTGAGCTGCTTCCTGGTAACACGCAGGACAGTCAGGAAAGTTTTTCCCACAGTGCACTATGTTCTTAGTGTTAGAGTAGCCACATTTTGGTGCAGGGCAGACTCTGGGATATGATTACTTGGACTTGGTCTGCGCACCCCAGTGTGCACATCAGAGCCCTTGCTTCAAGCACAGGGTCAGCAAATTCTTAACCCAAGGTGAAAATATAATGCAGATTAAGCCCCAGTTTCCCTAAAATGAATTAGCTGATTCAAGTTCCACTAACCGTGGGCTTACATTGCAGTGTAGACATACCTTAAGAGTCAACAGCCCCTGGCTCCACTTGTATCAGCTTGGTGTGTAAACTCTGTAGTCACTGAGCCAGACCCACGGAGAACAACTTGCCTCAGGGCCCCAGACAATTAAATCTAGGACTGATCTCAACTGCAATGGCAGCCCACATACAACTTTCTGGAGCATGCACACCCTGGAAGGCCATGTGGATTGCTTCTTGATGAACCCAGCCGATCAGGAAAAAGACTGAATAAAAGGCCAAAGTAAAAAGTCAGGATCTTCTCAGATGGAGTTGAGGAGCAGTTTTGGAGGGAGCATGGGGAAAAGGAGAGTAAATGGAGCTTAGAACACTGCAGGATCCTGCCCTGAAAAACAGACCTCCCAATGCCAGGGCACATTTTGCTGCATGTTAAACATAGTGGACACACAATCTTGATTTTAAACATGTCTGGCTGCCATGCATTTATCTCCTGCCTGATGAAACTTTATCCTTGTTTCAGAGTAATCTGCTCTTCTACTTTTCCTGATTACGAGTTTATCAGAACAGTATTGCAAGTGACTAAAACATTGGAGAAACTTTCTTTAAAATTATTATGAGTGATTTACAAGTCAAGAGACCATCAGTGTCTGTTAGTGAACAGATTTTTTCCTTTAATGATTATATCAGATTTGAAAAAAAATGCTCATCTGAAAAATGTTCGTTGTTGTTCACAAAATGTAGATGGTCTCTGGGCAAGATCTTCAGCTATGTAAACAGATGTCAGTTACACCAGCTGAGGATCAGGTCCTATATTTGTAAACAGCGTATTTCACAAAAAGCACTCTTAATATGGGTGAACTATCATTAACATCTGAAATGCTGAGAGAAGAGAATCTGGACATGCATGATTAAAATTCATTCTCTTAGTTTATTGCAGAGCAGTATGGGTGGGTTTTTTTTTTTTTTTAAATGCCCAGGTGGTTAATAGTCTCTCAAAACATCAGAATGCTGTTTTAGTAGCTATTTCAGTGTAGGCTTCAAATATTCAGATCATTCTTTTCTTTTCACTGATATCACTCAGGTTAAATTAAAAGGCTGTATAATCCCACAGGTGCTCAGTCTTTAGCCCTCTTTGAAATATGACCTGAAAAAGGCAGCAACACCCAGGAAGCAGCAGCTGAATGGATTTATTTTGGATTGTTGCTATGGATACCTACTGCTGCTAGAGACAAGATGAAGGCGATGTGGGGAGACAAGTACAAGATATTGATTATTAAAAAACTTTCTCATATCAAGCCTGGTTGAATGAAACAGTAAACTCTCATCAGATGTCATCTGCATCTAGATGAGAATATATCCCCTCTAGTACATTTTAAATTCATGAACAGCATAAATATTTACCACCAAAGACCAGCTTCGAGTTACAAGAAACTACAAAATCATTTTGGGGCATGGGAGTTAGTATCTCTCATATGGTAACTTTGAGTATATTATATGCACCATTGGTTTGATTTTTGTCTGTCCTTATTTTGGACCCAAATATGGAAATAATTTTCAAAAAACTAAGACTAAAAAAGCATGATTTCTGAACTGCTTCACCTTCTTTCCATAAAGTGGTCTCATGTGGATATAGAGGTTTAAATTTCAAAGTGAAACCAATGTTTAACGGATACTGACCAGGGTCATGACAACAAAGTCCAGATTTTCAGGATTGACATGGTTAACAGTATGACAAGGCCAAACTCACTAAAATCAGAAGGAATTTGTCCTTCAAAGGGACACCAAGATTAGGTCCAAGAAATACAAAGCAAGTAGATTGGAGAGCGTTTCTTTAGTTGACAGAAGAACACGGTTTTGGCGAACTGAATTTCTCTAAAGATGTCTGTGCTTATTTTAAAGATGGCAACTACTCTCTTCCTTGTAAGGGATTTTTTCCCATAAGAATGGGATTTTCAAAGGCTCCCAGTGAATGGGATCAAAGTTAAATCAAAATTGAGCACTTCTGAAAATCCCACCCTAAACTTCTATACTTAAATTAAGAGAGTTAAAAATGGAAATCCACTTCATTCTGAAGTGTTATCAGTGAATGAACTTGCTTTATAAACAATTGTACTCTTATGGAGGCATAGTAATGTATGTGAAGGCAATTAATATGCAGCAAAAATGACACTTACAGTGGAAATATTATGGGTTATATTTTAACAGCTTTCACTGCAAAGAAATTAAAGTACCTAAATTAGCTGACTCTTCTGGATATCGCAGTCTACACTTTGAGAATTCAGACTTCCTCAAAAGCTAATTTGTATGTTTTTAATTAGATGAAAGTTCAGCTTTCTGCATTAGTGCAAAAAGTTTTAATTAAATTGTAAGTCTGTTTCTAGAATCTTAATAACCTTATTCATCTTGACAACCAAACATAAATATTTAGATACTTTAAAAAACTGATATTTTTCTCTTGCTTATATCTGCAATCTTATTTAGTTTAAAAGTCAACAGAGAGCAAACCATGCCTAATAGCACAGCTGGTAGTGAAATGTGTTACCGTTAAGAAAAAAGAGGTTTGGGAGAAACTCTTTGGCTCTGTCTAGACCAGGGATCAGCACCCTTTGGCACGCTGCTCGCCAGGGTAAGCCACTGGCAGGATGGGCCAGTTTATTTACCTGCTGCTTCCGCAGGTTTGGCCGATTGTGGCTCCCACTGGGTGTGGTTTACCACTCCAGGCCAATGGGGGCGGCGAACACATCCCTCAGCCCATGCCACTTCCTAGAGTGGCGAACCGCAGCCAGTGGGAGCTGCGATCGGCCAAACTTGTGGATGCGGCAGGTAAACAAACCGGCTCGGCCCGCCGGGGGCTTACCCTGGCAGGCCGCGTGCCAAAGGTTGCCGATCCCTGGTCTACACTATGGAGGCTGTATTGGTATAGCTATGACTGCCTAACCCTATACTGTAGACACAGCCTATGCCAATAGAAGGGGTTTTTCTGTTAGTGTAGGAATACCACCTCCCTAAATGAAGCTAGGTATGTTGATGAAAGCAGTCTTCCATCAACATAGCTGCATTTATGCTGGGGTTTAGGTCGCCACAGTGATGTTGGACAAGGGTGTGGCTTTTCTACACTCCTGCCTGATGTAGTTATATAGACCTAATTTTTAAGTGTAGACAAAGCCTTTGACTTTGAGCTGATGGTGTCCCTGGAGGGATGGAAGTAGGGAGATAAGTAGCATTGATCTTTAGCACCGTTTCTGTTTATGGAGATGCATCACAACCTCAGGGGTTATTGCACGCCTTCTCATTTCAAGGTGTAAGCAGTGTGTGTATGGGCAAATGTATGAAACAAGGTGAGGGTACAGTTAGTACTAGAATGTAAATGCAGGGAAAGAACTGCCAGAATGAAATTTCTAGGGGAACCTACCATGGCCAAATTGCTCTGGGATGTGATCCTTTAATTATTATAACTTTTATTTGTAGGGAGGTAGTGCTGAGGAACCTCAGTCATGGATCAAGACCTCCAATGTGCTACACATGATACAAACATGACAAAAAAGATGATCCCTGGCCCCAAAAGTTTGCAATCTAATGTGTCTGGGTTTAGACAGAATGAAGAGGAATTCTCATGACTCTAGAACTTCCATGTAAACATACAAATTAATGCAACTGTATTATGTTATGTGTTATAGTGTTAGAATAGAATTATAACATGAAATCTGAGAGCTACACTGAGTTAACAACACTAGAGTGAAAAATAGACATCCCTACCTGTGTGACAACCATGAGATCAGAGAGACAAGGTGGGTGAGGTGATACTTTTTATTGGACCAGCCTCTGTTCAGTGAGAGAGACAAGCTTTCGAGCTACAAAAAAGCTCTTCTTCAGATCGGGGAATTGTACTCAATGTGTGACAGCACAATAGAAGTTGGAACAGATGGTGGTAAACAATGCTAAATAATCTGTTCCATCTTGCATTGAGCTGTGACACTGAGTACATTTCCCAGATCTGAAGAAGTATCTGTGGCTTGTGTCTCTAATATCCTGGGACCAGCATTGCATACAAGTTTGAGATTACTCAGTTTATGGACAAATGTTTTAATGTAAAAGGAACAATCATGTATTTACAACTGGAATTTGAGTGGAGGCTTGCAATAATCATTAAGGCAAAAGGGTCTGTAAATTTCATCACTCTAGAAGGACTAGAAACAAAATGGTGTATTAGAGAAGTAAGTAACGAATTTATATCCACTCTATTTTCCATTTAAATCACCGTTCCTCTGCAGTAGTCTTTCACATGATGAAGGAATACCGGGACCTATTAGATTACTGGAGTAGATGTTAGCATTGCTACTACTTTAAATGGTTGATACAGTTTCTTTGTATATATGTTCACTTAAAAATAGCTACAATAATTTGCTTGAAAATAAGTAAACTTTTATCCTGATTCTGGTACTCCTCCATTAAGGGTTCAAAGGAAAAGTTGTGATTTGTCATCTGACTCTGAATAACATAATTGCAGGGTGGTGCATTCCCAAACTAATGGGAAAGCATGTGTAAGTAATACCCAGTTTGCTTATTCAGCAGGGAAGCCCCCAGCATACTGTAGCTAGGCATATGTTTATCACTGTGCCTGACTATGTAAAGCAAAGCATAAATCAACAGTTTAAGTTTACACTTGGGTGGTTTTTTTTATGGTAACTTTAATCTATTGTATAAGGCATAGATCAAGGAAGGAAACCTGTTTCTAATACCTCACTAAATAAAAACAGGTTTCCATTCTTCAGTATGAGTAAGTAAATTTTCATTCAGATCTACGCTCTATTTGAAGGCAGATTTATCACAGTATTTACTCTTTTCTGCAGTAAAACTAATTCACCTAAATTCAGATGAATAGACAAAACTAGAACATTTTGTTCTGAAACTTCTATTAATAAAAAACTTTAGTCCACAGGATAACACTTTTACTCAGAAGGGGAACATTCAAGTCAGCACAGTGACAGCTCTGCTCTGAGGAGTGATGGCTATATAGAATATGGCACCTTCCTACTCTTTGTATTCAGAATCTCAGCTGCTTGCTCAATGACAAAACAAGTTTTTACTACTTTTTTATTCCTGTGGGCCCATTGCAGCTCATGCAGCTAAGTAATGAACTGGATTCTATTCCTTATGAATCGTCAGCCAAATTATTTACTGTAACAGAGTGGCTTGCTAAACCAACCTGATTATAGAATGAGCCCTACTTGAGGGCAATCCCCTATAAAGAGCAGAAGGTGGCTGCAGTAATGGGAATGAGAGCCAGACTTTAGTGCTGATAAAGCCCAGCTGGGGAAGGGGCTAGAGAGAGAGCCAGGCAGAAAATTGAGAGTAAGAAAAGCTCTCCAGGCAAGAAGGCCTGAGAGATCCTGATTAAGCAAGGGAGACACAGAAAGACTCAGAGGAGAACTTAAGAGGCTGGGTAGTAAGTGGCTAAGGGAAAACTGCAACCCAGGTAAAGGGGCAGAACTAGCTGTACAGGACCAGAATCTGGATTAGAGGGTGAGACTGGGTTCCCCTATTGGCCCTAAGGAAGGGGTTTGGATAAGCATTCCACAATGGTTATTGAGCCGAGCAAGGGGGTTACAGGCTGAGCTGAAGACTGGCTGAAGAGCCCCAGAAAGGGAAGAATTTTTGTTTGTGCTAAAGATATTTTAAGAATTTAGGGGACTTTCAGTTTGGACAATTGTGAACCTGGTTGGGGTGGACTTAAGACAGTGACCTGGTTGGAGGGCTGAATCACTGGAAGAGGAACTGCCAGAGCAACCATTGGCAGGGAGCGCTAGCCAAACAAAAGAGCTGCTACATCTTACCCCTGGACGTGAGGGGCACCTAGCAGTGAGTGAACTTGTTTACATTTGCCAAGTTTCAGAGAGCTACACCCAGGCAAACCATTTGAAGACTGAGGCTGCACTCATGTCAATGAGACCATTTCTAGAGATAAAAAAGGGCCATTACTTTTAAAATGAGGGAGAGTGAATAGGACAGTCATGCTCTTCCCAGTGCTTGTACATATTCTTCTGACCAAAACCTCTCTTCAGAACTGTGGAGGGGCTTTTGGTCCTCATCCCCCACACTCATTGGCTGAAGTCATTTCTCAAGAAGACTCTGAATATTTCTGCAGTGAGGGACCAATTGGGAGAATATCAGAACCATCTATATGCAGCTTTAGGGTTCCCAATGCTAGTTACTTTTTTGCACCAGTTTTTCTTTTTATCTCATTAATGTAGTTCTCATGTTGCATCTGAAATGACTAGGGATCTGTTAGTCTTTCTCCTGTGACAAATTTTAGCAACCATGAATCTTACCCTACAGCATTGGAAAAGTGTAGTTCTTTAATGCATAAACTGCAGCTTGACTTTTCCCATAGAGGATCATGCCTCCAGAAGTTTTAATAAACTCTCCCCACATGCTTCTTTGAATATGAATTTCATTTCAAATGTAGGTAACTTTATTATGGGATATAAATGGTTAAGGGCTTACTATGATGAATGTGGGGATGCCAATAGTGTTGTGAATACTATATGTCCTTTCTATTTGTAGTGTTTGCTATATGATACTCTGATGACATATTCCTTGACTGACTGTCATAGAGGCATCAGTCCATGATGTTTCAATCGGAGGAGCCCATCTCTTCTCCAGGACCCCATGAAGTAGGGAACCAGTATCATCCCCATTTTACAGATGGAGAAATGAGGCATAGGAAGGGTGACTTACCAAAGGTCATGCAAGAAGTCCTGTGGCAGAGCAGGAAATTGAACTGCCATGTCCCAGGCTATTGCCCCAACCACTGGGCAGTCCTTCCTCCCACACTGCTATGATTCCAAGGAGTGAGTTCAAGCAGAGTCTATTTGCGTGCACCTAGGAAAGGGGCAATAGTTCTAGATAGTATCACTTACTTGAACTAAAAGGACAATCCATATGTCCTTTACTTTTGACATTTCACCTTTGGCTGTGCTGAGTTTACCAGACTACTTTGTAGTCAGAGGTGGGAGGGATCCAAGAGGGAAAACTGGAAGAAGAACTTTGTGGTGGATTTAAAAAGTCCTTAAAGGAAAAGGAGGAGAGTGAGGCAAAGACTGCTGGGGAGCAGACTGAACCCCAGTCCCCAGAGGCTGGGGTATCTAGGATAAGCTAGGCCCACCTAAGCCTATAGGGAAGACTGATATGCACATAGACATCTGATTGTGTTTCAAAACAATTTCTCTTGTAATAAAACAATAGTTTTGTTTTGAAAAAGCTGCTTTGGGTCACTGTATTCAGCACTGGTCACAGTGCCCAAAGGGGGAAAAACTGTAGGTAACCAAACCCAACTGGGCCTGCTGAATAACTGCAGTTAGTACACAGGGTGCTATAGCCCAGGGACCAACTCTAAGAATGGAAGAATCTTAGATTCCACCATGAGGGAGGTGAAGGTGCAGAGCCTGTCACCTACATACATACACTTGGAGAGACCAGAGGGGGTTGCTGGCTCTGAACTATGATACTGAAATTCAGGTAATATCTATGGTAAGATAAACTCTTGGTTTCTGAAAGAGAGTTGACTTAAAAGGGCAACAAATTACATTGGAAGAACTTGTACATGATGGACTGGGGTTTACAATGTGCAAATGTAGCGTATGTCTGTTGCCTGAGTATACTCTGAATGCACAAGAGCTCATGGTTTCTGCTCTAGATGTTGTGTTAGTGAATAATGCTCAAGGCTTTTGCATATATGGTTATACCCTACAGTAACTCTTAAACAAAAAGTGAAAAATAATGTAATTGAAGTCAGTGTTTAACATAACAGAATGACTATATCTTAATTTGAAGGGTAAAGCTTTTTGTGGGTTAAAATCTTCTCAGAGTAAGGAAGAAAACTAAACAAAATTTATATTAAAGACTGTATTAAAGATTGATAAGGAACACATTTGGGAGCTACATATGAATTTTTAATAGATGATGAAAAAATTATTGAAACTTCTGACTTCCTCTGTAAATAAAGCACTTACAATCCATTTTTCATAATGCTGCTGAACAATATCCAAAGGCATTTTTATAATTTAGAAATCTACTGTGCACTACAGTGTTTCAGCCAAAAACTTGGACCACTAGAATCCTACTTTTAAAAGCTTTCTATAAAAGTAACTGATACAATGCTAATTTGTATGATGTCTAGGGAGCAAGCACAAATCTTCAGAACAAGTCTTCCTGTGTTTTCCTAATAAACTGGGAGAACTCTAAATAATTAACATAAACAAATGAAAACTAATTAGTTAATTTTTACTCTGATCCATGTTAATGAATAATTTACGAGTCAGAAATGAATATAAAATTAAAATATTTCTCTGTAGAGTCTACTGTGTTATCTGCATATGCTGTCTAACTGACTACCAATATATAAAATAGAAAATAACCCCAGAGAAAATGGCATTCATCAAGAATCAGGCTATAATAAAAAGAGCAGCAGACTCCAGAGGTTTTACTATTTCCATATAGACCTGGGATCATTTGTCTGAGGCTGTTTTTTGAATTATTCATATAAACTGTAGCTTTTTGCTTTTAGAGATTGAATGCGACCAGCTTCTATCGTATGGTTTCACATGCTGCTTTTTTGTTTGCATTTAAGGGGTTTTTTTTATACGATGTCTTTTAGCCAAAGGCAGTACTGGATACTGCAGAATTCTATCAGCTGAACATCAGGCATTAAGAACGTGTATTATGGTTAATATTGAGGTTTCCCATAGGAAATAGGGAAGCTGTGCAAGGGTGAGCCAGGAAAATTAGGGAATGTAGTAACTGAAGAGCTAATAAACCTTGAAAATATATTTTTCTATTTTTTGCTTTGACATTGGAGTACTAGCATTAAGAAAAAACATATGTAGCACTTTGATCTAAAACTAAATATTAGTTACATGAATCTTCAGCACCGTTACATTTAAAATCTCTATGTAATGATTTGCAGCATTAACATAATGGATCAGACAAATGATTAATGTTAGATATCCTGTCTCTTTCACTGGCAAATTTGTGACTCTTCAGAGGAAATTGAAACTTTCCACTCTTGCCCCATGCCCAGAGTTAATCAAGTGTGCAATGCAGGATATTAGGAAGTGGGGAAGAGAGAAGGAAACTTTTTTTTCCTGAACTTGCATCCAAAAGCATGGGGGTTGATTGCCTTCCAGCATTCATAATGTCAAATGTTGATTGCAGTTACGTACTACAGAGTTGTGATTAGATGACTGCTTGAAGTTGTGAATTCCACTTCCAGGCTACATGCTCTGTGAAATATTTTCCTGCTTATTCTAAATAAAACTTTAAAATTCCAGTGCATTAACATGTGGCTAGTGATGTTCCATTTAAGGCTAAGATGGCTCTTTGCACCCTTATTTTCAGTGAAGGAAAATGCCTTCCATTTTGCTTTTTTTAGATTACTGCAAGTCTTCTATTCGCTCCTCGTACATCATCATCCTTACATTAGGCATTGTGGCCTCACGTGCCTCTAAGTAAGGAGGCAAAAAATATTTATAGCTGGTGTAAAGGCACCAACCCTACTTGCTTTCACCTCACTTTGCTTCCAGGTCTAAAGAAGCATAGAGGGCAGCCTCATGCCTCAGAATTATTTTCTCTTCCAGCTTTTAAGACAATGAAGATCTTCAGAGAGACTAGGGAATAGAAGAATTAGTAACTTGGTAAGGGAACCGTGAAGACTCTTCCATTGGGGCACCTAGGAAGCTGCCCTGCTAAACAAACTGACTATCCTTCAGTTCAGTTCTGTATGCTATTCACATCGCATAATTTGACAGGATTGATTTTGCAGGTGAAGAATGGATATGGGGCAACGGCTCTGGTGCCTCAGACTAAATTAAGTTCTGTCTCCACATTCCCGTGATGAGCACTACAGCAACAGGACTTGACTGGCTGAGTAGCCACAGCAGAGCATTGATAAGCACATTCCAGTATTATCACAAAGCAATGAGAATAGAAGGCACAGCACTGCTTGCTTATATCTTGTTAGCCACAACACAATGCTGAGAAACTATTGCAAAAGTGATCTTGAATAATAAGCATCTGCAGATTACACAGGCAACCTTACATTGGCCCATTTAAAATGTTGGCTCAAAGCTGGTGCAACCAACACTAAGAGTTTGTCCTTTAACTCAAACAATTAAGAATCATGCCTGTAGGCCCTATTCAGGAAAAGACTTAAGCACATGTGTAAGTCCCTTCCCATTCAGCACAGCACTTAAACATGTATTTAAGTCCTACTGGCTTCAAGGGACTTAAGCAGATGCTTACGTGCTATCATGAATAGAGACTTTCTTGAATTGGGGCCCTAAGTGGAGGAGGTCCTGAGTTCAAATCCACGCTGGGTCAGTTGCACTTGCACTGAGAATGAGAGGGAAGTACAGAATAGCAAAGAAATAATCCTTGGCTTCAGAAACCCCATAGTCAGATCACAGCTAAATAAATAAGTCTCAAGGTACTCAAAAGTTTCCCTCCAGAGAGCCAGCTGGAAAATTCTCTGTCCTCAAACCTTTCTCTGAAAGCTCTGACCTGAAATGGTTCAGAGTCCTCCCACCTCCTTTCAGGATTCAGTGGTGGTTCTAAGTAATAACTCTTTCTCAATCTGTTTCTGCTTCTCTGACCTGTCCAGGGAGCCAAACAGTCTGTTCCTCTAATTCACCTTTTTGGGTAGTTGACAGGCCTTTTCCTCTAGTACATAGGGGACGTTAAGCAGCATCCCCTCTAGTCTCCCGCAGTGGCCAGGAGGCCTGCTGTCTTCACGGAATCTTTGAGGCACTGCCTACTGAGGTCTTCTCAAAACAACTCTGGGGACTTTTTTTTTAAGACAGTGACTCCCACAAACATTTGCTAGACCCTTAAATGTAAAATGCGCTGGAGCTTTATATGCCGTTGTTCAACAAGGTATTTTGAAATCCCTGATGTGTTCCTGATCAGGGCCTGAAATGCAATGAGAATGTTTTTTATTAACTGAGCAATTCATGTTCCAATCACTGATAGGAATTGGAACTCAATTTTATTGGACCATTTTCCAAGCCTTGAAGATTTATTTAGACTTTGGCTCTATTGGGAAAATTACTTAAGCATGTGCTTAACTTCAAACATGTGAGCAGTCACCTTTATACCAGGATTTTTGTGCATTATCCTTGTGCTTACAGTGTTTTGCTAGAAAAACAAGGACAACAAGCTTACCAGGTAACCATTTTAAGGTTGTTTTAATGGAAATCTTTATAAACATTGTACAGTAACAGAAATTACTCAGCAATGTTTGCTGTCCCACCAAGTGCTAGAAATTTGCTTTCTGGTACTTTCCAGATTGTCATAACTCGGCTTAGGCAACTATCCGACCATGAAACCAAGTTGTTTAATGTTTTGTGTCTCTGTATATTCGATTAAAGTTTATTAATTCTACTGAAAAAATCCTGTCAATGTTTCTCTTCCTAACAAAGTCCAGGGGTTGGAAGCTCATTTATTGAAGTACATTTGGAAAGAAATCTAAGAAGTGAGTTTTCTTGCTTTTTGGGGTTCATGTTGGAAGACTAACTTGTAATAAACTCTTGAAGGTTGACTTAGTTATGGTGGACAACAATTTTATTCCTGCTCAGAATTAGAGTTGTATTGATGTTTATCTCCTGTAAGTATAAATCATAGCTGCAACATGCGATATAGGGTGGAGTTGCTAGGCAACAATTTTCAGTTAAAAGTTCCTTTTAAATATCTGTAGATATTTAATTGTGAGAAATTAGATTTAACTCCTCAGGCACTCATATGGGAACAACCTAAGAACCTAATAGAAATGGTCAAAGTATCTTTCCTATCACCATTGGCTATTATTTTCTATCAACAGTATCACAAACTTCAATTAACTATTTTAGTTCTGTCTGGGATAAAGATGACACTTTTTGACTTCAGGATGCTTGCTCTATGATAATGAGTTGTCATCAAAGCTCTTCAGGTTCTCAGGGGATTATGCTAACACGACTCATGTGCATGTGGGAAAAATCGTTGGTTTTTATTAAAGAAATAAAGATGGGATGTGGGATTGGGAGAAGGAGCTTCAGAGTTTAAGTTCTGCTCCTGTGGAGTTTAGGAACTATGCAGGAGAGTGAGTCCTGCAGAGTTTGGAAGTGAGCCTTATTAGAATGCTGGTCCTGAATAGATTTCACACAGTCCTTTGAGAATAGATTTAGACCCTGATCCTGTACTACACTCTGTGTGGGCCAACACCTGCCTCGTTGTGAGACTCAGGCTTCAGTTACGACATTGAAATAATCTCTAAATTAAGTGTATGAGAACTTCTGTTCATCCCTGAGAAATCAAAAAGTTCCATCTGAATTACTACTTCAGCATGTTATGATAAAAGCAAGAGACTTTGCAAGTACAAAAGGAAAAGTAATGTCTAATGTTGGGGTTTGGATGATTGAGGTTAAGTGACAATAGTATTGCTGTTGATTTTTATTACACTCAAATGTAAACCATTTATTGCTTTCTCCACTTAAATTTTGTCTGAATAACATCTCCATATGTTTCACTGCATCCAAAAGTTAAGTTCAGTACAGCCCTAATCCCTTGCACTATTCATAAATTTTTCCTGGGTGGTAAATCGTGTAATATTTCTAGCTAGTCTCCAGTGAGCATGGTCTCTTGTATGATATTCAGTTGAGTTAAGTAGCTAAAATATTTCACAGAGGCAAAGCTCCCCACAGCAACAAAAACCAGAGAGTTCCTCTGCCAGAGGGGGTTTATCACTTTTTTTCCCCCAGCACTACAAGTAACTTCAGAGTATAACTGTAGGTATTAAAATTCTCAACTACATCTCCCTACAACCACCACCTTGTACCACTCCTTTGTTTCTCACCTACAACTGTGCCAGTCAGGCTCTGTTCTCTGACAGTTACAAGGATCCCAGTAAATGCGGATCAGTCTGCTTTCTTAGAAGGCAACTTAAGTCATTTCATCATACAGACCTTCACTTGAGTTAAAGATATACCCTTTCAATCCCAGACTCCAAGTAATAGGTTTCATCCTCAGAGATAGGAAAGTTAGAGAAATTACAGGGGAAAAAAGTGTCAGCCACTTACCACCCCAAATTTCTAAACTTTACTAATATTAATGTAGTAAAATCATGAGGATATTTAAATGTCTTAAATTTTGAGACATGCTTATTTTCCCTGTTAGTAGTCAGTTTATTTAATTTATTTAAAGACCAGAATAAATGGAAAACATCTGGTATTGTGATGTGGTGATTATGAGGAAGGAGAAGAAATGTATAGATGGGGTCCCATTGTTTTTATATTGGGAAATACTTTGGGGTTTTTTTTTTGTTTGTTTGAAGGATAGGGAGTTAGGTGCCTAAATCATATTGAAAGTCAATGGGAGTTGGATGTCTAACTACTTTAGAACCCTGTGAAGATCCCATCTGCCTGAAATATTTTAGAAATTCCCTAAGGCTCCAATCAGGATTTGGGTCCCATTGTGCAAGGCACTTTATAAATATATTTGAAAATTCAAGGTCTGCCCCAAAAAAAATATTTAAAGAACTGTGTAGCTTTAAATGAAATCCGGTCCTGGGTGTGAAAAGTAGGGAAACTTTCCCCCCTCCCCCACAAAAAAGCAATTTCTCGGTCTAAAAATGTCTTCAGTAAAAGTGAACCCCTTAGACATGACAAACCAGGACACTTTGTTGTTTTGAGGCTTATGCATGATGGATTTTAGAACCTAATACTGAAAGGTAGGAATACACACACAGGCTAAAATTTACTTCATTATATCTTTACAAGGTTCAATATCTTCACCATTTCTTCTACTGTGAAATCACTGAATGCTTAGGATCTAGCAGCACCTCAGATTATATAATAGAAATAATATGGACATTTAATGGCAGTAGAAATTTAGCATAAACTACAGAGTAGCTAAATCCTAGCTTCATTAATCAAAACATTTTGTATACCTTTTGTGCTATTTAGTAACTGTCATTTGTTGCTATTAATGGAAGAAAAAGTCCACATGGTTTATTTTCCATTGAACAGAATGTCCTACAATTGGCAATTTAATTTTTTTATACAGAAAATTAGATAGGTGGATGAGATGCGTATGTTTCCTCCTAAACCTATTCCTTTCCATGATACCTATAGGATTCATTTAACTGTAGCCAACATATTAAAAAGGCAGCTGAATACTGCTGTAATTTGCCTTTGAGACTAATCTATGGCCAGCTTTTTATATGGCATGTTAAATTATACATAGATTATAAAGATACCACAGTAGATTGAACAATTATATTAATGACTATTAAATGATTAACTATGGATTCAGTATAGTGAAAATGAGATTTCACCTATGAGACAAACAAGTAGTTAAGATGTTCCACATGGCAAATTAGTATGGTTCCATATTATACTGGTCCCCAACAGTGCTGCAAAAGTTAAGGGCCTGTCAGCATGGCTGCTGTAATCACCTATTCTGTATCCTGCACCTTGGACATTTCAGATTGTTTTGAGATTAAACTGATGTGTTAATTGTTTCTGAGATGACAAACATTTAACTAAGTGTTCTATTTAGGGGGCACTGTACATCTGGAAAGTGTTTTACCAAACACTAGATCTCTGCCTCAATTAATTTACAATCCTAGCTCTAACTGAATATGCTGGAGAATAACATACACTTCCTCATTGTCTACTCATGTTAATATACCCTTTGTAAGATGCTGATATGAAAGAAGGAAACAACTAATCCCAAATCACACTATTAAGGTATGTGAAAGATTATTAGCTTTAGTTGACTGTCCTATTTGTATATTATGACAAATGGGGAAAACCAATAACCCACCCTGGTCCCACAGAGTGATAGTAGTATCCGGTCACTGGGAATGGCATAGCTACGCTAAAACACTATACAAAGAGGATTGAGTTAATTGTAGTTCACTGTGCCATCCAGTCTAAATACTAGATATCAGTGTCATTGCAAAATCCTACAGAGCTGACTCCTGCAAACTACTGACTATATAAAAGTAAAAGCTTAATTGTCTCCTGTTCAGATCTGAGTGAGAACCGATTCAACTAGAGTTTTGCTTGAGTCCCCCTAAGAACACCTCCTTATTTGGAGACAGCATGATGAAAAGATGGCAATAGTGACAAGCCATTCATATCTTCAAACTAACATTTCTACTTTGAAGGGGCTTTGGTTGGTAAAACTCTTATTCCATTGCACAATACCAATCGTGGCCTGCAGTACCTAGTGTGTTTGGAATAAACAGCTTTTGCAGTTGATGAAATTGTTCACTTTGTAAATGCTTCTGCTCACATACTCAGGTACCATAGAAACAGTCTTTTTAAATAAGAGTCCAGAACACTCTTTGCCATTATCAAACTGCTTTTACTTACCATATGACATTTAATCTTCTGCTTTTGCTATTGCTCTCTTTTGGCAATTCTCTTACATGGGATTTTAAATTTTCCAATTTCAATTTTTCCAGTCAAGAATAAGATTACTTTGACTAACAAACTGCATTTTAGGTAGGTTTTGAGATATTGGGCCTCTGGTATACCTAAAATGGTACTGTCTCCGTTCCAGATTGATTTATCAATTAGTAATGAATTGCTGGGAGTATTGGATAAAGGAGTCTAGCACTGGTGTAACCGAGTGCCTTACATAGTGTGGTCTAATGATCAGAGAACAGGACTTGATGTTTACTTAAGAGTTGCAGTCTATTGCTATGTGACCTGTGACAGATTTGCTATGTGGCCTTATTCTGTCAGCCTGTAAAGTGATATGCAAACCTACTTCCCAGGAGTGTGGAAGCTGTTTGTAATGAACTGGCAAGTCCTTCTGATTAGATGTGCTATATAAATGCAAAGTATTATTGTCTACTTTGCAGGATGTTGTCTTGGAAGCAGATTATGAACAGCATCACTCAGAACAGACACAGTGCAGTGATAGTGCCATAAGTTTTTTCCATTCGGCAGGACTGTTTTCCTGTTTCAGCATCTCTTTAAAATTGTTTGAAGCTGCAATGATACCTATGGATAAACAGTCATTAAATGCAGAGTATGAAGTATTTCTTACATGTACCTAGACAGGATCATCCAATTTGAACAAGAGAAGCAGGAAATGTAAATCTGAGGACAAAGAGCGAGGCATAAAATGTGTTTACTGTTTCTAACAAGCACAGCCTTGACTGACATTAATGAGTGGTGGGTTGGGTCGGGTCCTTAGGGTGCCTACATGGCTATAGTTATCAGAATGAGTGAGTGGCTTTATTACTATCTGTGTGGAGAAGCAGTATTTCATGATGATAGTAAACAAGACAGTTTATGTATAGTGCAATTTCCACCAAAGATTAAGACCCTAATAAAAGCTGGTTGCTTAGTAGTTCAGCATATAACATAGGAAATATTCACACAAATGCACACGGGCCGCTATAGACTAAAAACATGCAGAGAAAGCTACTTGCAACTGGGCTTATCTATTAGCTATCTTAGCATTTCCAGGTGGCAGATAACTAACAGGTATATTAAACAGACAAAGTGGGTGAGATGATATCTTTTATTGGACCAACTTCTGTTGGTGAGAGAGAGACAAGCGTTTGAGCCACATAGAGCTCTTCAGGTCTTCGTCAATTCTGGTGTATCTCACTTTGATGAAGGCCTTGCTTTAGGGGCAATTACTTTTCACTTGGTTCATCTTAAATACCCTGAGTTACTTCCCCAAATCTCACTCACCAAATAGCCTACACAGATTGCCCTTCTCTAGAGAAATCTGCCTCTATGCTGCAGCATACCTTACTGAGATAATTAATTACAGGGGATGATAATGATTTTGGAACCTTAGGATATGTTGTATTGGGTGAGGGGGAACATTCTAGATAGGTTACTCTTCAAGTAGTACCTGAAGCATAAGATCTTGAATCTGCTGATAACATTGGCTGTCCTTAGGGTTGTCAGGCCTCCAATTTTTGACCAGAACACCTGGTTGAAAAGGGAGCCTGGTGGCTCCGGTTGGCACTGTTGACTGGGCCATTAAAAGTCTGGTCAGTGGCACAGCAAGGGCCCAGGGCTAAGACAGGCTCCCTGCCTGCACTAGCTCCCGTTGCTCCCGGAAGCAGCCAACAGGTCCCTGCAGCCCCTAGATGCATGGGTGGCCAGGGAGGTTCCCACACGCTTCCTCTGCTCCGAGGGCCAGCTCCACAGCTCCCATTGGCTGGGAACCACAACCAATGGGAGCTGTGGGGGCGAAGTCTCCGGGTGTGAGGGAGGCTCCATACACTGCCCTAACTGCCCATGCATCTAGGGGCTGCGGGGACCTGGTGACTGCTTCCTGGGAGCTGAAGTAAGTGCCACTGGTACCCCATCCCCCTGCACCAGCCCAGAGTCGCCTCCTGCACCCAAACCCCCTGCCGGAGCCCACACCCCCACTTGCACTCCAAACCTCTCAGCCTCAGCCCCACCCCAGAGCCTGTATCCTCAGCTGGAGTCCTCCCGCCCCCCACACACACACCCCAACCCTCTTCCCCAGCCTGGAGCCCTCTCCTGCACCCTAAACCACTCAATTCTGGTCCCACCCAGAGACCACGCTGAACCCCCTACTCCAGCCTGGAGCCCTCTCTCACATCCCAAATCTCTCATTCCTGGCCCCACCCCAGAGCCCGCATCCCCAGCCAGAGCCCTCATCTCCCTCCTGTACCCTAACCCTCTGCCCTAGCTTGGTAAAAGTGAGTGAGGGTGGGAGGGAGTGAGCAACTGAGGGAGGGGGGATGGAGCAAGTGGGGGCAGAGCCTTGGAGAAGGGGTGCGGAAAGGACGGGGCCTCAGGGAAGGGGCGGGGCAGGGGTGTTCCGGTTTTGTGCGATCAGAAAGTTGGCAACCCTAGCTGTCTTGTATGAGTAATATCCTGTGTTAAGGAGCTTAAATTCCCTGTTAGCTGATAGTGCCTTAAATGTTTCAAAGTGGGAGCAGATTGTGATGGCATTTCTATTGCATGAGCTGGGAAGTGATGATTTACTTTTGAGGACACATTTTCTCTGCTTAATACTGTAGTTGATGACACAGCTTCAATCATATAAACAATTGTTGCATATGGGAACGTTGTCCTGAGTTGGAAGTCTGTTTCAGAAGATTTATTTCAAGTGATAAAGCTTGAATCTTGTTTCGGTGTCTGATTTGGCTAGAGGCGGGATAGTACTTCAATCATAAGAGTGTACTGGAGCCAGCAGTAAAAATTAGAAAAGCTGCAGCGCCTGATTAATGTTTTCACTGTAAGATGAATGCTCTGACTATATTAGGCTACACATCAAAATGGGACAGTGATCCTATGTGCTCCAGACACTGTAGAAAGTAGTTTTCTTCTCAATTTGGGTACAGTGTGCTCACCCCACAATTCAGAAGGAAAAAACAGCTATTACTGCTGTATCTGACCTGTTCCTTTGCATAGGATGAGATAATTACTTACTGGTTCTTTTGGAAAGCTAGGTCAGTCTGGCAAGATGCATTCTACTGAGCAGCATGTTTTTAGTATTTGCTGAGCTGCATTAGCGGAGGCCGTCGGGGCTGGCAGGCCTAGTCAGTGCTTTTGCTCCACTGATGTTTATTTGAGAACAATGTCAGTTATTAACAACTGTAAAGTTTATCAAGCTTTCTTCTCCTGCCCTCCTACCTCCACTTCCTGCACTACATTCACTATTGCTGGAAGTATTATGCATATGTTAGGAGCATAGGCGCCAACTTCATTTCTACCCGGGGGGTGCTTGACCCCACGCCACTCTGTCCCAGGCCCACCCCCACTCCATCCCTTCATCCAAGCCCCCATCTCTGCCCTGCCTGCCCCCACTCCACCCTCTTCGTGCCCCTCCCCTGAGCATGACCCATCCTCACTCCTCCCCCTCCCTTCCAGCGGCTCCTGCACACCTGTGAGCAGCTGTTCCATGGCATGCAGGAGGCACTGGGAATAGTTGATCAGCAGGGCTGCCAGTGGATGCTAAGCACCCGCTAATTTTTTTCCATGGGTGCCCCAGGGCTGGAGAACCCATGGAGTTGGCACCCATGGCTGTGAATAGAGGAAGAAAGCAGCATTACATTGTTTGTTTTTTTCTTGGGTATTAAGACTTCAGCAACTGCATCAATACTTATTGACCTCTTTGGCCAGATGACCACTCAGGTTTGTTTCCTAGCAAAGTAACCTGAATACTGAGTGATCATGCAATCTTACTTCTATTTTTTTTATATGGCCAATATCACCATGCACTTCTTCAAACAACAACAGTGTACATGTGCTCATTGCATTAATTGAGTCATCAATATACACTTTCCTACTGTACATACATACACCCCAACTGGAAGTGGTTGTTAAGAAGTCTTAACATTATTCAGATAAAGCTAACTCTCTCATTCCAGGCAAACTAGCCTTCACTGAAATCTGTCCATTCCAAGTTTCTAGTTCTAAACCTCAGCCAGTTTTGTAGCTGAAATTTAAAACAAAAATATTGTTTGAGTATTTTTAAATGGGTAAACTGAAGATTTTTCTTACTATGCCATAATTAAAGTTGCTTAAGGGACATTGATCAATGATTCATGGACATATAGTGATATTTCATTTACCCCTCTTGATTCTACAACTCAGACATCTAGCTCAAAAATAGTGTAAGCAAGACTAAATTTTAAAGAATATTTTCTCTTTGGTTTTATGCTGTAACTGTATTCTAATATTTGTCACCAGGTTTTATGCAACTCTGTTATTGCTTCACTCCCTCTCCTCAATGCCCATAGGGCTGTAACTTTCAGTAGTGCTTCAGCTATGGAAAAACCCTGTTGTAGAGAGAATTCATTTTGTTTGGTTTTCTTAGCAAAAGTTAAAAGCAGGTGTGTATTCTCAGATGAAACGCTATTATTGAAAGACATAAAAAAGCCTTTTTTAAAAGAAATCTAACATGGCTCTGAGTAACACTCTTGCAAGCTTTTCAGAACTATTGCAGCTATGGTATAATGCAGCGGTTCTCAAACTTTAGCAACCCAAGGACCCCCATTTTGGTTTTAAAATGTTTTTGTGGACCCCCAAGCCATCCACTCAGCCCTAGGCCCCACTCCACCACTTCCCCCAAGGCCCTACCCCTGCCCCACCTTTTCTCGCCCTGGTTACACCCCTGCCACTCCTCTTCCCTGCCTCTTTCTGCTCCCTCCCCTGAGCACGCCCAGTCCCCACTCCTTCCCCTCCCCCTCCAGCGCCTCCTGCACAGTGGGGAACAGCTGTTTCCCGGTGTACAGGAGATGAGGGAGGTAGGGAGAGGAGTTGATCAGCAGGAAGCACAAATCCCCTGGAGTACCCTCACAGACCCCCCAGGGGTCCGTGGACCACAGTTTGAGAAACACTGGTGTAATACTGTGAAGCAGTAGAGCTATGGTATCTGCTTTAACAGAAGGAAATAAAGATTTCTTTCAGTGCTAGCAAAGCTGAAGGAAGGAAAACACTATTTTAT
The DNA here is from genome assembly GCF_025201925.1 of Gopherus flavomarginatus. Lineage (NCBI taxonomy): Eukaryota > Metazoa > Chordata > Testudines > Testudinidae > Gopherus > Gopherus flavomarginatus. Next base: position 91,862,319 of record NC_066624.1, read on the forward strand.
TTATTTAATGGAAAATGGAGCAAAGCTCTGGAGGTTATGTGACAGATGGTCACTAGATTTCCAGACCTTTGGTTTACATTTGGTCATAAGAAGACATTTCAACTTTGACCCTCACTATATAATAATGACAAATGAGAGCGAGATTATTTGTGCCAGTGCTTAAAGGCCTCCAACTGGATGTAGTTTATTGTGCTAATGATGTACATATATGGTGCTAGGTGCTGTCTTATAATTAAAAACAGCCCCAACCCAGAGAGCTTACATCTGGGAAGAACAACAGAAATGATGATACTTATGAATAAAATGTCATTAACTAAGCAATGAGGTAGAATGAGGGAAAATAATCACCTATGAATAGCTGAAGGATATAAACACCAAGGGAAAGAATTAATTATCATACAGGTGTGCATGAGGGTGTTGTAGTAGGAGAATTGGTCTGAAATGAAGAACAGGCTGAAAACAAAACTAAGGATGAATATCCTTAGAGGGTTCTTGATGATGTATTAGCTGTGGAATAGTTTTCTTAGGGATGTGACAGAAAATTTAAACTAGACTGTATAAAACACAAGGAAATATTGTAGGAAGATGGACTGGCTAGTCTAGTACATTTTTTCTGTATCTTTTATATTGGAAATATATTGAGGTACATACAATATACTACGGGGTAGGCAACCTGTGGCACATGTGCCAAAGGCAGCACACAAGCTCATTTTCAGTGTCACTCACACTGCCGGGGTCCTGGCCACTGGTCCGGGGGGCTCCGCATTTTAATTTAATTTTAAATGAAGCTTTTTAAACATTTTACAAACCTTATTTACTTTACATGCAACAATAGCTTAGTTATATATTATAGACTTACAGACAGAGACCTTCTAAAAACGTTAACACGTATTACTGGCACGCAAAACCTTAAATTAGAGGGAATAAATGAAGACTCGGCACATCACTTCTGAAAGGTTACCGACCCCTGATAGAGTATAAATAAGTGATAAAAATGACAAATTGATACATTAAACATCTTCTAAATAAAGTCTGTGATTACAAAACAGGAGTCAGTAACCAGGGTGTGGGTGGTGAAGCCTAGTGGTTGAAGCAGGCTTCCGTAGCCAGGAGTCAGATGCCAGAGCTAAGAGTCAGATCCAGGTTACCTGGAGTGAGGTGGGACAGGAGTAAGGCTGGGAACAAGCAAGCACAGGAGCTATCTCAGCCCTGGATGAATGCGTTAGAGTAGTCACTAAACTGCTGCTGCTGGGTTTAGGCACCAGTGTGCTGACTCTTCCAAACAACCAGGCATTCTAGCCAGTTAGGCAGCCCGTTACAGGCAGGCTATGTTCATTAGGTTGCCTAGAGCTTGCAGACTAGTTCTGCTGCAGGCCCTGATTCCTGACAGTAGGTTAGGAAATAGCTAGACAACTTGCACAGGTACAGCTTAGGTGATCTGTATGGTATGTGTCTGAGAGCATTAAATATGTTAGCGAGCATATTTACAATAACCATATTTTGGTTTTGTAGAGAAAAGCAACCTGCTACTAATCTGCAAAGAAATAAATTGGTCCTGGCCATTACTGCCCTATGAGTATAACTTTGATCCTTAATAAATTAAAAAATACATACTGAGTGAAGCATCTCTCCCTATTTAAAATAGTTAAAACACGAGCAATACACAGCATGAATCAATTGCTTAATGGGTACTGCTTCCATAAGTGTCCAACTTACCAGTTAAATCTCAAGAAATCTTGCTTGCAGTACCATCAATCACTTAGTCATTTTGCATTAAACAGCAAGATGCTTAATGCTTTTCCCAGTGGTATTCTAATTAGCGGGTAACCTCTTTCCAGTTTGAAAGGCTTTAATTATGCCTGCCCTTTGTTTCTAGCTCTTGGCCTAATTTTCTGTTCAATGTGACATTTCCTCTCTTTAGACTGCTTTTGGTTTTTGATTGACACTTTTATTTGATTATTTAGAAAGACAAATGCATGCATGAGAGCACCCACAACATGCAGCCTGTATATTCTTATCACCTCTAACAAAAGAATAAAATCTTGTTATGCAGTAAAATGGCAGCAGTGTTAAAAAGACACACGATTATCCCAGTAATCAGGATGGTAACCCACAAAAGACAAGTAAAGGATGGGGGAAATGAGAGGGAAGTAGGAGTGGTAGAAGAGATAATGGAGAAGTCTACTTTAGTAGTTTATGCTTATTAAAAATAGAACATGGATGATGATCATTTAAAAAAAACAAACAAGGAGTCCTTGTGGCATCTTAAAGACTAAATCAGCAAATTTGTTAGTCTCCAAGGTGCCACAAGGACTCCTAGACTAACAAATTTGCTGATACAGTCTCTAAGATGCCACAAGGACTCCTCTTTTTTCTGATACAGACTAACATGGTTACCACTGAAACCTGATATTTTTATAACTGTACTGCCTTGAGGCCCCAACTGAGATCAAAGCCCCATTGTGCTGTGCTACAAACACATAGCAAGGGACAATCCTTGCCTTGAAGAGATTATAATCTAGATAGACCAAAGTTAGGAAGGGGAAATGAAGGCATAGAGTGGTGAGATGACTTGACCAAGGTGAACCCCTAGTCATTGGATGAGCTGGGAAGAGAACTGTGGTCTCTTGACTTCCAGTCCTGGCCCTATCTGCTAGAGCACACTGCCTCTTAAAGTCTTTAGTCTGTTTTCTGTAGACCATTTTGTTTCTTAAATATGAATGGAAAAGTTCTTTGAAGCACACTGTTACTTTTATTTGGAGAGAGCGTTTTGAAAACAATATGATAAATTGTTCAAAGTGATATCACAGATCAGACAGCCAATAGAGTTGTTAATCCTGTCCAATTAAAGTGCTCACTATCAACATTACAGCGCAGAGTGAACCATGTATTAAACAGTGTTAAATCTTGGATTGAAAAAAACTTAAGCTAGTCCCAAATAAATGGAAATGAATCACTGAGCACTCATCCCATAACTGAAAAGGGTCTCTTACAGTTTGATTAAGCAAATGTAATACAACCTCAAATGTGCAACACTCCATTTCATTTGAAATGCCTTTTTGTCCCTTGATCTGAGCAGTCTTCACTGATGTCCACTGACCAGACTGCAGCCTTCATTGAAATTTTTAATTGCTGTAATAGGATCTTTGAACTGATTTTACCAACTGTATTAAGCATGTTTGTGGTTAAACACCCCAGAATTTATTATAATCAATAATGTAGCACCTGGAGGCTCCCTCAAAAACATTCTCCCTTAGCCTGTGATAAACTCCTGTGCCAGGTGCATGCGTGCTACAAGAAAAGTTGGTTTAGGGTCTAGAAAAATCTATCCTTCGCTGGGTAGGAGTGAAGACCTGGTTGTGAATTCTGGGGTTATACATGACATTTTGTGCAATCTGACCCATTTCAATGGAAAGTACCCTCTATGCACAAATGTAAATGACTGCATGAAGTGCAAAAAACTAGTGATTAAAACTATCTTAATGCAAAGGTTTGTTTTTTTTGTTTCCTGTCCCCTCTCTCTCTAGGTTCATTGTATCCCCTGCAGAGGCTTAACACTATTTAACAGACCTTGTCAGACTAAAAATTTAGGTTCTGCAGAAGTTAAATCGGGGAATTTTTTTTCTGTAAATAGTTTTTTTTAATTTATTTTTCATGTGCACTTTTAAGGGTAACTTATTTGTAATCATTACTAGGATTTTTGAGAGGCACTGTGGGGAAAAATGAGGACAGTAAAAGGGCAACTTAAGAGTACATATTAAAAATAAATGTGAGTAATTCAGCACAGGAAACAGTGTGTGATTAACAAGCTTAATTTGTGAAATATTTACTGCTCTATTTCTCTTTGCTAACTATAACTTAAATACTGTAGACTTTGAAATAAAGTGAAAGGAAACAAGTGACTTGATTCTAAAAAAAACGTATTTAGCAAATTTTAGGGTTAAGAACTTTTCATAAACCACTGCCAATTCTGTGGCTTGGAGCTTCTGAGACTCCATTTGCAGCTTGTTTTCTTTGTAGAAGCCACATAACAATATAGCTTGAGTGACGATTTTTCTACTACCACACTGCTTTTCACATTTCTGTTCCATGAAATTCAGACGGGAAGGGTAGGAATCTTGTCATCTGACACAATATCCTCTTTCAATTGCATTTCTGAATGTATGGTGTAGGATTCATTGTTCTCCCGAGAGGTAATTCCAAAACTTCAAATTTTTCAAATTCCAACAAATTGCCAGCATTTTTCAACCAACGGTGTAGCCCAATAGCGTAACTTACTTGCTGGAGTGGAAGAGGCAGTAGCAGCTTGTGATGAATTACCCCTGAGCCTCCTTAAGTCTGAGTCATCCCTGAGCCAGAGTGTGGGGTGAATCATCAGAGGCAATTACCTGCAGATTTTGTGATTGGCTGAACATGGGTTGAATGGGGTGGGGCTTATCTGCTGGTGAGGACCCACCCTGGTAATTCTAAGTCAGGTATACAGGTTCCTAAGGGAAGTGGTCTCTCCTGTCTGCTCAGTGTCACTGCCTAGCCAGGAACACTCCCATTGCCAGCAATTTCAATAGACTGCCCTTGTTCTTGTTCCTCTTACTCTAGCCCATGCCTGTTTCCATACTAGTCTGCCTTGTATCAAGTGCCCCTGCCTCAGCTGGCCACCCGGCAATTTGGACACAGCCCTAAGAGTCTGGTCTCAGTAACTGGACTGCAGACCAAGGTCATGTGAACCAGGACCAAGCTCAGAACTCTCTAGAAAATGTAGAGTGAGCTTCTAGAGACCAGAAATGGTGTCCATTGGCAGAATAGGAACTTGCACAAATTAAGTAAGGGAAATCTGAATCCTTTTACCCAGTACTCTCTACCTCAACAATCTTAACGAGGATAAATGAATCCTGTTTTGTTTCATCTCTGTATCCTTCAAGCCAAACAAGGCTCCCCCTGCACTTGTTTGTCTTTCCACTGTACACCTTGGAGATTTGTTTGCATCCATTTCAAGTAATAGCTGGACTATACTTTTCCCACCTCTCCTAATTCTGTCTTGGATGATAAATGCATCACACTCCAGGAGCATTTCTCAGGAGGCCTGGGATTACCTTAAATATCTTCTCCACTATGTGAGGATGCTCAACTGCTCTTTTCATGAAATTCATTGAATTACCTTCCAGGAAGGTAAGAAAGCTTTCATCATCCATTTTTCATGTCAGAAGACTGAGGCCCAACAACTGCTCTCCTTAAAACCTCAAACATACAAATTGCCTAGGACTCTTCTGATACCTGCCTTGCTGCTTCCAGTGTGGATCATGTGGTCACTGTCTTATCAAGCAAGGAATCAAGACTTTGAATTCAATTAAATCTAAATTAATTCCTGTAATCAAGAAACTATGCCACACTACATGAGCTGCCTGCCAAGATTTGTGCCAAGATAAGATGCCATATTGCCCATGCTTTAGTTGCCTTATGGACCCAAAGCAAAAAGGCCTTCTTATAGAGAAATCTGCAGTGCAATCACTTAATGCTTCCTGACCACATTTACGAAACACTATAGACCACATCAGCTGACAAAACTTTGGTTGCAAGGAATGTTGCTTGTTGGCCATTAATATTGACTTTTGCTCCTGACAGAAAAAGATCTAGTTTCCACAGTTCATCCTTCCAGTCATTTGTCCCTCTGTCCTACCTCCAGGTAAGCATGCCACTGTGGGTGGGTCCCCATCACCCATTCTTGTGTAGGGATAGCTATATGGAACTCCACATTCTGTAATCATGGCAGCTAAATCAGAATTTTGCTCATGTATGTATTAATTTGTTTTTGCAACTTGGTTATGCTCATCCGGAGGTGTATCGATATGTATATACCGATATACATACCGATAAGTTAGCAAGACTAAGTAGGCTAACGTGATTTTTATAAACACAAGGACTCAACAAATAGGATAGAAAATTAAGAAGGTAGGAGTTGGATGGAAGGATGCAAAAACTCTTTAAAGAGGAAGACACCTGTATGACTTGCCACAGACAACAGGAAAACCTTGCAATCTGTACTGGTATAACAAAGTCTCTTAATGCAAATTAGCAGGTGAAGAAGCTTGTCATCGTACTTGTGTCTGGAGGGAGAACTTGCTGTCATTTTCCCTGGGAAATTGCTCTGGCCGTTTTACAAACACCCATATTTATTTAGAGTTAACTAACCAGCAGCATGGCTGCCAGCACCAAGGGCTCTGACTGACTGTCAAATCTCAGTCCCCCCACAGCCAGAGGAGGATCATCAGCCATGTAAGGGAGAGAGAGGCAGGTTTCCTCTCCCACTGCTGGTTTGTCTCCTCTTTGGGGCCACTCCCTCCCTAGATCCTTCTCCCATTCTTGCCATGTCGCTTCCAAGTGGCCACCAGCATGAAGGGCTCAGCACATGTTGCTTTAAGCCTCCATGTCCCCAGAGCTGCAGGCAGGAATAGCTGGCTGGGATTCCCACTGCCCCACACCCAATCATCCTCAGAGTTCAGAGAAAACCACAGACACTGTCTGACCAAACATATCTCACATGAGCCCCAAACCTAAGAACTCTAGGTACAGAAGCTGAAAATCCCATGTTCTCCTGAAGCCCTAACACATGAACAGCAGGGCCGCCCAGAGGATTCAGGGGGCCTGGGGTCTTTGGCGGTGGGGGGCCCCCACTTCAGTGGTAATTCGATGGTAAGGGGTCCTTCTGCTCTGGGACCTGCCGCCGAAGTGCCTCAAAGACCCGCAGCGGGGGCCCCCCGCCGCCGAATTACCGCTGAAGACCCGGCACTTCGGCAGCGGGTCCCGCTTCGGCGGTAATTTGGCGGTGGGGAGTCCTTCTGCCCTGGGGTGGAAGGACCCCCCCCCCCGCCGCTGAAGACCTGGAGCGGAAGAAGCTCCGGGGGCCCCGGCCCCACAAGAGTTTTCTGGGGCCCCAGAGCGAGTGAAGAACCCCACTCCAGGGCCCCAAAAACTCTCATGGGGGCCCCTGGGGCAAATTGCCCCACTTGCCCCCCCCCTCTGGGCAGCCCTGATGAACAGGGCCAGATTAACGCAGAGGTTTTAGGGGCTGCAGCCCAGGGCTTCAGGCTAAGGGGGAGCCTGCAGGCCCGTAGGCTGGATGTGGCCCAGTGTTTCTTTTCATCCGGCCCGTGACAAGCCTCTGCGCCACAGGCTGGACACCGTTCCCTGAGCCTCGGCGGTGCCTCCTCCCACCCGCGAGGTTGGAGCTGTGAGCGCTGGCTCGCTGGCATGCCCCTGTGGCCCCTAGGCAAGGGACATTCAGGGAATCACTGCACGCTGCCCCCGCCCCGAGCTCTGGCTCCGCAGCTCCCATTGGCCAGGAATCATGGCCAATAGGAGCTGCGAGGGCAGTGCCTGCGGGCACAGGCAGCGTGCACTGCATAGAGTGGCCTGGCCCCTCCGCCTAAGGGCTGGACATTCTGGCCCCCTGGGAGCAGAGCAGCATGGAGCCTGGGCAGGCAGGGATCCTGCCGTAGCCCTGCTGCACTGCCAACCAGGGATCGCCCATGGTAAGCTCCTCCTGGCCAGAGCCTGCACCCCTACCCCAGCCCAGAGCCCCCTCCTGCACCCAAACTCCTGCCCGGACCCCACACTGCCATCTGCACCCCAACCCCCTGTCCCAGCCCTGAGCCCCCTCCTGCATGTAAACTCCTGGCCCCACTCAAACTCCTGCTGCCACTGCGTCTTCAGCTAGAGCCCCATGTCCTTTAAATTGCCGCCAAAGCCCCGGGCAGCACGGGCTGGGCAGAGCTGAAGGGCTGGCTGGGGGATTTTGGTCCCAGCCCCGCCCCTTCTGCCTGAGGCCCTGCCCCTTCCGGGGCCCCAAAGTTGCCTCCTCCCACCTTGCCCAGGACACTGACCACCCTGTGTACTGGTAAGTCATTTAAGTTACTTTCACTTCTGGACACAGGCATCAAGTGGTTTTCTCAGATAATGAAATTCTGCAAGGTTTTAAATAACAACAGGCAAGATGCTTTACTGACACAAAAAGGAAAAACATCAATTTTACATGAATACATGTCAATATTAAAAAATCCATACCTGTGACTGATTGATTTTACACTAATGAATTTCTAATTATCATAGATTGCATCCTCCCAGAGCTATGGCTATTTGGTTAGCGAGAAAAATGTCCATTAAAGCTTTAATATTTTCAAGTCAAATCACACATGCTGAACTCCTAAGCTCTTTGCCATAAAAACCAATAGCTGTCATACCATTCTTTTTTAACCAGTCTCTTGGATTTCATGCTCCCCCATCAAATCTCTTCCAGGTACCATTAGACAAAACACCTCAACTTCAAATCTCTCGTTCAGCGTAGGGAAGTCTGCAATAGGTAGGGTGATATTGTGCACAGTGGTGACCGATTATCTGATATTGCTAGATACTTTATAAGAGATCCTATGTTGTGTTTGTATGAGCTGGATTTTGGGATGCTGAGGGGAGCAAAATGGTGGACCGATGCTGCTTTAACATAGCAACCCTCATACACGTGCTTATGGGATACATCCACAGGTATGAATCACTGTAGGGTGGAACACTATAGGCAAACCTTCCCTCTGCTATTCCTGATCCAGCCCCACTCCTGCCATATCCCACTATGCCATGCCAAGGTCAGGAAGACAGAGCAGGCTACTATCAGTATAGTGGCCCTACACTGCTGTTGTGCTGAGGGAATTCTTCCTTGCTCCATTTTGGCCCCTTTTGCCTTATGACAGCAGTGAATAGGGACCAAGGCAGGGGCCAGAATAGCACTCCTCTGTATCGTCCAGAGGTAACTTGAAAGCCAGTTAATCTCACTGCAATAGACTTCATGAATGGAAAAAAAGTAATGTACATAATTAGGAGTTTTCCTATTAGTATTCAATAGAAAGCTGTCTTCTTGACAGAATTTATCTTGGTTACAGATTTTCTTTAACCTAAACTAATAACCGCTTTTAACAACAGACATTTCCGAATGAAATTAGATTGTCCTTTAGATTTTTGGACCATTTATTTCCCATGGCCTAGAAACATTCAGGAAATGTTTTCTGTACTAAATGCTCCTGCACATAAGTCTCTTCTCTGCACATTCCAAAGACTATCACTTCCTCCTTTGTGGTAAGTTCTGAATTAATGCAAAACCCTTCCCTTAGTCCCCTTTAATTACATAGTGCAAATAATTTGAGTTTGGGTTGGTAATTAATATAAAAAGGCAGTTTTCTGTCACCGTTTCTGATATAAAGTTAAATGCAGCTCACCAGAAATCTGTACAGTTCTTTGCCCTCAACTTTTTTTACTGTTGCTGCTGCTCATTTGTCGTTTTCCTTTCCTCCCCACTTCCTTTCTTGCAAGTACCTTGCTGCATGAATAATCTCTGCAAAACTCTGCTACTTCCCATGCATTCTCAGAAACACATCATCTGACTGAGGAACCATCACCCTGGCAAGTACAGCACTATTATGAGGGACAGTTAACTCTTTAAGTGCCTTAAACTGGATTTAAAGAGAACTCAGACTATTAAAAAACAGTAGATGTTACAGGGTTTTAAATATATATGGAGAAACTTCACCGTTTGCTTTGGTACAAGTGTATATTTAATATTACAGGTTCTGCAGTTGTAGTTGCAGAGTCTCTTGGGAATTCTGTATTTCCGCTGCTGTGGAGCTTAATATGGTAACTGAAGAGCCAAAATCTCTTTGCATCTCTCATTTTTGAACCTGGACTCAGTAATGCCATTGCGCATGGGGACACACAGTCACACCTCCCTTATGGTCCACATTTGCAGTATAACACTGATTGAATTTACCATGTGCTTAAGGGAGGTGGCAGATGTGATATTTACCAGGAGTTTCCCCTAAATTCATTATCCATTCACACCTCTTATGTTGTCAGATGGGCCAAACAAGTCATTTTCTTCCTAGTGTACGTGCAATGTGCCTCAGGTAGCATACGACCGGAATTCATCTCCAAATTTGGTCCATTGGTTGGATCATTAGCTTGCCTGGGCTGGGTACTGACGGGGAGTATGATGTGAACACTGATTCCCCAAACAGCGGCGGGATCAGTGTTCATGTCACAAACACTGATCCTCCAAACAGCGATCTAATCTGGGTTGGTTAATACAAAAGCTCAGGGTAGAAATATCAGAGCCACTGCCCGGGTAATTTCACAAGATAAAGGACGCTATCACTACATATGGGCCCTCACAGGGTTGGCCTTTTGGCTGTGCAGAGCAGGATTCAGCAATGCCCCAGAGAGAGAGAATAAGCCCCCCACTCCTTGTAACTCTATAACTGAGACCCTATGTAACTGATAAAAGCAAGTTCTCATAACGTATTCTGAATATGCTAGTAGGATATGAAAATATGATCTAAGCCCTGCTTTGCTTTTATGGAGATTATATGCTTGTGATACATCTACAGATTGAAATGGTTTTCCATACTGGAACGTTCGTGTTTCCAAATAATTTATTTATGTTCAATAGCAAGGCATTATCCTTCATTAAATGTACAGATCCTCAAGGCTACAGAAACATTAATACACAAATAGAATGTGTAACCTCCTTGCCAAAATGACAGGTATAGCTATTTTCGCCACCTCATCTAAAAAGCAACCTTGCATTTCTAGCTGTCATTGCAAACTTTTTATAAACCAATTACTTATTAATGTCTATGTGTAATAGTAAAGAAAGAGAAAACTACGGTAAATGTTACAGTAGATTTACATTATAACAAGGTTTATAGAGTCATTGTAAGTCTCAGTGTATTCCAACAGAAGTCTGGATCTCTTCCAATTTAATTTTCTGAAGTTAGAATTTGCAGCTGGGTCACTCCTGGTGTAATCTATGAAATGTATCTCCTCAGGCTGTGAATTGGAACAACAGCATCCCAGCTGTCACTGTAACCCATCATTTATAGCACTTGGGGTCTGAGGGCAAAACATCAGAATCACTTTATGTGGACACAACAACATAGCTAGCTTCATAAATTCTGTTGCAAGGAGCAATAATCAATACTTCATGTTTAATGACACAAAACTGAAATTAGTATAGATTTTACATCTTCTGCTCTTCCAAATTATACAAACATTACTCGCCCCTTTTGTAGTTGCCTATTACAGCCTCCATAAAGAATGTTCAGTGATATTTAATTGAATGATTGAATGGTCAAAAATGTCACAACCAATTTTTTTAGTTTGTCTTCACCCTTAGGTTAATATAAAATGATGTCAAACACCAAAAAATATTTATGTAAGTAATGCAGGTTTTGTCACTCATGGCAATATATAAAGTCACTTGCAAATTGTTTTCACATTCTAAATTACCTTGCGATGCTCTGGGATATACTGAAAACAAAATGACCAGTGGAGTGATTCAGGAAACTAAAAGGTTATCTTTTAGGTTCAATTGTACTTCAGAGGCAGGCAATATTGAAGGCGTTTCTACTTATATCACATCAGAAAAGGATATTCTTGTAGGAGAGTAGAAATAGAAGGTAAGAATAGACGATTCATGGTTGAGCCAGTTTAAATCGCTGGCTAAGTGGCAGGAAACAGTAAACGTTTCGAAATCTTGCACAGCAATTTGGCAGTTACTGTATGTCAACAATAGTGATTATTCTGATTAGAGATCCAGAGGAGGGAAATTTGGGGCAAAAAACTTGCCATCTTAACAAATCTGCTTTATGCATAAAACATACTTTTGCACTAACAGTGCTCCCAAGGCCACCAGGAAATGAAAGCTGCATTAGTAGTATATCAGCTGCTGATTGATCTTGTTTCATGTTATACAGCACACTATCTATGTACTCTTGTATAAGATTAAAAAGTGCCATCTAAAATTCCTCAGTTCCACAATATAGGCTTTATTTGAGAAGGCAGAGCATATGGATGGCTGAGCTGTTGTGTTAGTAAATATGGCAATGGTTTTACTGCAAACCAAAATGTTTAATTTGTCCTCAGATCAGCTAAGATAAGGAAGGGGTCTGTATAATGCAAATTTCCTCATTTTTGTCTTACTTTAATCTTTCTGATCTTGAGAGAATCTTCTGTGCTAGCAGGAGAGGTAATTCACTTTAAATCCTTGCTTGACCCTCATTGGCTTATTTTTTTAGTTTTTTTTTAAATTCTAAAATTAATGAGCTAAGAAATGACATGAAACCACGTTAGCTTCTTGAATGGCTTTCAAGTGCAGTACATATATTGAATTATCAAATGATTAATTCACAAAAACAAAGTGCAAAACACATGAAGCTGCAGATGGAGTAGTTCTGCTGTTTTTGAATAGCAATGTTTTTAATAATTTTGTATTATGGGGGTAGAATATGTTATTTTATTTATTTATTTAATGACAAGCAGGTCAGTAGAGGCTCCGGACACTGGAACTTGCTTTCCCCAGAGTAGATCACAAACAGTGGTTGCATTTAGCTGCCTGGGAAGAAGGTCTCACCATGCAAAGTGGGGCAATAGGCCACATCCATCTCCCCAAAGAGGAGTGTGCAAACAGTTGCATGAGGCACTCACCCCAGTGAAAGAATCAGGCATCTAATAATGACAACCCACTGCAAGAGGGACAAATGGGAGGCCCATGACATTAGTTGTATCCTCTAAGAAGTTCCCAGTGATGACTTCCAATGGCTGGAACCATCACTCAGAAACAAGAATTGAGTTGGGTGAAGCCCTTGCACTGCAAGCAACAGAAGAGACAAGCTCCTTCTCCCACAAACAACTCCACACACTCTTCCGCTCCACCCCTCAGTTATGATGGAAATTTCCCAGGAAAACAAATGTAAAACTGGCATTTTATTGTCCTTCAGATCTCTTTTTAAGACTCTGTTCTGCCACGATGCCTACAAAAACCTGCTGGTTACTAATGGCAAGACTGGTAGTGAGCTATGTTGGGTACAGAGTTAGTCTATATGAAAACATGCTCCTATGGGTCTGTCTTAGTTTTCACACATCCCTGTTTGTTTCATCCATCTGTAGCATCTTGTCATTATCCAAGATTGTAAACTCTTTCAGCAGGGACTCTGTACTACACATCCGTACAGCGCCTAGCACAATGAGCCTGCTCCTCCACTCCACCTCCTAAATCACTGATTGGGGCCTCTTGGTTCTGTACTGTACTGTGATACAAATACTCTATCAGTGCTGCTCCCTAGAATTTCTATGCATTACTAGATAGATGTAGATAGATTAACTCTATTTCTATATGGGAGTTGACTAATAGTCCTCTCTGTATCCCTTTCATTGTGAGAATGCAGTGTTTGGTGTTATAGGGAATCTTTTTGCAGTATGTTCTGAGATTTCATTCCCTGTCAGGGAGCAGTAAAGGAATATGGCTGTACTCCAGCCTAGACCCTAGAGGTGCTTTGAATTGCTTTTCTAGGGGACCTTGGTGACCAATAGCCCTGTCCTGAGCTGCCCTAAACCTTATTCAGCAGTTAATTGTTATTTAGATTTATGTTTCAAGCAAAACAAAACTAAACACAATCAGGCTTAATCCTGCATTGAGTCATATTTGTTTCGTCACTGGTTACTAATCGGTTTTATTAAAAGTGAAGGAATTTAAAAAATTTAAGTGTTCTTTTTTCCTTTTGTCAAAACTTTTGGACAATAAAAACTTGCCAGTCAGATTCAGTTTCTGCTTCTCAAACAGGCACAGAGCTGTGATTTAAGGGCTAGATTGAACTCCTATTAAATTCACGGAGAAAACTCCTATTAACTGGAATGGCAGGAGGACTTGAACCATGTCTGGATTTAAACAATCCCCGACATGTTTTTGCTTAGAGAGATCTAAGGAATTTCCTCTACAAAAAACAGGGACTAATGCTGACACCACTGTAAAGATGTTGGGCATAAAATCCCAGCTAGTGATTCCATTAATTATGAGATCCTAGCATTGTTCAGTGGTAGAACAAAAGAAAATGGCTGAAAGTGAGAACTCTTGGCAGTTTCTTGTCCATGCCTACTTTTTCTTAATCAGAAAAGATAAGTACACAACAATAGGGACTTACCTTCAGACTAGTTTTTGCAGGTTCAGTACCTATTTTTCAGGGAAAGTCCTGGGCATGTTGAAGAATTTACTGGTTTCCCCTCAGTTGACATTAGGTGTTTTGTTTTGGATTACAAAACATACCAGGCTGGTCTAGATGATGTCCAGATGATGAAGATGGAAAAGAAGCCCTCAAAGAATTCCACCATGATTTTAACAATTTCCATCCCACCATCAACCTCAGCCTAGACCAATCCACACAAGCGGTCCAATTTCCTAGACACTACTGTGCTAATAAGCGATGGTCACATAAACACCATCCTATATCAAAAACCTACTGACCGCTATATTTACCTACATGCCTCCAGCTTCCATCCAGGACACACCACATGATCCATTGTCTGCAGCCAAGCTCTAAGATACAACCACATTTGCTCCAACCCATCAGACAGAGACCAACACCTACAAGATCCCTGTCAAGCATTCTTAAAATGACAATACCCACCTGCTGAAGTGAAAAAACAGATTGACAGAGCCAGAAGAGTACCCAGAAGTCACCTACTACAGGACAGGCCTAACAAAGAAAATAACAGAACGCCACTAGCTGTCACCTTCAGCCCTCAACTAAAACCTCTCCAGCGCATCATCAAAGATCTACAACCTATCCTGAAAGAGGATCCCTCACTCTCACAGATCTTGGGGAAAAAGACCAGTCCTTGCTTACAGACAGCCCCCAACCTGAAGCAAATACTCACCAGCAACTGCACACTATACAACATAAACACTAACCCAGGAACCTATCCTTGCAACAAAGTCCGATGCTAACTCTGTCCACATATCTATTCAAGTGACACCATCATAGGACCTAATCACATCAGCCACGCCATCAGGGGCTCATTCACCTGCACATCTACCAACGTGATATATGCCATCATGTGCCAGCAATGCCCCTCTGCCATATACATTGGCCAAACCAGATAGTCTCAACGCAAAAGAATAAATGGACACAAATCTGACATCAGGAATCATAACATTCAAAAACCAGTGGGAGAACACTTCAACCTCTCTAACCACTCAGTGACAGACTTGAAGGTGGTAATTTTGCAATAAAAAAACTTCAAAAACAGACTCCAAAGAGAGACTGCAAATTTGATACAATTAACTTAGGTTTGAACAGAGACTGGGAATGGTTGGGCCATTACACTAATTGAATCTATTTCCCCATGTTAAGTATCCTCACACCTTCTATGGGTCATCTCGATTAATACTTCAAAAGGTTTTTTTTTTTCTCCTGCTGATGATAGCTCATCTCAATTGATTGGCCTCTTACAGTTAATATAGCTACTTCCACCTTTTCATGTTCTCTGTATGTATAAATATCTTCTTGCTGTATGTTCCAGTCTATACATCCGATGAAGTGGGCTGTAGCCCATGAAAGCTTATGCTCAAATAAATTTGTTAGTCTCTAAGGTGCCACAAGTACTCCTGTTTTTTCTGTAGCTAGGTATTGGCTATTATGAAGTATAGGCTAAGATAATATATAGGTGACTGGCTTTAGCTGTTGTGAATTTGGCATTTGGAATTCCTTGAGGCTTGAGGTATATGATTCATTGGAGGTGGTGGTTCTGTCTATTTTACTCACTTATTGAAGGACCTTTTTGGATGCATTTGTAAACAAACATACGTGTGCTCTCGTGTGTGCAAAGCTGGGTGACCTTGGGCAAGTCACTTCACCTCTTTGCCTCAGTTTCCCCATGGATAGCTAGTGATAATCATACTGACCACCTTTGTAAGGTACTTTGTGATAAATAAATGTGGTTAGAAATCTAAGAACAGGTGTTTAGATAAAGATTGGGGCAAAGACTGCTGTTTACTATATGTTTGTACAGTGCATAGCACAATGCGGTCCTGATTTGGGTGAGGCGTCAGGCACTACTGCAATATAAATGTTTGTTAATAATAACAAAGTCAGCGTGTTGAAATTTGTTATTTCTTTCCCTGCAGGAAGAACCCAAAAGGCTGCAGCATACCTTAGAACAAGTTAGTGATGACAAATATTTACTTGAAAGGTATGTATGAAAAGATTTTGGAGTGGTTTGCATAGCATTTTCACATAATATAGTAAAAAATTGCTGTCACTCAAGCAAAATTTTTTTAGTATAACGATTAGTGCACTGGACAAGATGGTTTGAAAGAAGTATATTGTTTGAAGATGCTACAACTATTGTCAGGACTGACAATACCGGGAGCAGGTGTGTGAGCTGTACAAAGTAGAATAGCAAAACACAAAAGGGGACATAGCAAAGAGTAATCACTTGCTTTAAATATGTGCTCTCAATATAAGTTTGCTCTGTAACTATTGCCTTCTGAGGCATGCTTGCAGAGGTTTTTTTGTTTTTGTTTGGGTTTTTTTGTATGAACACTTGGAGAGATGCTAAAGAATTTTTATGGCTTTATATCTCGCACCTAAATATTTGCTGATTTTTATGTAACGGAGGAGAACTTCTGAAAAGTTCTGCTGGTTAAATGATGTAATTGGGTGTCAAAGTCTCAAAATAAAAATTGATTTCACACTTGTGCAGTTCATCCTGTGAATTCATCTCATGCTATTATAACCTTAGTCCCAGATTTGGACCTTAGCGTCCAAAATATGGGGGTTAGCATGAAAACCTCCAAGCTTAGTTACCAGCTTGGACCTGGTACCTGCTGCCACCACCCAAAAAATTAGAGTGTTTTGGGGCACTCTGGTCCCTCTGAAAAACCTTCCCTGGGGACCCCAAGACCCAAATCCCTTGAGTCTCACAACAAAGGGAAATAATCCTTTTTCCCTTCCCCCTCCAGGTGCTCCTGGAGAGATACACAGACACAAGCTCTGTGAAACTACACAGAGAGACTCCCCCTCTCTGTTCCCAATCCTGAAAACAAAAAGTACTTTCCTATTCCCCAGAGGGAATGCAAAGTCAGGCTAGCAATCCAACACACAGATCTCCCCTTGATTTCTTCCTCCCACCAATTCCCTGGTGAGTACAGACTCAATTTCCCTGAAGTAAAGAAAACTCCAACAGGTCTTAAAAGAAAGCTTTATATAAAAAGAAAGAAAAATACATACAAATGTTCTCTCTGTATTAAGATGATATAATACAGGGTCGATTGCTTAAAAGAATATTGAATAAACAGCCTTATTCAAAAGAAGACAAATCAAAGCACTCCAGCACTTATATTCATGCAAATACCAAAGAAAAGAAACCATAGAACTTACTATCTGATCTCTTTGTCCTTACACTTAGAAACAGAAGACTAGAAAGTAGAAAGTACTTCTCCAAAGCTCAGAGAAAGCAGGCAGGCAGACAAAAGACAAAAGACACTTAATTCTCTCCACCCAAAGTTGAAAAAATCCGGTTTCCTGATTGGTCCTCTGGTCAGGTGCTTCAGGTGAAAGAGACATTAACCCTTAGCTATCTGTTTATGACACATGCCCAGTGTCCTCGCCCATGCAATTAGTCCCATCCAAGCCAATGTCCCGTTGTGTGAGCTCACCTCTGTTCTTGAGATCTTCAGTTTTATCTTCCAGCATTTTTATGGTTTACTTACATTTATCACACTTTGCAGTATAAATCCCTTTGTCAACTTCTGTTGATAAGAATCTCTCTCCTTATTCTTGCATGACTTTTGCTACTGTAATTAATTTGCTTTATAGTATTTCCATTTTACATGCCAGTTTTTCAAGTATAGCCTCTGGGATGGAAGTTAAATTAGCAGGAAAATGTTATACTTGTCACTGTTTTTTATGTCCATCGGTTTCTTCACCAGGCGTATTTGTCTTTGGTGCTATAGCATCTGAAACTGAAAGGTCTAGTGTTGAAGCCTGAAATCTGCATGCATCTGATTGCAGGATAGGAACTGTAATCTGGAATTCATTTTTTTTTGTTACCCTTCTAAGTGGGGTTGGATGCTGTGTCTCCCCCCTTTCCCCTTCCCCCGTGGCATTTTTAAATAAGTAGCTCTGCTATGTACATACCAAAATGTCTGAATATAGTTTCATAGTGATTATAAAAATGTCAGCTGAAATAGATTAAAACATTTTTTATAGCCATCAGATTGCTATGGATGTGGAGAATAATATCGAAAAATATCCTATCAACTTGCAGCCCCTGGAATCAAAAGTGAAAATGTAAGTAATAGAAGATGTTTAAATGATTCATCAATACAGTTGAGAGTGTTAAACTTCTGTGGAGCTGAATTTATATAGTGTTTGTCTTGGATTTCCAAGTAGTTTTAAATAGAAAAAAATCTCTGAGGCCTCAATTTAGCAAGGTAATTCAGCACATGACTAATTTAAGCACATGAGTGGTTCTGCTGAACTGGGGCCTTAATGCTGTACTTGTTACAATTGCACCAATTTTGTATTTAACCATGTAAAATTGAGGGACTATTTCAGAATCTGCTTGATAACTGTATGTAAAGGGAATTTGTACATCCCTAGAGGGAAACAGAAAACAGAGACAGGGAAGAAGGCCCCTTGTAGCATTTTTTGAACCTTAGAAAACTTAGAGTGCTTAAGATTAAGTTGCCTCAAGTAGACTCACTTGACCTTTTATGTGACTTCCGAGATACAATGCAAGTTTACATAAAGAACATTATTCATAACTATATTTCACACTGAATTTCACTTTCTACTGGAAAGCAAGGCTGAAATGTTTTTACAATATTAAAATATTAATACAATATTAAAATATTAATGGGACATGAGGTTTAAAATTAAAATCAAGTCAGTGTCATTTAGTGATGCAACTATTGACTAGATGCAAGAATATATATATTCTCAGAGAATTTTCTAGAAGATAGGTATGTCTGGAAAATTTAATATCCTCCCTTTACTGAAAATGGAGAGTGTGTTATGGATAAATGCATCTTCATGTAAACGTAATGCACTAAACCATAAAACTGATTGAAGTGAATAAGATATCAATGTTTCATGTGTGAAGTCACGAGTTTTAAATCATAATTTTTAATTACTTCAATAACACTCAGAGTTTGAAGTCTTAGGATTCTCTGAACATTTTCCAAATAATTGTATAAAGTCAAAACAAATGTATTTAGGTGTCTAATTCCAAAGCATCTACAGACTGATGATACCATAATGGACACTATTTTGGGCCTAACCCGGCTTTCTAAGGACCTGGGTGTGACAGGGTCCCCAGGATGCAACCTGGACTGTGGGAGTGCCGAGCCCTTCAAACCCACCAGCCTGGGTTATCCCCCACGCTGTGATGCTAATGTTAAGTTCCAAGCCTCTGGCAGGCCCTGCACTTACACAGCCATCCACTGGCAGGGACACAGCCAACTGACTTACTCATGAACCATCAATAGGGAGGCTTCAGCCAGTTCCCCCCAGCTCCCTACTCTTGCACCACTGAACTGCACCATCTTGCACTGGAGAAGGAAAAAGGCCTACCTTATTTTCTGGCTATTTGTTCAAATCCCAGCAGGAACTCCCCCTACCCCCAAAAGATTGCAGACCAAAGCTCCCAAACATCCACCTCCAAAGAGCTGAAGTTTCTCCCTCCCACTCATTACTTTGCACACTTACAGAGAGACAAGGGGAGTAACAGAAGCGGGTATAGGAAGGCAGGGAGACAGCACTACATTCCTGTTGTAAATTATTCGCAGCCTCACCATACTCTAAATCTCTGTTCCCAGAAACTAAAAACCAACCACTATATGACTCTGTTTAGAATGTCGGTCAAGGGCCCTACGGACCTTTGCTCACTTTGTCCTGGGAGCATTTCCTTAACTTACCTCTCTTCACACCTAATGTCACTTCCCCCCACTGCCCAGTTTATATCCAGTTGAGAAAAATGTAGGGCTAGAAATGACAAGCTCTATGAAATAGCTCTTTGTTTATTGTATTTTATGGAGTACCATGCAGTAATGGGTTTGAGAGACTGGCAAGGAAGGACAGCATTGCCAGGATCTACTTTGTCATAACTAGACCTGGGGGAAATTTTTTGATCAAAATGTTTTTTGTAAAACCAAACCAAACAGCATATAATTCAGTGACACCAAAATATTTCATAAATTCATATAGATTGATAAATTGTTTTAATAAAAATATCTTCCTGAAACATGGAAAAATGAAATATTTCACGTTGATATTTTTAAACAAAACTTTGATTTTTCAATTCAAAACATTTTTGTTTAAAATTTTTCATTTTATTTTTAAAAAATTTAAAACATTAAAAATGCTTGAAATCTAAATAAAATATTTTCTAGAAATAGGAGTAATTTCTTTGGTCCTCTGATCATCACTGTTTCTTGTAGGCAATTGAATGTTCATATCTATGCAAAATTATACCCAGCACACTCTGTGTTCTGAGAGTCCATGTCCAGAGATCTTGCCACAGAATTGTGCTTCGAAATTTAAGTATTCACTGTCTTTTAAAAAATTTTCTTGTTCTCACACCTGTGAATAAATCCTTAAGAACATTAACTCAATGTAAATCAATAATTATGTCTTCCTGAGTCTGCAGGTAACCTGTAGGTAACAAGAGCAATGGGAGATGTAAACTGTTGCCATGTTTCTCAAAGGGTTGTTAATTCTGAAACCTAAAGATCAGGGCATCACAGAGAACAAAGACATAGACACAAGAATGAACTTAAACCAGCAGGTGGTCATTTATTAAATTGAACAGTAAATGGGGGCTGACAAGGCATTAATTGAGTCCCATGAGAGGTTAAATGGGTTCATGCTATACAACCAAGGAATTAGGATTGATCCTCTTAATCATGAGTTTGGCTCACTCCATTGCTGAATCCCACTACCTTGTCCTTGCGAGTGGGAAGGAGGGTAGATCAGGAGAGTTCACAGTTCACCACTACCTCCTGGCTTCTGTGCTCAGGTTTTTCACAGGAGCTGGGTCCCTGAAGCCTATTACTCACACTGGACACCAGTTGCAAGTGGTACCTATATTAGACTTTCAGTTACCTCCACCCCTGCAAGCGATGTCCCTTACCTTTGTCTCCATCTACCACACCTCCAGGATCCAACACCAGTCTTGCTCAGAGGGAAAAACTCCTTCCTAAGGAAGGATCAGGGGTACTCATCAGACCTCCAGCAAGCCTGGAAAGGCACCTATGACACACCTACACCTCCTACAAGACCAGGTGGGTGGGGAAGCATCCAGGGGCAAGAATGGGTGCTAGGTACTTGGAATGCTTAAATACAGAGGGGATGGGAGATTTGGTGGAGTCAATCAGCTCCTTCATGCACCACTGAATTAACCATTGGGTGACCAGGAGAGGAGACTCCTGCCTCCCCCGCCCCTACCCATGCATGATCCCCACGTGCATTGTGAGCAGGTGGGAAGGAGAAGGAGAGGGAACTTGGGTACCAGAGGTCACACCCTCCCTCTGAACCAGACATCCAGGATGGCCACTCCCTTGCTGGTCTGATCAAACACACCCCTGCTGAAATAGAAGGGATGTTTTAGTAGGCAGAAGCAGCTAATGTGCTTATCACACAATCCAATGTTCCTCCTATGTCCATCTCCTCAGGTCGAAAAATCTTAATTGCCTTTGTACTCTGCACCTAAACCCCCCAGTCTTCTCTCTGACAACTTCTCTGTTGCATTTACATGTTGTCAATAAAAAAAAAATCTTTGGTGTGCATCAAAAACTGAAAAGGTGGGAGAGTATAAAATAAATTAATGTAATATCAAAATAAATAAAATTGTACTGATTGTTTTCATAGACTCATAGAATATCAGGGTTGGAAGGGACCTCAGGAGGTCATCTAGTCCAACCCCCTGCTCAAAGCAGGACCAATTCCCAACTAAATCAACCCAGCCAGGGCTTTGTCAAGCCTGACCTTAAAAACCTCTAAGGAAGGAGATTCCAGCACCTCCCTAGGTAACCCATTCCAGTGCTTCACCACTCTCTGAGTGAAAATGTTTTTCCTAATTTCCAACCTAAACCTGCCCCACTGCAACTTGAGACCATTGCTCCTTGTTCTGTCATCAGGTACCACTGAGAACAGTCTTTTGTTTTATTAATTTTCGCACCCAATTAAATTAAAACCTCCATTGTTTTAAATGCAAAAGATGTTATCAATAGCCTGTTAGACTAAAACAACAGATAAATAAGGAGCATTGCAACAAATTAAGTATCGACTTTCTGTGGAGTACATAGATCATATGTTGCATGCAATCAAACATTTCACATTAAAGCTATTATTATTCTAGATATTTTTAATGACTAATATTTCTTACAAATCTGTCTTTCCCCCCTTATAAATGCATAGTTGATATCACACTGCCATCTGGTGACAAGTACAGCAACAGAGATATAATTAGGAACAGGGAATCTGAGTATTTGAAATCATGCTATAAAAATAAAATTTCACTTAGAAAGCAAAGTCTTTTTCTTGTTTGTATTTGCCTAGCACCCAAAATCAAGTATATATTACATGGTACTCTCATAAATTAAGATGTTAACAGTCATGTTTGAAATGCCAATTCCTGTGTTTTACTAAATTTAATATGAGAACTGTATAAACTTGTTTCAAGTTGAAAATTTGGACTGAAAAGCTCCTAGTGTGACTGTGGAAGGAGGAGTCTGCCAGTGTGGTGCTTCTCTTCCAAAGACAAATTCAGCCTTAACTTCTGATGTAAGTTTTTGCTAGTTTGCATCAGAAGCTTAATGTTCTTTTAAAGTGTGTTGTGTATGACTCTGTCCTGCTGGTGTCCTGGCTAGGTAAAATTACAGTGAGAGATGTATATGTTTGAAAAAAAGGAGAAATTACTGCAATGAGAAAATGTGCAGGCTGATCATACAAATTATCCAGTAGAAATGGACTATAGCTCATATTCACATAGTGTCATATTTTTCCTTTTCTGCACAAAAACTATGGGAAGTTACATTTTGTAAGGATCACAGAGCCACAGCATGTTCTAGGAGTGACCTGGCGTGCCCCCAATATGCTGCCTCCATGGAAGGGGTGGCATAGAGCTCTAGCTCTGTGACAGCTGAAAATGCCCCACTTCCAGATAACTCCGCAGTTGCTTATTTAAGACAATCTTAAGTCCCCTTTGTCCTACCGCAGCATAAAGTGGATTCAGTATGGGCCAGGAACTGACCTCTGATATTCTAATTGTGTCTGTATCATAATCTGGCAGCAAGATTGACAAATAAGCTTCTGAAGCCCAGCTTTTCTCTGAGACAGATGTTTACTTCTTACAACCTATTTAAGATGTTTTAGAATTGTTGATGTATTTATAGTCTTCACGGAGTTAATCACTTTTGTAATTCCATGAATTCCTAAACAATTCTTGTTTCCAGTTACACTTTTAAAGTTCACAAGTATTTCTACTCTATCGAATATCTTTGTTAGAACTCAGTGACTAATGCAAATGCCTTATATTGAACAGTTGTTTGGGTCAGCCATGTTAGTATCTTTTTATTGTTTGCTTCTCTGTGGGCATATGTCTGAATGTTTTGGGGGGTTGTGAGTGGTTGTTCTGGGTGTGAATACTTGAACTTACATGTGAACAAATGTGTTGTGTATGAATATGACTATCCACTATTCACACCAGTAATGTTTCCTTTCTTGTTTATAAAGTCTCAGTCAGCCAATCAAGGAGCAGAAACCATACCATTTGACTTAAGTAGCCAATAGCACACCACAAATAACAAAGACATAGTGGATAATATAAGAACCCTCTATGGATTGTTATCTGTTCTCATAATGTATGTTGAAAAAATTACAAATAATATTAGTAAAAACTTATCCAGTCACAAGTAAGTCACAAAGCAAAAAAGGGCTAAATACATTGGATACCTTTTTGCTAATACAGTGTACCTAGCTTTCCCCCCAGAGAAAGTCTCCTTGATCTTTATGAAGTTGTGCTGGATGGAGAACCTGTTGTTTATACATATTCACCTTTATTTTGAATTGCAATCAGTATTCAGCGAGCATGGCGCAAATATCTGCAGTATCAGGATTTGCTGCACCAGGACCACCTGGAGAAGCGCAGTCCATCACCACCTTCCTTGTCATCTGACAAAATGAGCAGTTCGATCAGCATGAATGCTTTTTCCGATGGCAGCACTCCTGTAAGTATAGTTTCTCTCTACAACTACTGCTTTGCTGGTTTCATCAGCAGGCATTGATATAAATGAACTATTTAAGTCAGGTGGGGGGAATTTAGGATTAAGCTTTTGACTAATGACAAAGTAAAAACTTTGAGTGACCAAATTTCATGGTTTCTCAAACATGCATTAAGGCAAAAGTGTTTAAACAAGTAAGATTGCAACTGTGCATCAGATCTTCTTTCCCAGAGCCACACAGAACAACATTGATTGCTAAACATTTTAGGTGATCTTAGCAGCCGCTGAAGGACAGATTTTCGTTGATACATTGCTCTCCTGAAAAAAGTATGGATCCTTAGTTAAGCATATTCTCAGAGTTTTGTGTTTGTGTTCTCTGGGAGAAGGTGGGGAAACTTGGTGCTGTTCTGCAATATAAATGTGATTCCCATGCTGCTCTCTAAAAGAGGTATATAAGTCAATTTAATGATCATAAATTATAACTGGCTTTGGAAGGAATATTTTTGATCCTCTTCAGGGAAGATTTTACACACTTTTCTAAAATGTGTAAAAGCAGCAAAGAATCCTGTGGCACCTTATAGACTAACAGACGTTTTGGAGCATGAGCTTCGTAGGTGAATACCCACTTCGTCAGATGCATCTGACGAAGTGGGTATTCACTCACGAAAGCTCATGCTCCAAAACGTCTGTTAGTCTATAAGGTGCCACAGGATTCTTTGCTGCTTTTACAGATCCAGACTAACACGGCTTCCCTTCTGATACTTGGTTCTAAAATGTGGTAAATCAGAGAACCAAATGCAATATCTAGCACTCAGGAACATTATGAAGATTGTGACCATCTCTGGAACTCTTTGGGTCTAAAAATAAAGGAATCAATCATACTGCTCTGTAACCTGTTTCAAATCTGACAGATTACATTGATTTTGATATAACTTTTACTAAACTGATTCAGAATGAAAACACAAACAATACAAATAGCTTCCAAAAACATGCAGGAGATTGTAGCCTATCATGCCATGTCAGGCCTTTCAAATAGATCAAGGCAGGGGGCATTCTAGCTTTTGGCTGCAGTGGTGTCCTCTAAATAGGGGAAAGTATATATGGTCAGGTACATTTGATATTGCTTCTCGGATCATAATTTTGGTGACCTCAAAAGTCACTAACAGACATGCAAGAACTGGTTTTCCAATCACAAGTAGATGGAAGATACTTAGCCATACTCCATACTTATATGTGAATTGTTACTTGTTGTAAGTTTAACCATGACTTGATTTGGTAAAAATTTAAGTCTGGAAATCAATTTACATTCAGGTGTCCAAGATTCTGAAAATCAAGCAACAGAATTTTGTATAATCTGCTACCTTTTTGCACAGAAACAACAAAATATTATAGTATTAAGCACACAGCTCTTCTAAAGGGCCCTTTTTAGCCTACCAGCTACATTATTCAGATAAACTTAAACTAAATAAACTGTTTCCCCTAGCCATTGTCTTCTGTGACACCATAGTGGGTTAGGCTATTTTAAACTTCACAGTTTTCAATAAAATATTACTGTTTTATTTTTGGATGTTTTCTATTCATACCTAGAGGCCACTTTCTTAGTATGAGACCATACTGCAATATTGAGTTCTGAATGTAATATAATATGCACTAAATGGGTTATTATCCTCTATTAGATAAAACAAACGTAGATCTTGTTTGTGAGACACTAGAACGTCACTGGATATTTTATATAGCCATTTCTTGATCATGCTTTACTGTTTATTGAAATACCACAAGATGGCTCTCTTCTTCCACACAAAAGGGCTTGGGTGATTTCAAAGATAATTCATTTTGCAGTGTGGGTGGAGGGAGGGAACTTAATCTGGAAAACTACTTGTATTGCTTTCACGTCTTTGAACAAAATTAGCACATTTTGAATTTTATTATTTTACGTGGAAAATGAAGCATGGTCACTAGTGTTGCTTTTGGGGTTTTTGTTTTTTTAAAGAAATGCTCACTTCAGGAATTCCAGTCCTCTGTGTACTTGCCAAAGTTAGAATAAGGAAAGAGGAATCATTTTCCTTGACTTTTGATAATGCTAGGACTCTTCTATTGTTTCCCTTTAAGAAAACGGAATCTGTTTTCTGAAGGTGAAGGACTAGCTGTCTATCTTAGGTATAGTACTTATAAGGACCCAATTACCAAAGCATTTGCGCATCTCACAATCTATAAAAATAGTTATCCTATGAGGTAATAAAATCTTGTTAAAGAAACTGTCAAGAAAAGGGGGTGATCCAGGCTGAGAACAGTCACTATATTTAAAAACTTGTTTGTTTGTTTATTTTTGACTTCCCCCTTTCTCATCTTACCTATTTCCCTTTTTTGCACCCCCTGTTGAAAATCAGACATGAAAGAGAGCAGGAAAGAAACATTAAAAGAACTGAAAAATGTGGAAGGTAACAGTCTGGTGAAAAGGCTACCTGAGTTGCGGGGGGACCCCAAACAAAAGCCACACACACAACTGGTCAGAACCTAAGATGTGCATTTGAGATGGATTGGCTGAGCATTACACAGTACATATTGCAAAATGATGTATCCAAAATGTGCATAAACTGAGTGAGGACGACTAACACTTGTTGAACCTCAAGTTCAGATAGTAATTAGAATTTATAATTTGAATTCATCAAATATGATACTTCCTTCTTTTGGTCATAGATAGAACCAGGAATACAGAAACACAAAGCAATAATTAAAAAGAATCATTAAGAAGTTATGGGAATTTGGGGGCAAAATGTTGAGATTAATTTCTTTCTCTAAACCAGCTGCCTCGACTCTGATTTACTGGGTTGAAATTCTCTTCAGTCAATCATATCACAACTTTTATTTCTAGTGGATTTTTATAAGGGTTTTTATTTTTAAGGCTATTTGGTTTTCATAAGCTTAGGAAAGCCAGTAAAATTGAATTTGCCTGAGGGTAGTATGATGTGCCTGACATGTAATCAATCATTTGATCACTACTTATTGATCTATGGTGAGGTGAACCCTCCTTAACTGGATTCTGATAGTGCACTATTCAGCGAGCTGTGGCTTAGCCTAGTTTGCTGTGGATAACCATATACATTTTGTCTCTGAATTGAATCTGTGTCACTCTGAATCTCAGCAGCTTGACAAACCATTGATTAAAATGCCTTTAGTTCTATGCAGTGGCACTTGTTTTGGACCAGCTACCTTCATTCATGTATTCAGAAAACTTTCATATCAGTGCTTCACTTTAAAACTCATGCTATAGAAAGGGAGCTATTAGACAGAGGAGGAAACTCACAATCTTCCAAGAGTTATGTTTCTAACATCATTATCACTGCTCTTCCCAGGTACATGTGTTTATTTCTTTGTTTGAGAAAAATGTATATAAAAACTGCATGTGTGCTGACTGCATCCTCCAGCCCTCAGACCTTGCATGTCTTCTCCAATTACATTATTTAAGAAAGTATCCACAGTGGGCAATGAGCCGGCTATACACGCAGAAGACACTGTGTCCCTGATATTAAAAAAAAATAATACTCATCCTCCTCACTAAGCCAGTCAGCAGGCTTTGTTTATATGGCCTTTTGCCACTGGAGCTAAGGCTACTTGCCTCGATGGCATTTCAATACCATTGCCTCCAGGTGTGCCCTCTCCTTCTTTTGACTGGCTTATAAGAAGCAGATGGTGCTAAAGGCCTCCATTTATGTTTTTGGACTGCTGCCATCTTTGTCCTCATTTCTTTTGGGACCAGGGCTGGTTAGAATGACAATTAATGAAAGTAAAGGCTTACCTCTAGGGTTTAAGAGTTTTAGTCACAATAACTTTAGTTAAAACTTAAAGATTATAGGTAGTCAGAAATCCAACCTTTCTGAACTTCTTATAATTAAAGACCGCACATTTTAATGAAATTGTGTATGCAATGTACTTCAAACTTTGCAGGTTATTTACTCCTTCATACAAAACATATGTGGATGGTGCACATGCATTATGAAGAGAGGCTATGTTAACATTTTCTGGCACACAATGATTGTGAAATCACAAACTATCTAACTCTTAGTTCTTGGATCTATGCAAACAGATATAGTGTGAATGATTTATGAGGCTTGACACAGAAATATTTGAACAGTTTCCTATGTATTGAAATTTTTTATATTTAGTAGTATACTTTGTAGTATAATGCCCTTCCCCATCAAGAAATCTATTTAATTGGGAGTCCCCATCAAATCTACAAGTTTAATTTTAAAATCTTACTATAAATCCATTTGTCTCTAGACACAGCACAAAAGAACTGAATTTAAAACTTTTCACAGTGGAAAGCAACAATAATCTTCTATCAACCATACACTCCAAAAAGGAACATATCAGATGTGTATGAAAAGAAAATATTTCCATAATTTAGCCTGTCAGGAGAAGGATTGCTACCCCTGCCCCGCCAGCCAAAAGAAAGAGAAAGAACGTTATGTTTGTTCTGAGGGCTAACAACAGTCTCTGGCAGGCCTGATTTAAACCTAATGATGGTAAATGATAATGACTGCTGCTTAAATAGAATGATAATTCTACTTAATTGGAATGCCTTCAAGTGACACATGTGCTACACCAGCACTGCCAAGCAGGGCACCCCTCAGCTGGAGATGGGCAAGCAACAAGCCTCCATGAGATGGTCCAGCAATGGCAGCCTTATTGCAGCTCTGCGTGATCTCTCCAAACCACAACTTTTACTGTTATAACAGATTTTGTTGATTTGAGGTTGCCACTTTATTTAGGGGGAAAAGCCATCTGCACTGGGTCTCTCCATTTGGCAGTTTCTATGTTAAGGACCAAATTGAGCCATTCCAAGTAATTCTGGTTGACGGCCATGGTTCTGATTCCAGCTTTTGTAGGAAAATAAATGTACTTCAGAATTCTTCAAAAATCAGACCCATTTCAAAACCTCCGGTGCATGACTAAGGTCTTAGTGATGTAATCACTGGACTTTGGCTCATTTCTGTCCTTTGCATTTATGGAACATTATATTTACAGCAGAACTTCCATACAGGAGAATGCATGCTTTAACTTTACACTGTATTTGCATTTTTCAAAGAAAAACCTTAAACTACTGCAATTATACACCTGCATACTTCAACTGGGCAGCAAGTGTTGAATATGGAGTTCAAATGTATAATAGGCATCCTTCTTTTCTGCCATTTAATGTAAAAGATTCCAACTTAATTGAAATATAACTTTTCAGTTATGCCCCAATAAGTGTAGTACTGCTGTAAGTGTGTCAAAGTCCAGGATGTCACTTCTTAGAATTTTGTGGACAAACTTGGACAAATTTTTGTTGTTAAACTTCATCTAATTTGGTACATTTTTTTTCTTTTATTAAATCTTGTGCCTAAATCACCACTCTGTTCACTCTTCTTATGCCAATGTGATTCCATTCCCTTTATCCATGGTGGTGTGCTGTTCCTGTGCATGGTAGTAAGGTCACATCCTATATGTCAAACATTCTTTCTGTCTTTTAGCCACCTCCTTCTTCTCCAAAGCTTACCTTGTTATCATAATGTTGGGCAGGAGTCCTTGTAGCAGGATCCCAATCAACCCCTTCCTCGTTGCTTGTATAGACTCTCATTAACCAGCACTGTTACTGTATGACATACACGTCCTTGGCACTTGGCTACTCTTCTTATTTTTAGGAGGTGGCTGGTATATTTTTGCCCTGTGAACCTTGCCAGGAATGTGAAAACTCAGTTAATCAGCCATGTGGGGGTCAGGGGAATCTCCTCAAAAAAAGGCTGATCAGACTAGCTCTGAGCATCACCAGTACTCTCCAACACCTGCCTTAGATACCTTCCCCCACCTCTTCCAAAACATATGATTTGATCCTGGTCTGACTGCAGGAAGGAAAACTCCCATTGATTTCAGTGGAGCAAGATTCAGCCCATACAGCTGATCAGGAAGGCCAGAG
The DNA here is from genome assembly GCF_025201925.1 of Gopherus flavomarginatus. Classification (NCBI taxonomy): domain Eukaryota; kingdom Metazoa; phylum Chordata; order Testudines; family Testudinidae; genus Gopherus; species Gopherus flavomarginatus. The sequence continues at coordinate 91,892,366 of NC_066624.1, forward strand.
GGAACAATGGATCAAAGTATGAGAGGCCTCCCACAATAAGGCCTCTGACTTTCCCTACCTTAATTATCTCTGTAAGATGTGTTTCCTGAAAATTAAGTCTCTTAATAAGAAACCACTGGTTTTGCAGAAGAGATTGCAGACACGTTCAAAGACTTCAATAATTGTAAATTACAATCTTTTTAGCATTAATGTTTGTATTAATGAGTAACATTTGGGAATTATAGCCATGAACTCATTATAGCCATACAATTAATAACTTTAATAGGATACAGAAGAGTTCATAACTGATTTGAATGCTAAAATAATGCAGGGGGTGAGATTGTCAAAGGATCCTATGGGAGGTATGCATCCAGATCACCGTGAAATTTGATAGGAATTCAATGCCTAACTCCCTTGAGCTCATTTGAAAATCCCAGTCACTTTTGGAAACAATTTTTTTTCTGGGTTTTGGCAGAAAAGTGGCACACTGGGGACATGGCTTGAAGGAAGGATATGGGAGTAGGATATGATAGGGGGATTTTCTGCTAAGACTCTTCTCTCATAAATCTATTTGCATTCTGATTAAGAACTGCTTTTGCCAAACATGTAGATGTAATACTTGATTTTTTTTCTTACTAGTTGGATAGGACCTACCATTGAACATCTGACATTATTGTACTGCGAACACATCGATAATGCACGACTAATCTTCAAATCTGTAAAAAAAAAAAAAAAAAAAAAAAAAAAAAAAATTTAGCAGCAACATACAAATTAAAATAAAGTTTGATTAAAAGGGCAATTATCCTTTAAATAACGCATTGCATCTAAATCATGTTTCTCTTCACTGCAGAAGTGGGTAGGTAAACAGTTCTTTCTATGCTCTGTGCCTGAAAATTCTGCATTTTCCCCCAAAGTAGGTGGTCAAATCTGTAAATATTGAAACTACTTTGTTTAAAACTGATTCTTTCTAAATGCAATTAAAAAGTTAAGGCTTGATAATGCAGCTTTTAGCAACACAGTGGACTTTATTCATGGGAGCCATCCATTTGAGTTCCGTAAGTAATAACTACCTAGATAAATAAGATTAGAATGACCTTTAATTACCTTTCTGGAGGCTGGTCTCTAGGGGTAAATGTGCTCCTAGAGAGGCTAAACCCTTTATAAAGTTTTTCTTTGAGAAAAATGTTTTTTCCAAACACTCTCATAAAGAGCCTTCTTTTACATATGGTTGCAGTTGTGACCTGTTTTACTGATGACATCATTTAGTGTCATGTGGCTCTTTAAATGGTTCAGTCTCAGAGACATCATCTGTCAGAGCCAGGGAGAGCCTGCTCTCTGCTGTGATAATCCTCAATAGGCAAGCAATGGCTGGTGTGTGTCCAGAGTTTTTCCCAGCATTGGTGGGTATCCTAGATTATTTGTATTTCACTTTTTAATTTGAAACACTGGCATGGGAATGAAATAAATTTGCTTCTATGGGAAGAAGCAGCTTGTTCTGTGCATATTTTAAGTTAGTTGTCTGGCATCATATGTTCCAACTCAGCAGTTGAGTCTGTGCTCTACAGTTTCTGTGGTGGCAAGTGACAAAACTCAGTCTATAGGCATTCCAATATCCATCTTTTTGTAAACACTCCAAGATTTCTGCTCTCCAGTCTCTAGGCCTTTTCAGACGACCTCTTGAGAACAGAAAGATAACAGTAGCCCTTTTGATTTGTGTGTGTGTTATTCTTCAGATAAGTTAATTCTACTCACTAGCAATGTATGGATTTCTCTCAAATCAAAGTAAATAATTATTTACTCTCAAATGGGCAAGACCTGAACTCTTTGGTACCATGGACAGCTCTGGACAGCACACAATCATGTGGAAGTGTGGCCAGGACAAATATTCTTATAACATACGTTTTAAAAATATTCCTGTTTTAATTCCTTAGTGTGTTTACATGCAGATAAGTTCAAAGCAAAATGATATGCTTTCCGCAGCATCTGGCATTAAGGATTTCTCTTAAACTCTGAAATAAGATACAGTGGGTTTAGTAATTGTCTGTAAGAAGGAATATAAATGTTCACAAACCAGAATATAACAATTTATTGCATTTTAATATGATTGCGTTCCCCATTTAGTGACTTCATTGCTGCCTAGAAATACTTAAAAACATGATTTTCTGCAATAGAATAATGCTTCATCTGATATTGGTGCTGAATGGAATTAGTGGAGAATACCAAAAATAGAATCCAATGTTTATAGCTTTATAAACAGATGAAAAGAGTTTTTGATTCATAGCAATTGTCATATTTAATATTGCCAGTTATTTGACTTTTGTTTATGTTGCAGGAGGTAACTTCTAACACTTGTAGCAAAAATAACTAAAAATACAGCATCTGTTTAAAGTAACTTAAGATGCCTCTGTAAACACGATTCCTAATTCTTTGTATAAAATTATTCTGGGCAGTAAGAATATGTGGCTGTTACTTCAAATATAGTAGCCAGTTTTTGATAATAGAACAAATCAAAACTAGGAGGAAAGAGTTCTGAAAAAATTGTTTAATGGTCAGATAGAATGGTTCCACACAATGGATGATACAGAGAATAGCACAGATATGTATGCAACTCTGAGTATCCATAATCAGGGTACGTATCAGATCAAATGTCCAGTTTTGTAACTGCTGTCCTTTTGCACAGGTAAATCCATTACACTTACTTACAAGTCACAAAATAATTTGCCAAGATTTTTGTAGCAACTGGAAAAAAATTTGTAGAGCAGTTGAATAAAACAACAAGAAATTTCCTTTTCCTCCCTAGAAGTGTTTATTTTAAAAAAATTTAAAACAGTTATGTAAACACAATTTTACTTGGTAGATCCCATCACTCAGTTTGTGTTCAGTTTCCTTTACTACAGGTTTTGTAATATATACATTTTGGATAAAAAGTCCGAGCTTAGTTGCCTAAATACTTACTAATTTGTGCCTAATGAATAATAGAAGAATAAAATGAGTATACTTTTCCATTAAAATGTCTCTGTGGGTGCATATCTTCATATATAAAGTCAACTATTCATAACATTTACTTTACCATGTAAAGACTTGTAGGTGGAACAAAGCAAAAATAAAGTCAACAATGTTATCGTCTGCTGCTACCTGAAAGTTATTTGTCTCTTTGGTAGAACTTAACATCTCTTTCAAATGCTGCCAGCTGTTTAATATTAGTTATAGTTAAACATTTATTTATATATTGATGACATGTTATACACCTCGTTTAATACTTGTCACCTACTGTCATCTGAGATTGCACCTCAGCATTCAGCTGTGGAAAGGTTCAACTTAGGGTGTTCCAAAATGTCCTGTGCAGCATTGTGCATTTTCTGTACTTAATTTGTGTCACCTGTTTGTCACTCCTAGGGCTTAAAAATAATAATTTAATCTTCCTAACATCATATATTCATAAGTTGTGCCTGCATTAGTGATAAAGATCTTGGCTTTATCTGCTGCAGTGTAGTACTACTTAGAAGTAGGAAGCAAGGTCTAGGGTGAAATCCTGTCTCCCATGAAGTCAAGAGCAAAACTCCCCTTGACTTCAGTAGGACCAGGATTTCACCTCCTGGAGTTTAAAGCAGAGGACTGGAAGTTAGGATCTCTCTTTAAAGGCTTAAGAAATCAAAGGTAATGCTTTAGAACAAGGAATAGCTGCAATAATTTCCGTTTCGATTGATTGTTTTGCTTTGACTTCTGGATACAGTGAATTTTTTTTCTTCTGCACCTTTCTATAATCTCACTACTAAGCACCTAAAGCTCATTTCTGTCTACTTGCTCTTGCTACTTTCACTGTAAGCTCCTCAGGGTGAGGACTGGCTTTTTTTGTGAGTTTTCTTTCTAGTGTGTCTAGCATAATGGGTACTAATCTGACTGGAATCCTTAGGCACTATCACAATACAAATAATAAGAATCTTCATTGTCTCGAAGGGGATATTCCTTCGCATCATCAGAAACTGCCAAATAGATTTTTTTCTTTTTTTTAAAAAACACCCTACTTCTACTTGCCCGCGTGCGTGTGTACACACACACACACACACACACACACACAAACCCCTATTAAAAGAAACTTTCTGTGAATCAAAATATTTGATTGAGAAAATGTCTTTATGGCTCACTGCACTCTACTGAAGGGGTAACATTTTTGCTCTCTTCTCTAACAGTGACCCTCACTATCTCAGTTATGAGTGAATCATTGATTTGGACGTTCTATATGTCACTGCTGTTTTCACTTTTTAGCCCACTGGCATAGGTGGTTATTAGAATAATAGATTACCAGAAGATTATATTTATTCTAATATATATTATAAATACTAATGAAATCATTTCATATGGCGATCTTAAAACATTACCTGTCTGGTATTTATGCTATACTGAGTCACAAATGTTTGGAAGTATCTCAAAAATATTAATGAGAAGAATTGCTTTTTATATATTGTACAAATCAAAGTGTGCCAGAAAAGTCCTATAATTTGCTGTTTTACTCTGGGAGCCCACATCTAAGGAGATATTATATTACTGCTTATAACAGCACAGACAAGTACTCAGAGCTTCACAGTACATAACCCCAGAATCTTATAAACCCAGTAACAGACATTATATAAAAAGGAGGGGTATGGCAAGAGAGCAGGGAGGAACTTGGAGGGAAGATCTGGAGTTAATGCACTTTAGTGACTGAAAGTCTAATTTGTGTAACTATCCACCATGTGCATTTATCCACGTGAAGAGTACCGTTGATGTAAATTGGGTTCTTCACATGTAAAGTTAAGTATGTAGGTAAATGTTTGCAGGGTTCAGCCAGACTGTTTACATGCAGGGGCAGTGAGGAGTCATTGGATGTGGTGGGATATCCAGTTATTTAAGCAATAGTTATCTTAACCAATCTATTTTTTTTACATGCAAAAAGGTATCTAAAATGGATCATGAATGTAACTATGGGAAATGTCTTTTGTCAAAGTCATTAGTTCAATAAATCTGTGGCTAGGGCAGAAGGTTAGGAGGAGTTCCTTTTAAGAAATATTTACCATTTGCACTTAATAAAATATTATGTAAAAATGCAAATCTTTGCATTTTGCTCTTGAATAATATTATTTAAGATAGGAAGAGAAATCCAGTGTCAGAATGAAAGACACTTAATTAGAAATCAAATGTTTGATTCTGCTAGAATCGTTAATGCGGGTGTGGGCTATAAGATTTCATTTAGAATTATGTGGATATGAAAACAAATGTAATTTTCAATTGCTTTAACTTGCTTAGGATAATAGTTCTGAATATAAATAGAGAATACTCAGCATCAGAGGTCTAATATGGCATTTATTTTTGACTGTGTTTCTGTATAAATTGTTTTGTGTACGATTTTAAACATGTAATGACTGTGTTTTACCAGTTGCTTCTCAGATGGCTTTTTAACACTGTAATGCAAAATTAGCATCTCAGTTCTTTTTGTCTTGGTAGCAGAATATACCAGTATTATTTTCTTTATGTATATATAGTAAATGTTGAGTATTGATACAGTTAGTCAATTTAATGTATTTCAGCTGAAGCCAAGGTCAGTTTTTAGAAGTGATTTCAACTAAAGAGAAAATGACTACCAAGGCACTCTTAAAACATTGCTTTTGTGGGGAAGTTGGGGTTGGAAAAAATGTAGCTTGAGGAAAAAAGTAAAAAAAAAACCCTCTGTGTATAAAGGATACATTCTGGCTCAAGTGTGACTCCGGCCTTCGTAACTTGTGATTGACATAACACAAATCATAGTTTTGTTGTGCAATAGTTAGGAATGAAGGACCTGATTCGTCAGTGGTGCTGAACTTCAGCAGCTCTCTTTGACTTCACTTGGATGTAAGTGCTGTGAACCTCTGAAAATCAAGCCTAGTATTTCTTACAATCCTGTTATAAACTTATATTATAGAAATGTTGGAGCAGATTATGTGATATCTAGTTTATCTCATCATATGACGACACTAAAGACTTTTTAATGTATTACCTCCCTCCCACATGATCAGGCCAGTTCCTTCAAAGAAAAACAGTGACAAGAAATACTGTTGTTTAGTTTATAGACAAAAATTTCACAAGATCATTATGTAGCAGCTATTCTGTTACTTTCTGATACCATCCTTCAATTCTAGGGGTGGAAGAGGGTTTTTTTGTTTTTTACACCAGCTACAGGCTGACTCTAGGCATAAATGTCTTGTTGTCTCTCCTGTTAGCAAACTCGTGTTCCATAAGAGACTGTGAGGATGTCTACACTGCGATAAAAGACTTGCAACATGACTGCATCTGGCTCAGGTGAGCTGACTCAGGCTCACAGGGCTTGGGCTGTGGGGCTATATAATTACAGTTTGGGCTTTGTCTGGAGCCCTGGCTCTGAGAACCTGAGAGAGAGGAAGGTCTCAGAGCCCAGGCTCCCACCCAAGCCCAAATGTTTACACTGCAGTTTTTAGCACCACAACCTGAGTCCCACAAGCCTGAGTCAGCTGACCTGGGCGCTGAGACTTAATGCTGTCGGTTTTCTATCACAGTGTAGACATGCCCTGAGTTAAGGTTTGTCACAGTTTGTGAGATAGTGTGTTCAAGTGCAACTATAGGTGTTGTAGGGGCCACAACCACTTACGCATGGTTCTGTTGCCTACAGCAGTGGTTGTCAACCAGGGGTCCAGGGCCCCTGGGAGGCCGTGAGTAGGTTTCAGGGGGTCTGCCGAGCAGGGCCAGCATTAGGCTTACTGGGGCCCAGGGCAGGAAACTGAAGCCTCACCATGCAGGGATGAAGCCTGGGGCTCCAAGCTCCACCACCTGGGGCTGAAGCCAAAGCCTGAGCAGCTTAGCTTCACAGGGTCCCCTGTGGCATGGGGCCCTGAGAAATTACCTAGCTTGCTACCCCTTAATGTCGGCCTTTGCTTTTATATGTAGAGAACCAGTTGTTATGGCACAGGTTGGCCATAGAGTTCTTATAGCATGCTTGGGGGGGCGGGAGCTCGAAAAGAAAAAGGTTGAGAACCCCTGGCCTACAGTACATTAAGAGTATGTCTACACTGCAGCTGAAAGCGATCGTCCCAGTCTGGACCCACAGACTTGTGTTAGTGGTATTCATGCTAATGGTACTGACATTTGGTAGCGACATTAGTGGTACCGACGATGCCCACAGCCAGCTGTTCAGTTGCAACAAATGACTAGCCAGCCATGTGCTGATGGCCCATTAAAGGGAATCCACTCTCCCAGAGACTTCTCAGAGAGAGCACGTATGCTATGGGGACTGCTTGATCCCCATGTCACAGCAAAGATTTTTCCAGTAAGCTGGAAGTAAATATAAAAAGAGGGGAAGTAACATCATTACTTGGCCTCTCTCCCTCCTCCCCACGCTCAACTCCTGGAGGACAAAGAGTTTGAACTGGGGAAGGGTGGTCCCTGCCTGTGTATTGAGGATCTGTAACCTGATTGTACCATATGCCAGGGTAAGACACTGCTTGATTCAAATCCTGTTTAGTTTGTAGAACTTAGCGAATTTATTTTTATTTCTTAAGTAACCAACTTTGATCTTTACGCTTGCTACTTATAATCACTTAAAATCTGTCTTTTTGTAGTTAACAAACCTGTTTTATATTTTACCTAAAACTGTGTTTTGTTTGAAGTGCTTGGGAAATCTCAGCTCGGTTTACAAAGGCTAGTGTGTGTCCATTCCACACTGAGAGAGTGGCGAACTATTTAATGAACTCGCATTTGCCCAAGCGGGCCTTGAGTAGTGTAAGACAGTACAGTCCTGGGATATAGGGCTGGAGCTGGAGGGAATTGTCTGGAGCCTTTCTATTGACCACAAGTGACTGGGAGATCATGCGTGTAACTCAGTTGGGTGTGTCCCTGCCTGTGGATGTCTCTGTAAGTGCACTACCTGCTAGAGGTTTGTAGCATGACATGAGCATCACAGTATGAAGGGACAGAAGGCTCAGCAGTCCCACAGTCCAGGTTGCACCCCAGGGACCCCAGCATAACTATGTTCACAGTGCTTTGACACTGGGCCTCGGGCTGGAGCTTGGGCTCTCAAGCTGATGGTGGGTGGGTGTGTGTGAAGCCAAAGCTCCAATCTGAGTCCCAATATCAAAGCACGGTTGACACAACTATTTTTAGCTCAATAATACGAGCTCCGCCAGTAAATACCTGTTGACTTGGACTTGTCAGCTTCCCCCAGATGCAGTGGACCCTTTATGGGGCCCCTCTTCTCTGCAGTCAAAATAATTTGCTAGGATTAGTTTTACCCCTTCCTCCACCCCACGGGCATCGCAGGGTATGTCTACACTCCAATTAGATACCCACAGCTGGTCTGTGCCAGCTGACTTGGGCTCACAGGGCTTGGACTGCAGGACTGTTTATTTACCTCGTAGACATTCTGGCTTGGCTGCAGCCTGAGCTCTGGGACCCTCCTATCTCACATGGTCCTCACACTTCTGCATAAAGGGGATCCGCTGCCAGTATTGGATTGTTGGAGCAACTCTATGCTGGACATGCTCTGAGCTCCTGGTGTGGGAGGCATTTCATGGTCAGGCCAGAGATGAGAAGAAAATGGGAGCGTGGCCAGAGTAGAATAAACTCCTGTTCTTTTCTGACCGAGTTGAGCAAATACTTGATTTTTCAGTTCAATGGCTAAAATTTTTTTATTTTGAAATTATTTTTTTTCCTCTCACCAAGACAAAAATTAAAAAGTTTAGCTTGGATTAAATGGATTGACATGTTGATCTTAATCAACATTTTGTTTCATACATCCTTGAAATTTGGGGTTTTTTCCCTTTGTTTTTTTTTTTTATTCAGATGAACGTATTGGCCGAATTTACCCTCACTTTGTAAATAGTTTGTTTTCCTGAAACTGCAATTTTTTGGCAATTTTACTCTTCACTGAAAAAAAGTTGCCCAGCTTTATTCTCTGATTCCCAGATTCCATTGTGGGCAAGGCAGCCCCCCAGCTGCCCCAGAATAGAGAAAGCGAAAAGTGACATGAAGGACTTTTGCTCCATCCGTCCCTCCCAGTTTCAGCTCTGACTGTAGAGATAGTGTAACACAGAATGAGAGCCTAAATATTCAAGAAGCCACAAAGACAAACGTCCATGTAACCCAGACAGTAAGAACTGGCTTCAAATTGGTAAGAAGAGAAAAGCTGAAACATGAGGTGGGCTGCTGTGCAGATTTTTTCTGGTATGTCATATGTCCTGCCAAAGTGCACGATTTAAATTTTCTTTAGTTTTTTCCCACAAGACTTGGTGTCTCTTATGATATCTTTCTAGTGGTGGGAGGAGAGAGGGCAATCTTGTACAAATTATTCACAGAGAAAATATCTTTTGGAATATTTTTTTCTTTGTGGCATTTGCTGTTGCCATTTATTTTTTCTAGCTATCAGGTGTGGTGAAAAGGAGCACAAAATGGATCACCTTCAGCTCCAGGTGATTTGAAACCAGCAGATTTCAATTTACCTGGGGTAATTAAATCCATCAGCAGGAATTAATTATAATCTGGCATTACAAACAAAGACAGCAAATCTGGTAATGAAATAGGACATGTAGTGGTGGTTAACATGACCAGCAAGATTTAAATGTATAAAATCTGTATAGTAGTGGTGTTTTTAATGTTTGGGGAAAGCTTTTTAAAATACGTATATATACAATGAAGGTTCAGTCTAATTATGCTAGTTGCCATACCAACATTGAAATGTGGTTGCATCATTTTGAAAATGTCTATTACAAAAGCACAGTGCATCTTTTCAAGTGTATTCAGTTCACATTTGTCCCCAAAAGAGAGCTATTTATTTCTGTTCTGAAGAAACATATTAGGATAGCATGGGATATTCTGAAAAAAAATGTTTATGTGAACATGCACTAATCATTTTTAGTTTCTTCTCCTCTTGTTATGAATTTAAGCAACAGAATTCTTATTGCTATCCTGGTCTTCATGCTGTTTTAAATCTATTTAAATAGATGCATTTTTTTGTGTCAGCTTGAGTGTTTACATTCATTGAGTAACTTATTAAGATCAAAAAGTTCACTATTAAGAAGAATATTTTTTTCTGAACAGTTCTTTCAGATGAATACATTTCAGAAGAAAAAATATAAACTTGTGACATTTCTGAAAGTCGTAAAAAAACACCCTCAAATTCCTCAATTTAGCAAATGTGCCATACTGTAATGGTCTATGGCTACTCCATAATTACTAGTTATCTTCATACCTGCTTCAAAGAGCAAGTTTAGTTCCAAAACCAGACTTATCAGACAAAGAAATGGCAGCTCCACTGACTTCTCTATTAGGATGGATCATTGATCAAGTCTGAAGTCCTGTACAGTAGATGGCAGAAGTACATATGTACATACAAGATACTATGTTATTCTGTTAGACCTCTTTCTTTTCAACATTAGCTAGCAACCATCAAGGGAACTGGAATCTTTGTAGAAGTGGGGACCACGGCTAAAGTGTTCCTTCCCTCTCTGCAGCTGGCTGCTCCAGTGGTGAGCCAACTGCTCTCTTCTGGTGCCACAGCAGCCCTTGGTGGGAGAAAGGTGCTTCCCTGGCAGACTCTATTATACTGTGGAGCGAAGTGGGAGGGAGAAATCTGCAGGGAACATTAATTCTGCGCTTATGTTTTGTTGTTTAAAAAAGAGGGCATGGCCTCCTGGCCCCTCCCAATTCCAGCACCAGTGGTGACCATGGAAGTGTGTGGCTTACAGGTATTCACCAAATTCTTCCTTCTCTAAATGTATCTAATATTCTCTAGATCAAGAGTAATGTCAGCTGTTCAGTATGCTTCTCAGCCGTATACAGCCATACCATGTACATCAGGTAACACCAGAACTGTATCTGTATTTGGATATCTCTGTATGCACGTGTTCTTCAGAACCTTATGCATTTCACTCATGATTGAGGGATTACATTGTAATACTTTTTGGGGAATTGTTTTTGTTTTCTTTCAGGCATGCAATAAAGGGATGATGGAAGATATTGAGGCATTCAGTTGAAAATCCTAATAATAATTGAATGTATTCCTAATTATTTTTTGAGTAATAGGAATTGTGAACTAGCAGCTAGTCTGATTATATGTACTGAGTTTTCCAGGCAAAAATGCCTTGCACAAGTTAATTGGACAGCAGCATCACTACCTCCTTATTCTGTATTCCAGATAGAAAACTTCAAATCAGGTGATGAACCTACATTTCTTTGGCATCTTCCATTTTAGGAAGGAATTGGGGTCCTAGGGAATTGTTTTCTTCCAGTTCCTGACAAGCCTAGCTTTCATTTTCCCATTAGTCAGTGAAGAACAAGAATGCAAATATACAATAAAAATGTTCATACTTCTGGGTGGATTTTACACATTTATATGGTGAAAAGTGTATTAAGGCCCTTGGGACTTGCATTTAAACATCAGAGGGCAAAACCATGTTAATTTACCACTCAGCATGGGTGAGATGACACTACATAAAGTGTCTGATATATCATCATGGTATGCTACTAGTTAAGGACTTCTTTTCTCTCTGTGTCTGATCAAATATCAGAAGGAGGCAGTGTGGTGCTACAACTGCACTGGTGGCAGTTTCAGCCAAGTCATGCCTCATTTTTTTCCCTCACTTCTAGCTGTCTCATGTTGCTTTTTCCTTTTGCTTTGATATCACTCTGGCACATCAGATTTCCAGTAAAAGTTCTGGTCTTTTAAACCTTGTAACTAATGGCATGTCCCCGCATGTACAACATGTACTAAATGGCAACACTAAGAAATGGATGAATATACTTTTTAATTTCAATTTCTAAAGTGCAGCAATAACTTCAGGTGCAAGGATGAAGGTGCAATATAAATGTAAATAAAGAAATGTGTTAATGCTTCTCCAAAAAGGGGGGAGGGATCATTAGAAGGACAGTTTAGCGTGGCTCGTCAGAGTTATACGTACCCATCATATTCAACAGTCAATCACTGCAAGATTTGTCCACAACCCTAAACACCAAAGGTCGTCTTATACGATAATGAGTGCCCAAATGCTAGGGCTGTTGTTTTCAAAGGGGCCTACGAGTTAGGAACCTAACTCCCATTGACATTTTTGTGGGATTTACGGATCAGAATCGTAGGTTGCTCTGGAAATCCCAACCTAAGATGACTGTGTTAGTATAAGGGCTGTATCCAAAGCTGATTAATGCTAATGGAGAGACTCTCAAGTGGTTTTGGCTCAGGCCCTTAATGCACATAGTAAATAATAATCTAATCTATTTTACTATTGCAGTGTTGGGGTTGATGTATAGTAAAGTGTTCCAATGGCTGTATTTTAACCCTATGTATTCCAGCTTTTTACAGTACTTCACCTTTCATTTTTTTTAAACCTTGACTTCCTTTGTCTCATGCCTAGAATGCTCCTCACATCGCTGCATCCTCCTGAGCATATAAATCTCTTCTTATTAATAGAACTAGAGTATCCTCTGTAGATATCTCTTATGTTAGGGATTGTGCTGAATAAACTTCCAGCACTTTTGAAAACCATGCAAAGTGAATCTCAAATTATTGAAGGCTGTAGCATGCACATGAAAACAGAGTATAGTTTCTAAGCAGAGCACACTGCATCAAGAGATAATTTTTTTCAATCTTTCCTCATAGGTCATGTTTTCTAGACCTTCAATCATTTTTGTTGCTCTCCTCTGAACTTTCTCCAATTTGTCCAGATCTTTCTTGAAATATGACACCCAGAACTGGACAAAATACTTCATTTGAGGTCGTCTTAGTGCAGAGTAGAGTGGGCAAAACATCAATGAATTTGTTAGTTAGAAACATGGCCTCACCAAAGTTGGCACAGGGAAATATAAATTCTATGGACCTGGCTTTTTTAGAGCACCGATAGCTCTCTTTGACTTCACTTTGGTGGTAGCTGTGAGTGCTCTGTACCACTGAAAATCAGAGCATTTTTTTCTGCACTGGCTGCTTCTCTGGTATGATATGGGGTTGTTTTCCCCCCACACTCCAGCATTGTCATCATGTAGGTTTTCCACTAGATGAGGTGAACTTTATTTTCTGACCATCTTTAGTGGTGGCCGACTGGGGAAGGACATCCTATCCATACATCCCTTCCAGCAAATGCCACCAACATTTGGGGCTGTGCTGGTCCCTGCCACAGCTGCAGTATAGAGAAGGCTTCAGCAACTTGGCAAAACAAGATGTTTCAGTTTCCTCTAGAGGAAACCAGGAATGAATATGACTTTTGTGTAAGGGCACTGTTGGCCCCTTACTAAAACTTAATGGGGGCTTGGTTGGCTAGCTCCCAGTACCAAAAGAAAGGGGAAGGGCCAATAGGAAATCTGGGCCCTGAGACTGACAGCCCCCAGAGGCAATGGGGAGAGGCCAACGCTCCAGGTCAGCCTGATTTACAGGGTGGATAGGCTAAGGAGGGAGTCAAGAGGCCCGGGGACTTGTCTTAAGTGTGAGCTGGGGCTGCCTGGGCCAGAATGGTGCTGAGCTAAAGGAGCACAGCAACAGGCAGAGAGCTGTGCTGGGAGCAGAGCTGACGCAACCAGACCCAGAGAAGCAGCCCAGGGAGCTGCGCTGGAGGCAAAGCAGCAGCAGCACTGAGGCAGAGTGGAGCTAAAGCTGGAGCAGTCCAGAACCAGGTGTGGTGAGCAACTGGAGAGAGTAAGAGGATGGAACACTGCGCAGAGGGCCCAGCACAGGGAGACCCCACCAGCCAAGAAAACTTGCAGGATAGACTTGGAGGGGGATTGTAACTCTCATGGTGCCAGTGGGGGCAATGCTGGGAAGAAAGGTCCTACCACCCAGAGCTTGAAGGTGTGTGGCCACTGCCAGAGCAAGTGTCCAACCCGCAGCATTAGCCAGGGCCTGAGAAGGAGGCCTGGAATGTGTGAGGAACAAACTGAACTTCCTTTACATTCCAGAGACGCTGGTTGTGATGTCCCCATGCCACAGGATGGGGTTACGTGTTTTCCTTTAACCTTTCCCATTTTTCCTTATTTTTTTAAAATTTATTACTGCTTAATAAATTGTATTTGCTTGAACTATATGCAATGATCAGGGTCAGAGAAGCATCCAGAGTGTAGAGAGCACCTCGGAGTGGGAACACCGTAGCCCCTGTCCTAAGGGACCACGACAAGACTGGAGATTGAGTCCCCCAGGAATCCTGGGCCAAGCCTTGTTGGGATTATGAGGACTCTGCCACACAAGAGAGTGGGAGAGGAGTCCTTGCGGTCAGGCAGGCCTCTAGGTAAAGGGAGTGGGAGCAAGGACTCAGATCCTTTCGCTAGCCAATTCCACCAGGGTCGTGTATAAGCCGGAAAAATTTCCCCACCATAGTGGAGCCATTCCCCTGCTTACATTTGCAACAGAGGGTATGTTTACATTTCGAGCTGGAGGTGTAAACTCCAGCTTGAGGAGACATAGCTGAACTAGCTCTGGTCAAACTAGTGTGTTTAAAATAGTGTGGAAGTGGTAGGAATAGTTAGCCAGCACAAGGTCTGAGATGCTAGGTACATACTTGGGCTGTTGTGGCTAGTTTTCATTTTTAGCCCATTAGTTTGATCCAAGCTAGTGTTGGTATGTTTCCTCAAGCTGGAATTTTCACTTCCAGCTCAAACTGTAGTCATATCCATAGAAATGCCATCAGGATTATATTTGGTCAATGTGTATAAAGTGTGCTGGTGCTGGGTGTTTAAAATAATGAGGAGAGGAGTCCAAGAGAGAGGTTCCCAGACTGTGGTTCATGGATCACTCATTGTGTAAGGAGCACTTGCTGGCAGTTGGCTGAAAGCTGGCTGGTCACACTTACTAGTTCTTTTTCCTTGTTTTCAGATACTAAATTTCTTTAGAAGACAGTTTAAAATACATTAAGGAACTGATTTTCATACTTTTACGTTGAGCAGAACTTTATTCCATAGAGTTTATCCCCCCTTAACCTCTATGGGATTACTTGGGGAGTGAGATGCTGCCTGAATGCTTTACTTTTCTAAAACTACTGTTCCATATAAGCAACTAGTGTAGCTGTAGTTGTCACAGCAAGGTATGTAATTGCAAGTAGGAGAGGAGGTGGAATCCACACTACAAATCCTTACTCTCTAAAACATTGTTAGAGTAGTTAGTTTACATGCTATGGTGTCTGATATCATCCTATACAACTCATCTGAGAACCAATCTGGTCCTTCAAATTTTTGTGTTGGCATTCATTTAATGCCTTTATAATCTTCTCTTCCTGCATTGGCTTTTCAGAGGCCAGGTTTACGCTAAAAATAAGTTTGCCAGTATAGACTAGTAAAAAGGGACTTTACCAGTATAGTTTATACTAGTTCCCCAAGTGAAATCAGATATGCCAGTATAACTGCATCTAAACTAGGGTTTTTGCTGGTCTAGAAATATCACCAAAAATCACATCCCCAACCAACCTTACTATAATTGCAAAAGTTTCTAGTGTTATAACGGACCTTAGCCTGTCTGCTATTTCTGAGCTAACCTTGGCATGTTAGCTTCATTAATATATTCCATAATTATCTCCATAGGCTCTTTATAGTTGGAGACATAAATATATGTATAAAACCTCCTGAGTTCTTTAATAATCTCTCTGGTGTTAAATTTTATTCCCTTGTTTGCAGTTTATTTTATTGCATGCATTTGTTAATTTTCTTCCTCTTCTTGATCTAGAGCCATGGAGCTTATTAGCTTTATTGCCACCCTCATAATAACTTTGTTTCCGCCAGCTGAGGCTTGTTCAGTTTTCTCTAGAAATATGGTATTTAGTTGTTCTCTGAGGAAGAATAGTGTTTAATATACTTCTAGACCCAGTTCTTTGAGGAAAAGTTTGCAATTTTTCAATCTCCTTCTGTAAATTTTGCTTTTTCTGCTTCCCTTTCTCCCCCTCCCCCCCCCCGAGATGGTAAGCTAATTAATTTCCCTCTCTTTACTGCTTTAAATTCATTCCTGGCCAAGTTCTTTTTTTAAATGGTTGACCTCTAACGTTAGTATCAGAATTGAACTTAGTTTTTGTTTTGATAGCATCCAAAATAAGTGATTCCTTCATTAGAGAGTTAGTCAGCCTCCATGTCTTTTCTACAGAATCACCATTATAGATTTTAAATGGGGTTCCAACCATTGTGTGGTCTATCCATAGGTGAGGTATGATGTTTCAGTCTATGATATCTAGTACCAAAGATGATGTGGTGTATAAAATTTGCAGGGTGGGATAGGAGAAGATGCAATCTCTGTAAGAGGGGAGATGATGCCTCCAAGGGTCAGGAAGCCTAGAGTTTTTCATTGACTTTTTTGATCCTATACTTAGGGTTTTTAAAATATTTATCATTAGAGGGCTTAATGAGATGTTAAGGTCTCTCCAATTATGATTTTAACTATTGCAAAATTTGTAATATTAACCAAAAAGTGATAAACTATTCCTGACCTGATTAGGGGCATGGGTTGATCCCTTATCAATATAAATCTTCCTTCTACATCTGACCTAATTCCTTTTTTAATGAAGGGAAGACTTTGATATTAAAATTGCTGCTATTTTCTTTTTTTAATCTATAGGAGAAAAAAATCCTTGCACACTCCGGTTGTGTGCTTGTTTATATTCTTGACTTTTTTATATAATGAGTTTTCTGGAGACATATATCTGATGTTTCCTTTGATAAACTGGTCTGCAATTTTTGAGAAGTCGTCTGCTTCAGAGATAAAATGTGATATTTATTATGTATTTTGATGTGCTGAATTCAAATATGACAATTAAAACAACTGATTGGCTACTGTTTCTAGATATTTAAGTTTTTACATTTTATGTCTATGTATATTGTGTGGATAGTAGAGTTTTAATCATAAATTGTAAAACTAGGTCTTTTCATGTGTTTATGGTTGCTTTACATGATAATATTTCACCTGTCCTGTTTATGTAACATTTTAAAAATCAGCAAAGGGTTCTATAAATAAAATTGATTATGAAACAAAAGGCAAAAAACTATTATGTACATAGTTTAGTCCTATTCAGTGTCTACTTGGCGCTTCTTAGCTTGTCTCTTGTATTCATTAAATGGAGCATCTCTTGTCACTGTCCAGCAATAGTCTGCAAGCATTGATAGGCTCCATTTGCCCTGATAGCCTGCCAGGAGATTCCACTGCTGTAGTCTGGAGCCCAACAGCTCTGCCTTACTCTTGGGGAGTTCCAAATCCCTGACAAGGTCATTCAGTTCACCTTGTGTTGTGAGGTGTGGTTCAGAGGAGGAGGATGGAGAAAATGTGGGTCCTGTGACATTGATGGTTCAGGACCAGAAGTTTCATCCTCTTCCTCTTCCTCGTCTAACTCAAGTGAGAATGATTCTGGTGCATCAGGAACCGGCAGTCCTTCTCCGTGGGGTACTGGGCGTATAGCTGATGGAATGTTTGGATAATGCACAGTCCACTTTTTCTTCTTTGACACACCTTTCCCAACTGGAGGCACCATGCAGAAGTAACAATTGCAGGTATGATCTGTTGTCTCTCTCCAAATCATTGGCACTGCAAAAGGTATAGATTTCCTTTTCCTGTTCAACCACTGGTGAAGATTTGTTGCACAGGTGTTGCAGCATATGTGTGGGGCCCATCTCTTGTCCTGATCTCCAATTTTGCAGCCAAAATAAAGGTGATAGGCTTTCTTAACCATAGTGGTTATACTGCGCTTTTGTGACGCAAAAGTCACTTCACCACAAACATAGCAGAAGTTATCTGCACTGTTCACACAAGTACGAGGCATCTCTGCTCACTTTGGCTAAACAGAAATGTATCCCTTTGCAAAATCAAACACTGACAATAAGAGAGCACGACACTGTATGATTTCTAGAGCTGATATAGGGCAATTTGTTCAGCAGAGTGATGTAAGCTTTGTTGTGATTGCAACATCCATGACTTCTAGGAATAACATGATGCAATTCATATCATGTATGACGCAATACCAGCTTCAGATTGCATCATTCATTGTTTTGCCTCAAAAGCAAGTACTGTCCAAACCCAGTCATAGATTTATTCATAGATCCAGTCAAAGATGTATTTTAGTCATTTCTGGTTTAAATTGAGATTCCTTCCCTTTATAAGTCACTTATCCTCTGCCATTCCCAAGTCAAGGGTCATATATACTGACCCAATAACATATCTTGAAAACTAGAGCCAATCAACAATTTTAAGTATCATTTTCGTTCTCAGTGACCCAGAATTAGTAAAGTTGGACTACATTTATTTCAGAAGCATTTTGGCTGTAGAGCAGTGTAATTCATTTACTACTATTTTATTATTATTATTATTCTTGGATTGTTTAACCCATATACATTAATAGTGAATGTTCTAATGTTTGCTCTGACCATTTAATTGTTTCAGTGTTATCACTGTTACTTTTTATCATCCCCTCTCCTAATCCTGTTACACCATCTTGTGCGGAGACTGAGATCTGTTCTCCATCTCAGAAGTCATTCAATATATTGAATTACATTTGCAGCTCAAATATGTAATGTGAATCTTCTCTATCAAAACACATAACAGTATTTAACATTGGATTCTTTTTCTTATTCTCAATTCCCAATCCGACCACCACCTTCTGTTATTTCCTGGCCCCTGTATCCGTGGGAGCCTGGGCTCTCCTTTCTTCCACTGAGGATATGTTGGTTCCTTGGTGGAAAGGGGATCTACATATTTAAGAAAAATCAAGCCTTGTTAAATATTCTTGTTACATACACCATTTATTGTTATATAATCTTGAGTTCACTTAGTGTTAAATTTTTTGCATGTGGCCTCCTCCAATGAATATTCCAAACAATCTAAAACCATAGAGTCAAGCTTAATTCACTAGATAAGAACTGGATTCTCTGATAAATATTACTTTACAGAGAGAGGTAATTCTGTTTCATGGGAATTTCGATATTTTGAAATTTGGTTTTGTTCTGATTTGGAATGAAAACCCAAAACTTTGAAATTCTCCATGGAAAAAAAATGGATCCTAGTCTCTGGGACAGTCTGCCAGGTGGCCTGTCCTGTTTCTATGGAGCCTGCTGAGAGGCCACAAGCTTGAGAGCCAGCTCTCTGAAGGCTTCTGGACTCTTGGCTCTGTCAGCCTGTCAAGTGAACTACTGAGGAGCTGGGCAAGCAAGCTGTCAGGAAACTAGGCAGGTTTAGCATGGAACCCAGACTAGCATGACGGAACCCTATCTGGGTTCCATTGGGGCTTTGTCAAAATCCAACAGTCTCTATGAAAAATTTAGATTTTGATTGAATTGTTCTCCAATGGAAAAACATTCCATCAGAGAATTTTCTGACAAGCTCTGCCTATTAATCATGATCAATGTTATTTGTTAAATCCACTGACCCACAATATGAACTATACATTATACCCATTAAGTGTACTATATCTGTATATTCTTGAGTGCTGTACAGACCAGTTTCCATTTAACTATATCCCTTGAGTGTTACAAGCCTATGAAAATATAACATCGATTCATTAGAATAATGCTTTCACCCATACGCTAAACTTGTTTTTCTGCTCTCAAGTCTGTTCTGTTGTCTGAGTGATGCATCTTTTTGGATTGTTCTTTCTCTTTGGTCTCATTGATTTGTCTATTCTCATATCCCATAACATTTGTTTCCCTTCCTTTAGATCTGAAATACATACATTTGCCTTTCCACTTAAAAGACAGTCTAAATGGGAACCTCCATTTGAATTTTTATTATCTTACTTAAGAATTGTGGTTACCTGATGCAGTTTCCTTTGCTTTTTAAGGGTTGAAGTTGCAAGGACCTGGTAAGACTTTTATGGGTTGGTTGAGAATCATCAGTGGTTTAGATATGTCTTATTGCTCTCAATTTTTTCCCCCTATATTGGTAAAAATGTACATGGATAATCACATCTCTCGATCAGGAATCTGCTGAGGACCTGGCTTCTCTTTTTGCCTCCATAGTTTGTCTGCTGGAGGAAGTGTTACGCTTTTTATGGTAGTCTTTTTTCATTTGGAGGGGGAAAGGTCGTAATCTGGAAAAGAATTTTTCCCTTATCCAGACATCTAGCTTCTGTTAAAAGATAACACTCCCTTGCTTGTCAGTCCCTTTTCCACACAGTCACCACTCCACTTCCTCATGGCTTGTTTGCTCCTTCTCAAGATGGCTTCCACTCTGTCCTCTCCACTTGGCCATCCCAAGATGATTGCCACTGAACTTTTTAATCCAGCCACTTCTTCCGCCCAAGCCCAGTAAATTTTAATGGGATTTATATTGCATTGTGCTAACCTGCTGCCCTTTTACACAATAGTGAGGGTTCAGAGTTCATTATTTCCAGGCTTGCACAGTCCCTTGTTACACAGACTGATGCCACTGGATTTTTTTGATTGATTTTTCTTTGCTCTGCTATGTGGACCCAGGGATCTCCTACCTCTCCTTTTCCCTTTTCCTTATGCTTTTTCAAAGCTATCACCATTGGTGACTACTCAGATTTAGGGCCTAGTTCGGTGGATTTGGGGTAGTTTGTTCTTTTTTACTTTCTTACATCTTATTCATTTGCACACACACCTCCCCCACACACATCCATCCATCCCTTTTGTAGAGAGACAGATTAAGTCGTCATCTTGTTGCCTGATTTAGCCATGCCCTCACTGAAAAGATTCTTCCAGTCAAATATAACTTTCTTACTGAACACACATTACATGGAGTTTGTAGCTGCCTGCTTTGCTATTGCTTAAGGCATGCTTGAATTTGTCTGACTGTGCCTCATTAGAAGGATCACTTAATTAAACCAGGACAGCTTTTCTATCTGGCCACGGCAATATCTGATGAGAGTAAAATTGATGGGAGATGAACAGTTAACAGCAGGAGATACACAAGAACAAGAAATTAAAGAGCCATAGTTGAACTGAAAAATATCGCTGTAGTATATTACTTTTGACATTTACTGCTGTGTCTAATAATGCATTCTTCACATCATGTGCAACAGCCATGTTACTTCATTTGAAATTTTGGAAGCTTTTGTTTAGCAAACTAAGAAAAAACAGTGTTCTCAGTTTCTCATTATGGTGCCTGTTTAATTGCAATACTCTTTTCATTGTGCAATTGAATATGGCCATTCCTCTAGAAAAGTGCTTCTAGAATAATGTAAATGGTTATGTCTTGGTTTTTCCAAGGTATTTAAAATTCTATCATTGTTTCCATAAGCCACAGACAGAGGATTATTTTTCATGGACAAACAGTGCATCTTTCTCTTGGGGATTTTATGGACAGACTGTATAAAATGATGACACAATGAATGGGGCACCTGCCATACTCTATCTACTGCGTACATCAGCTATTTCAGACAAAAATTTAATACAGTGTAGTCAATACAGAGTATGTTTCAAATAGATTTTCAAGTACTACGTATAACAAGGAATTTCAAGAATTTTCTTGATGCATTTACATTTGTTAGTGAAATAAAGATGTTTCATTTAATTATCTTCAGAATCATAAAAACTGCATTTTGAAACAGACCTCTAATACTTTGGGAAGCTATAAGAAATACTATAATATTTTTTGGGAACCTATAAGAACCGTTATATTTTAACTGTATCATGATCTATCTACCAATCTATGAGGTGCTGGATAAATAAACAGTAAAAGTCAGCTCTTGCTTTAATGAGCTTGTTTTTTCTTGGTTTGTGTGCAAGAACATACAGGACACTTCTCTTAATTGTGTGTTTATGTACAGTGTATAGTGGTGACATGTAAATTAGTATGAAATAACACTTTACATGGTAATTGCATGAGCCTTCTATAAGACACACAATGTAATTTACACAAACGCATATAAAATCCAGTGCATGTAATCCTGATAATTTTGGCTTCTGAGCTGTCATTATACACTATCATTTATGTCATGTGTTCATTTTGCACTCCCAGACAGAACACAGAAAAATAAAGCTTAAAGGCAAAATTAAAAATTGAGTAGTTGTTCATTCACGTTGCTATGTATGCTTTGGCCAAGTTAAAATGGAACAGAATGTGGATGCTCAGTGCCTTTGAAAATTAGAGCATTTTATTTAGGAGCTTAACATTTAGGCACCAAAGTGTGGAAATTATGCCCTAGATTTCTCTGCTGAAGACTGGCATAAGTGGTATAGACAAGACCAAAATCTTAGAAATCCCATTGCTGCTACTGGATCATTGCATCGATTTCATTTCAGACACCTCTCAGTGATAGTGATAGTAAAGTCTCATCTATATTTTGTTCACACAGATTTTTAAGTCTCAGACTAACATTTTTGCAGCAGGATTAGGCTGCTTCTCTTTGTTAGGTAGTTCTAGGCTGCTGACTGTCTTTTTCCTTCTTCTGCTTTCTGGATCTCTACAAGTGAGACTTAGTCGGGACACTGATCTTTGCTAGCATAGGAGAATTATATTTTCATGTACAAATCAGAGCTTCAGATCACAAAAGAGTTTCACTTTGTAACATTTTTCAGACTCTCTGCTTCTGAATGAACTACTTAATTGTAGGGTGATCATATTTCTCTATGCTGAATATGGGACACCTGGTAAAATTACTCGTATTCAAGTGAGTTCAATGGAAATTAATCAGAACTATGCAGTACAAACATTCAAATTAACATCAAGTTGACCAATTCCCTGTTAGAAAGAAACACTGTGTAGCTGGATTCTTTTCATTTACCTTCATGTCTTTAAGGCATTAGGGCTCACACAGAGAGGGGTAACACACACAAAAACTCATGTACACCTCTATCACACAGAGGGTGGCTGACCAATGTGACTCTCCCTGCCTGGCACACTCTGCCCTCCATGCCTGGCTGGACTCTTGGGACAGACCTGTACTTACAGAATCATAGAATATCAGGTTTGGAAGGGACCTCAGGAGGTCATCTAGTCCAACCCCCTGCTCAAAGCAAGACAAATCCCCAGACAGATTTTTGCCCCAGATCCCTAAATGGCCCCCTCATGGATTGAGCTCACAACCCTGGGTTTAGCAGGCTAATGCTCAAACCACTGAGCTATCCCTCCCCCCCCATAGACTTGGTGCTATGTCTTCCCAAAGCAACGTGTGTGTGTGTAGGGCGGGGGGGAACGCAGGGTCACATTTCCTCCCTCCTCAGATTTCTGTCAAGGTTCACACCAGAATGTGGCCAGCAGCAGCCTTTTGGCACTGTGCGGAAGGGAAGGGATGCAAGCTGCTTCCAGCCACAGGGAAGGAGAAGGAGGAGGGGGAAGGGATTACCTGGCCTATGTCTTTGCAGAGCTCATCTCTCCCCTGCTTCCTTCATGGCTGGAAGTAGCTTGTCCCTTCCTGCCCGCACAGTGTTGAAAGGCAGCAAACACCTGCAGTCTGCTGCTGGTAACTGACATAACCCTCGGCTACAGCACGGGCAGGAAGGGATTAAGCCTTAAGGGTGCATTGTGCCCCAGGGCTCAAGGAACCTACCTGCAGGGGCTTCAGTGAACCCGGCCAGAGAGGTAGCTCAGCAGCAGAAGGTGCCTAAGGGGCATGGAACAGTCCCGTGCTCCATGGGGGCAGGACTCCGGGGGGCAGGGGAAGATTAAGAGAGTGCTAAGCCTCTCCCCAGAGGGCTGCTGTGGAGCCTGCAGGGCTGGGGCATAAACAGGCTGAAAATTGTTTTCCCCTTCGCCACTCCAGAGCTTAGTTAAGGGGTGGAGAGGCTTCCCTGTGCCAGCACTGTGAGGGGCTTTGGCACATGCAGGGCTCATCTCCTCCTGGCCAGCGCCCCGGCCGAGAGGATCTTGAGCTTTCCCATGGCACCGGCCCAGCAAGAGGCAGTGGGGGAAGGAAGGAACCCGCTTGCCAGGCTGTTGGGAGCTGAGCACTCTGACCAGGGGCTGGTTCTCTGCACAGCACTGGGAGCGGGATGCGCCCAGCTGGGGGGGATTGGAGGAGCAGTGGGGCTGGGAAGTGTGAAGGGGCAAAGCAGGGAGAAGACAGCGAGAGGGGGAGCATGGTGCATCTTCATCCCCACTGCTAGCCTTGCATAACCACCCATAGTGTCGAACACTGGACTCCCACCCTTTCCGCCCACAACCAGTCACCACTCGTGGGCAGGCGGCTGGCAAGCAGGGATCCACCTAGCAGGAGGACCCACCAGTACTGAAGATGGGGAGACATAAAATATGGGACAATTTGCCCGGTTTTAAGAAAAAGTTATGACACCTGCAGGAAGGCTTAAATCCCTTTAAACATGGGACATCTGGTCACCCTACTTAATTGGTAAGAATTCCTACAGTAATTATTTCATTCTCCTTTAATGATGCAAGTCAGATGGAGTTTTACATACTAATTGTGATCCTCACTTCAAGACAGACTCTTAATTGCGCCAAAACCTAACCAGATCACCAGGTCATTAGGTATTCTTCACCCTCCAAAACAAAACAAACTTGGTACAGAAAACTATCTCAAAGGATCTTCTTACCCCCCTCATGGGAGTCTGGAGGAATAGCTTTTTGCGCTTAAGGATCAAGAACATTAAGAATGATCTCAATTTGTTTCCCTCACAGTCTTTAGTGTAGGCATTGACCTTTGTTCTCATGTACTGTACCTAATACAGAAGTTGTTTCACTTTTTTTAGTCTTTGTCATTATACTTCTGGAGTATCCCTTATTTTAGACCTAAATTTAGCTCGTCTATGAAAACCTGTTATCTCATATCTATCATAGTGAACTTACATCAGGAAACTGGAATTCTAAATGCATTCATGGCAAAAATAGAAAAATCTCTTCCTAAATGTGCTTAAAGAGCCAAATTTTTATTGACTTCAATGGGATTTGTACTCCTAAATCACTACAGTGCTTTTGAAAACCCCATTCTCGATCTCTGCATCATTATAGGTTTTCTTCAGTATTATTGTCTTTTGTCTTCTCTTGAATCCTTGTTAGCTAATATGTCTCTTGCTAGGTTGACAGGCTGAGCAGAGTATGTGAGAGGTCTTGAGGATTTTCAGGTTCTCTTTCCAGACAATCCTGTGTTTCTGTTCACTCTAAATATATTATGTTTTTAAAAACACTCTACATTAAAAGAACAAAGTCAAGCACTTAAATTTAGGAAATGCCAGAATTAAGGTTGCCTGTGCAACCTTAATTCAGCTGTCTTGTGTGCATATATTATTGATAGTCTTTAACTGCAGCCTTAATGGTCTTTTAGAGTAGTTTTCTCAGAGAGTTATGTGTAGTATAGTTTATTATATATAAAATGCCTTGAACATTTTTGATCAGAATGCTGTGGCTTGGCTTGACTGGATTGCATACGCCAAATAAAACTTATAAAATCTCTATGGACAGTTGACTTTAATGGGGCTAAGTAAGAGCTGCACTTCCCTTGCCTCTATGGTTGCACACTACCTCTACAGCTTAAATCATTTAGGTCCCTGGACTATCTTTTCAAGATAGTCAGTCACTCTTGGGATGTTTTTCTAATATTTGCACAATATAAATAAGAAAATAAAATCCATCTATTCTCTTCAAACCAAAATTAGAACACACAAAGCCTGTTTAACCTCATAGAGCTTGCATGTCTTCAGCTGCATAATGGACACTATATAATTCTCAGGATTTCTCCAATGTTTTATATTTTGGAAATATAAATGAAAACAAAGGTTGTGATTTTTCACTATGTTGGGCCCTCCTTTTGAGATGTTAAGCATCCTCTAATCTCTCTCTGTCTTCCCTGGGAATTGAAGGTACTCAGCACCTTTGGAGTGTCTTTTCGGGAGGGAAATGCATTTTGTAGTGCCCTGATGCCCTTAGTTTGGGACAGCTGATTGGCCTATTTCTGCTTCTGGGCTCTTCAGTTAATGAATGTTAGGTCCACTCTGCATGTCTAATGTGTTTGAGGTGGGGTGTGGTGGATAGTGGGGTGGCTAGTTGTAGGCCTTTTCCCCCCTACAGTTATTAGATCTATCTCAAGGAGTGCTGCCTACCTGCCTATTTTTCCACCCTCCAGGAAATGCACATCCAGTTCTATTGATGAATGACCATTGAGATGGATGCCTAACACTGGTTCTAGAGAAACAGCCCCTAGAGTTCACTCCCCATGCACATCCAGTCCTCAGCTTCTATGCTGAAATTGCAGGCAAGAATGCCATTTTGTGATAGGCTCACACCGCTAGTGCTAACATCTGTGATATTTAGTCATCAAACCAGAGTGGTTTGAAACAGAGGCCTAGTATATATTTCCATAGCCCCTTAAACATTGGGTGCATTTTCACCTCATCAGTGTATTCCAAATAATGGACTATTAATCTAGTAAATATACTGTTCACTAATCGTGGATGTTAATTCTTCAACTCTTCATATGCAAATGGATTTGTAATCTTTAGCCTTGTCTTCTTACTTTCTTCCTGTTAACTTAATGGCAAAAAGAGACTTACTGGCTGTTTCCAAATATAATTTTAATATTAATGTTTTTCTTCTATATAATTATTCCTAATTTCGTGTGTATACTGTAGCTATTAGCAACACATTCAGTTTTGGCAATTTAAGCTCCTAATTATTCCATTGGTGTTGGCTGCAGTGCTGTTGACTAGGTACTTGGTTGCTTGCTGTTTGCTAATAATGCAGTCAACTTATAGAGATGGTGCCTTTGATTCCCTTCTGCATATTTTAAAATTAGACTGTTATATATCACCAACAGTCTCAGATCTCCATCATACTCTGAATTCAGATATTAGAATATTGTTTTAACTTGAACATCCATAGAGAGGCTCTGAAGATCAGAACCAGTTTCTTCTTTGGAAACTCTTCATACATATTTTGTTAAATAACATCTGTTGCTAGCTTTGAGATGGGTATTTCTGTTTAATTTAATTTGGATGATAATCTGCATAAGCCTTTTTGAGTTAACCTTTATCTTTATTCATATGGTAGTGAAATTAAAATTGTATTTGCAAAACTAGTATTTATAACTTAATAGTTGCAGGCTTTTTGTTATATCCTTGATGTTCTGCCACTCCAAATTATCATTTTCTTCCAGGTTGATACAGAAAATTGACACTTAAGCACATGGAGTGTAATTGGGGAAAAGATTAAACAGGTGTGTAGACTTGGAAGAAACATGTTCTCTACAACAGCGGTTCTCAAACTGTGGGTCAGGACCCCAAGTGAGTCACAATCTCATTTTAATGAGGTCGCCAGGGCTGGCGTTAGACTTGCTGGGTGGCTGGGCTCAGGTTACAGGCCCCCTGTCTGAGGCTGAAGCCTTGGGCTTTGGCTTTGCACACACACACCCCGCCCCGCCCAGGGCAGCAGGGCTCAAGCTCCCTCCCCCCGGGTCATGTAGTAATTTTTGTTGTCAGAAGAGGGGTTGCGGTGCAATGACGTTTGAGAACCCCTGCTCCACAGGCAAAGTATAAAGATTTTTTTTTTATTCTGAAGCACTTGAAACATTCTTTATGCTGAGGAGAAATTTAAAATCAATGCGTTACAATCCCAGATGGTGATGAAACAAGTGAATGTCTGAATTTATTCTAATTTACCTATTGTCTTAATGTCAGCTTTTATCTCGACCATTTAAAAAGAAATCCTATCAATAAAATTATTGGGTTAAAAATAATATGGCATGGACAGCACATGTAACATAATGGTACCTATCATAGATGGATGTTATCATCAGATAAGGTAAACAGAGCTCTAGAAATCTTTATATCTTATTAAAGTTCCTTACAACCTGGCTTACTGTTGACAAAGGAAGAAGTCATTGCAAAATGATATTCTACATCAGAGTTTTCCCGTACAGCAGTAATCAGACTCATCAAGTCTCCCAGATGCTTTGGGCAAACACACAAAGAATACTGCATAGAGGTTGCAACAGAAATGAACAAAAATCAACCCCCCAAAATGTACACACAAAAGAGAGAGAGGGAACAAGATACATGGATTTTTGACAGCCCCATTGATGTAGTAGGGTAAGGTAAAATATATTGCCAGGGATCAAGCATTATGCTTTCTTTGGCACAGTGACTACTGCACTGGTATTTTTTTCAGAAGTAGTTCACATAATTGTGCTGCACTGATCAAACACTGTATTTAAGCAGTAAAAATTGAGACACAATTCATTTCCTAAAGGTAACAGAGAGCTTTGAAGAGTGAATGGGCAAGTCTAATCCCCATGAAGCTGCCTGAATTGAGGGTTTTACTATTTTAAAACAAACAGAACGTTGTATTTAAAGGATTTGTCTTGGTGGCACTTCTTTTCCGCATCTCAGTGGTGAGTGGCTGCAAATTGTGTTACTTCAAGTCTGATATGTAGGAGGATTTCACAACTAATCCAAACAATATATATAAAGGCAATAGTATCATGGTAATTGGTTACCATGGCATTTTTGAGGCCTATAGACCTCTTGCATTGCTGCCTTACTTTATACCTATGTCTTACCTACCTATACCCTTGGGTTACACACATCCATAACTGAGTTGCTTAAGCCGATACTACACACCCAAAGAACAAAGAAAGTAAAGAAAACTTACCCAGTGAATACAAGGAACCTGTCAGGACAGATTTTATAAGCATATCTGTATACTACACTACAAAATATATTTTGATTCTAATTACAATATACCTTTCTGTTGAACTCCATATTAACCTCAATGGAGTTTGACCATATGGACAGAGGGAGGACAGCTGTTAAGACATCACAGTGATAAGCACAATGCAACACTTAGACACCAGTCCTGCTATGTATTTTGCATACATGGACCCAGTTTAAATCAGTAAGGCTCTGCACTGTATTGGGGGGATGTCTGCATACATTGCAGGACTTGGGCCTTACATAGTAAACATCTCTATGTGTACATAATCGATATATATTCAATAAAATCCCATTCCTATAACCATTTGCTATCAGGAACAGATATATTCCCTTGTATGGTACAGGTCCCATTGCTATATCACTTGTGTTACGATAGTTCACCTGGATAACAATTAATATTTATCTTCTCTCTCTTCTCTTCTCTTCTCTTCTCTTTACTCTCAGTCTCAGGATATTTTATATCATAAATTAAACACACTTCTTACATTAAAAGACCATTATTCAGGTTGCAAAGCACTCAACATTTAGGATTATCTGTGCAACCTTAATTCCCCTTACTTGTGTGAATGTCTTATGAAACAGTCTTTAATTATGTGATCACATACTGTGTTTTCCAGAGGTCCCTTGCCTCATTCAGTGCACAGAATGGATAGTGCTCACCTAATTAACTATTCAATATTTTGTTTCATCCTCATTGTCTAATTTGTGGCCCCATGCCTTATTTACTGCACACAATTCAAACCCTGCTCTGAATACAGAATTATTCATTTCCTTTTGGGCTTTTCCATAGCACGCATTACTGTAGCATGAGTGCTTCACAGTTTCCTTAACTGCACGACCCTAATAAGACACATGGCATGTAAAATTTAAGCCCAAATGTTTAAAATTTAGCAAAGTGATAAACCAATGAATATAGGCGTTTTTTATGGGAAGAGAGGAGACATTGCCAATTTTTCTTTTTGGTGAGTGAAATGAGAATTAGCACTCTGTGGGGAGTGGGGGACAGGGGACAACCACTCTCTTCTTCCTCCTCCTCCTCCTCCACCCCCCCTTAAGATTGGCATGTTGAAGCTTCATGTGGTAGTTTATTGCAAGGCCACATGCAGAATGGAACAGATTTTTCTGAAAACTATGTTCATCAAAATGTGTGTGTATTTGCATGCTAAATATGCATGTTGTTCATGTGTGTGCAGCAACAACCTTTTTGCATGCAAATGACCAATGGGATATGAAAATGCTTAATTCAGTTGCTGTGAATATGCACAAAAATTATCATGACACAATTTATATGCAAATGCATGTGCATTCTTCCACACAGTTACATCATTTTAAAATCCAGGTTGAGTGCTGGGGGAATTGATCCTTACAGGGAGATAAAGATCATAGTCCCCCCACCAAAAAATTCAAAACCAAAATGTAAATATAATGTCCCTAATGTTCTATTTTGTTTTTGTTTTGATAAAATGGTCACTGGTTCTGTACTGTATTATGCAAATGAAACTTCAGGTGAGCATAGGCATGTTATTTCTGTGTTTCTCCAGAGTTGTTATAGTATTACCCAGGAGATATGAACTGAAAAATCCTTTTCAGATGCATATGCTCCAGCAAAAATGAAAAACATTGTCAGTAAAATAATTGATGCACAGTGCTTCTTGACATGTCTGTTTTTAATTAAAACGTACTTTAATTAAAAAGGGAGAACAATTTTAAGGGAAGCTTTCTGCCAGATGGTGATTTTTAATTTACCTCAAGTGTGTTGGATGCAGCATGATTCTTTTCTGATTAGCTGAGGTTGATCAGATGTAAAAGTAATGGTTTTGTTATGACAAATAATTGACAAATCACTGCTTCCCTATGATCTGAACTTGTGGATCTCTCTTCTCCCATTGACATCTGGGAGAGTTAAGCATTAATAGGAGTTCTGTGCATTCATTCTCCCCATGAGAATTTGCGAGCTGAAAATGACCATTGCGGATTCAGTAAATGGGAACACTGTGAATGCCTCACCAATGCTGTGTACTGCATGTCACCACTGAACATCTACAATACTATACCTTCTTTCTGTCTCCCACCCACATGTTGGTTATGGAAATGTCAGCCTTCCTCTGCCAACATTTTTACTGACAATAATCTAATTTAATTGACACTCCAATTTTTTTGCTGTCATATTTCTAAACACAAACCCAGATTAGATATTTTAAAAATGACTTGTATCAGATGGCAAATTACAGCTTCAAAGTAATTCATACATGTTCTGTTTATGGCCATACAGAGTTCACCATCTCAGCATCAAAAAAAAAACCCTTAAAGATGATATAACTGGGAAATATACTGGAATAGGGACCACATTTTTAATTGATCTTGTCACTTTGTTATTCTTTTGTTTTTCCGCTCTCTTATTGGCTTTTAATTTTCTTGCTGTGTGTATTTGTTTGACTGGTGGTTGAGTTGTTCACTGAGACTAAATTTACTGACTGCTGGCAACCAAGCCCAGTGCCCTACTTGGACGCTGTATAATTGTTTCCTTAAAAAACAAATACCAAAAAGACATGTAATAGGCATTTAGATTTCCAACATGTAAAATACCTCTCTCAAAATAGTACAGGGTACATTTATAAATAGACATGGCAGAATTTGATTTCTATTTTTTCATATAATTTTAATGGATAATATCACAGTTTATTTTAAGCTTTTTTATTTTTATTTAAATTTTCATCGTTGTGGTACATTTAGAAGCGGGTTAAGACTATTATTTTATGACAATAGATGTTGAAATTCAAGAAGTTGTTTTGATAATTGTTAAAACACAAATTGTAAACATCAGATGTCAAAATATACGAAGTAAATATCCTTAAAGCAAACTCTTAAGTTTCCAAGCATTTTTCTTTTTTTGCCTATCACTAAACTTTGATTATTATTGATGGAATTTTTGGAGGCAGTTTGTGTGAATGTGGTGAAATTGATGTATACCGATATATACTGATAAAAACCTAATCCTTCCAAGCCTATTTATAAATTAAACTGAGAATCTAACCAGGGTTTTGCACTATAACAGATTGCAAATTGCCACATTTACTGTAGTTACAAAACATCAGCTGAAACACTATTCCAAATATTCTCTTTAATCTTGGATTGTCTTCAGCACCTTTTTAACATATATTTTGCTTTGCCAGGATTTTGTGGGAAGATTTGAATGGGTGGTCACCTGCTCCTGCCCGGAAGGGCTTAATACAGCCCTTCGAGAGGGCTGTGGCAGGGGGAAAAGTTGGGCTGATTGTGGGAAACAGCCTCAGCTGTGGCCATGCTCCAAACAGACCCAGCTGGCCCTATAAAGGCCAGGGAAGCCAGGAGCAAACAGTCTCCCTCTGTCTATAGAGGGAGAAGGGTCTGGCTGC
The DNA here is from genome assembly GCF_025201925.1 of Gopherus flavomarginatus. NCBI lineage: Eukaryota > Metazoa > Chordata > Testudines > Testudinidae > Gopherus > Gopherus flavomarginatus. Next base: position 91,924,276 of record NC_066624.1, read on the forward strand.
TGCAGGATTAGCAGGAACCTAGATTTGGAGCAGGGCTGGGAGCTCTGGCCTGGAAAGCCCTAGGCTGCAGGCCTGGTGACAGGTCTATTAGGTAATGGGGTTGCAGGGGACAGCCTATGGGTAGGCAGAGGCAGCAGGTCTGAAACCCCCTTTGCCTATGATGAGTGGCTTACACTGCAGTCCACCCCAGTGAGCAGGGGCTAGATGGGGACTGGTAGTAGCCTAAGACTGAGGTGAAGTGGGGATAGTGGGTTCCCCTGGGAGGGGAAGACCCTGAGACTGATGGGGTTCTGCAAGGAGGGGCAGAAACCCAGTGAAGGGGCACCAGGTCCTGGGAGGGACACAGGGGCCAGAGTGAGGTAAGGCAGATCACTAGACTGCAGAGGATGCTCTGGAGCTGGGACAAGCTAATTCCTGAGGACGACCAGTAGGAGGCGCTGCAGCAGTGAGTCCAATGCTCTAAAGCGTGTTTAACATCAACTGCTTGCTTAGTACTGAATATTTTTTAAAATCAAGTTTTTAGCCCTAAAATGTGGGTGATCTCATGAGGGAAATGGGGAACAATGGGAGCTGTTCAGTGCTGAGCTTCTTTGAAAATCTAACTTTTATGTTAACCTATGTTTAGTCAGTGTGGTGTTCTGTTCTCATCTAAGTATGGCCCAGCGGCCCGAGATGTTTGAGTCAGTTGTACCTTTGGTTAAGACGGTTGAGTAGTTTAACTCAGGTAATAGTCTCATGTTTTTAGAAGCAGAGATTGAAAGTTCAGTCCCAGATGCCAATGACTCACCCAGGGGTGTTGCATTATAGCCACCAGCTTTTAATAAAAACAAATAATTATTAATGTCCCTCCAACAAATTAAAATGAAGTGCATCATTTTTGTGAGATGCACAAAAATATTTTATTTTTCCTGACTCAACAGTTTTCAAGCAACTAAACTCACAATTAAACTAGTCAGTTATTCCAATATAAAAGCTAAGCAGAATGAAGCACTGTGGGCGTGAGCCAAAGATCACTGAAGTCACTGCAGACTCCTGTTAATTTCAATGGGCTTTTGGATTTGATCCTAAATAACTTTACATTATTATGTTGTAAAACCAGCAATATTCATTCAAAAATCATTGTTTTACAAGTGGAAAAGAAAAACTGGATAGAGTTGGTAATGGCCATATTAGGTGACTCAGGCTTGTGGAGCTCAGGCTGCAGGGCTGTTTACCTGTGGTGTGACATTCTGTCTCAGGCTAGATGGAGCCCATGACAGGGGAGGGTCCCAGAGCCCAGGTTCCAGCCCATGACCAAACAGCTCACAAACAGCCCCACAGCCTGTTCCCAAGTCAGCTGACTTGAGCCAGCCACAGATGTTTGTTTACAGTGCGGACATACCCATCATGTTTTCCTATCCTATTAAATCAGGTCTCGTAAAGATATTCAGGAGATTGCCATACTTGTCACTGAAGCCTTAATATCAAAATAGTTGTATATGTTGTATTTATTTGCATGTACAGTCTTGAAGCCTTAAAATTCTACCGTTCCTGGGAGCAAGAAATCTCCTACAAGACAAGTGGAATTTCAACACTTCAGTATTATAGATTGCAATTATAAGGGTTACTCTCTTACCCAGGCATACTAGCTATAACTGTGCATTATATCTAACTTAGCTAACTACCACTTTGCATACTAGTTTATTTCTTATGGACAAGATTTCCAAAATTTTCAAACCTTTTAAATTTGAATATCAAAATGGCTATAAAATATGTATTCCGGTACAAAGCATTAGCATAAAACCATGCAGTATTATATATTCTGTCAAATATGCCACAAAGAATTCCACAACTATTGCATTGCCATCTGGCAACCCCTTCCTACCCTGAATATTTGCATAAATATTTCAGCAATAATGTATAATTATGAAACATAAACTCTATATATTCTATTCCAAATTGATAACTTCTTCAAAATTTAATGAGCAAAAGAACTGTGCTATTGCAAAATTAAAAAAAAATAACCCAAATCCAACATTACTGCTTTCCTTCTATTTCAAAACTGTCTTGGCGAACTGCTCCCTACACTGTCTTTCACTGTAATGTTTACTCTTTTTTTCCTGTCCATAGGAAATCACTGTAGAGTGGCTGAAAAGTGTATTCTATCCACTACAGTTTTGAATGTTTAAATAATTTTGCTTTCTTCACTGAATTAATGATCTTAAATGAAATACCTGCATGCTAAGTTATTGACAGTTGTCTATCAGAGTAGGATGATATACATAGCAGCTAATTTTCTTCCCAATTTGGGTGAATGAAATAACCATTATCTGCATCTTTATAAGTTAACACTTGGCCGTGTGTCACCTAAGTCTGATAACCAGGGATTCTAGTTTTCCAGGATTAAAAAACCCCAGAATTCTCCAATTAAAAAAAAAATCCATGTTTTCCTGCTGAACTTTAGTTTCCCTAGCTACAATATTTGTGTGTGTGTGTGTGTGTGTGTGTGTGTGTGTGTGTGTGTGTGTGTGTGTGTGTGTGGCTATCAGCTGAACACAATGTTCTATTGATATAAAGTAGAAACACATTTATCCATTATCTGGGATAGAAAGTTCTTTGCCAAGTCTCCTGATTATACCAATTTTTGATTATCTGATATGGCCCCAGTCCCTCTTAGATCAGATAAACCAAGTTCTACTGCAAATTTAAAGCTCATTCAAAAATCAACCACGAGAGGGGGGAGGTTATGCACACTGAATAAGTGGCACTGCTACTTTCAGTAAAATTTAGTTAATGTATGTTTTTTATTTTTTCACAATATGTAAAAACTAAAGATTCTCTGTAAAAATGCAAATTCTATGTTTTTCTGCAGCAAATGGATTTATAGGGTCCCTGCTGGTAACCTGGGACTCAACACTATATATTCATTTTTCATTCTGCTCGTGGACTGGGAGTACAAATGTGTGTGGCTGCTGAAAATGCAGCTTAAGCTGAAACCACAATGGGCTAGAACCTCAGTTTATGTACATTGTTGCAGCTCCATTGAAGTCAGTGGTGCTATGTTGATTTACTCCAATTGAAGATCTATCCTGCAGGTTGACCTCAATCTTCTTAGGTGAGAAACTGCCACTTTGCTGTGAATCAGCAAAGTTTCAGTCAGAATCTAACTCGTTCTTGTATTCAGGGCATTTACTTACTTGCCTGTTGCTTAACTACAGTAAAACCTCAGAGTTATGAACACATCGGGAATTGGAGGTTGTTCATAACTCTAAAAAGTTTGTAAATCTGAACAAAACATTATGGTGGTTCTTTCAAAAGTTTGTAACTGAACATTGACTTAATACAGCTTTGAAACTTTACTATGCAGAAGAAAAATGCCTAATTAAGCATCTTAATTTAAATGAAACAAGCACAAAAAGTTTCCTTGCCTCGTCAAATCTTTTTTTTAAAACTTTCCATTTTTTTTTAGTAGTTTACATTTAACACAGTACTGTACTGTATTTGCTTTTTTAATTTGTCTCTGTGGCTGCTGATTGTGTACTTCTGGCTCAAAATGAGGTGTGTGGTTGACTGGTCAGTTTGTAACTTCGGTGTTCGTAACTGACGCCCCCCCGCCTCTTGTCCCCTGATGGCCCCCCCGAGACTTCTGCCCCATCCAACCCCCCCGTTCCCTGTCCCCTGACCACCCCCTGCTGCCTTATCAACACCTCCTCTCATTCCTCACTGCGCCCATGGGACCCATGCCCCATCCAGCCACCCTTTCTCCCTGACCGCCCCCGGAACCCCTGCCCCTGCTGCCCCATCCAACCCCCCCTCCTTCCTGACTGCCCCCCCAGGACTCCTGCCCGCATTCAACCCCCCTGTTCCCCACCGTCTGACTGCCCTGACCCCTATCCACACCCCAAACCCCTGACCACCACCCTGAACTCTCCTGCCCTCTATCTCACCCCCTCCTGCTCCCTACTCCCTTACCGCACTGTCTGGAGCACTGGTGGTTGGCAGCGCTATAGCTGCGCTGCCCAGAGCACCAGGACAGGCAGCTATGCTGCCTGTCTGGAGCCAGCCACACCACTGCACAGTACAGAGCACCGGGTCAGGCTGCAGCTCTGCAGCTGCAGTGCTCGGCAAGAACTCACCACCCCGCTGCCCAGAGCATTGCACCAGCGGTACAGTGAGCTGAGGCTGTGGGAGAGGGGGAACAGTGGGGGAGGGGCCAGGGGCTAGCCTCCCAGGCCAGGAGCTCAGGGGCCGGGCAGGAGGGTCCCATGGGCTGGATGTGGCCTGTGGACCATAGTTTGCCCACCTCTGCACTAAAATGTAATATAGGAAATGTCACTGGGATGCAATACAAATATTGACAAGGAAACATTCACAGTAACAGCAAGAACAATATGCAGATCATTGTGTTTAGCCAAGTGGGTACAATTGAGTCTTCTAAATACTTAACTTTGGAATCTGCATACTCCCAGTCAGTGTCAGTTTATGGGAAATAACTCTAATCAAACTAATTTGATGTCCAATTTTGGTGAGGACAAGATTGGTTCATAAGGTAGTACTTTCTCTGTAAGGCATTAGACTTTATACTGTATGACATTTTGATTAAGAAACTAGAACAATACAAAATCAATATGGCACACATTAAATTGATTAGAAACTAGCTGTTAGGTCTCCAAATATAATTGTAAATGGGGAGTCACTGAGCAGGTGTTTCTAGTGAGGTTCCTCATGGATCAGTTCTTGGCCCTGTGCTATTTAATATGTTTTTTATCACTGACCTAGAAGAAGACATAAAATCATCAATCTAAATTTATGGATGACACAAAGATTCAGTATAGCTTCAGTACAGCCAAATATACAGTCTGCATCTAGGAACAAAGAGTGTAGGGGGACTCTATTCTGGGAAGCAGTGACTCTGAAATTGACTTGGAGGCCATGGTGAATAGTCAACTGAATGTGACCTCATAGTGCAACGCTGTGGCCAAAAGGGCTAATGTGATCCTTGGATGTATATGCAAAGGAATGTGGCGTAGGAGCAGAGAGGTTCTATTACTTTTGTATTTGACATTAGAGCAACTGCTATTGGAATATTGTGTCCAGTTCCAGGGTCCAAACTTCAAGAAGGATATTGAAAAACTGGAGAGAGTTCAGAGGAAAGCCATGAGCATGACTAAGGACAGGGAAAGATGCCTTATAGTGAGTTCCCGGGGACCGTGCCTTGATCTGGAGGGAAGACTTGTGTTCTCAAGTCACCCTGAGACCTAGCTGGTGGGGACAGAACTCCTGATATGGCCACCCAAGCCATGCAGGGCAAAGGGTAGGAGTCAGACTAAAGGCAGTCCACTGGTCCTCCTGATGTGTGATTGTGAGTCAGGCTAACAACTTGTCCACATAAAAAAATGTTCTGATATGAAAACAGCCCAGAGACAAGACCTGTCTGTCACAGCTTTGCGAATACAATGACCTATCACAGGATGATCAAGAAGGATGCTTCCATCATGGACACAACTTATGAAGGAGTCAAACATCTTCCTGTGGACAAACTGCAATGGAGAAAAATGGGTTGTTTCATTTGCTATTAGGCATGGACATTTTAAAGTTTATAGTGAGAGACTCAAAGAGCTCAATCTCTTTAACTTATCAAAGAGAAAGTTAAGATTTGATCAGTCTGAGTACCTACCCGGGGAACAGAAATTTGATGATGGAGAGCTCATCAATCTAGCAGACAAAAGATATAACAAGACCCAGTGGCTGGGTGTTGTAGCTAGACAGATTCAGACTAAAATAAGGTGCAGAATTTTAACAGTGAGGATGCTTAACCACTGGAACAACTTACCAAGGGTTGTGGTAGATTCTCCATCACTGGAAATGTTTAAGTCAAGATTGGATGGTTTTCTTAAAGAGATGCACTTGTTCAAACACAGCTGCTGGACTTGAAGCAAGAATTAATTTAGGGAACTCCTATGGTCTCTGTTATGTGGAAGGTCAGACTTTATGATCACAATTGTCCTTTCTGGCCTTAAAATCTGAATACTTAGGGGTCGGCCCCATGACTGTACACATTGGACTGAAAAAGTTGGATTTCACACACAAATCTTTGTTAAGCAAAACTGGATTCTCCCACAATTCTGCTTGGACACAGCATATCTTCTCCAGTGTTTGCTCAAAGTCCTCTAAAGCAGAAGTAGATCCCAACATTGATTTCAAAGTAAAATTCTGTAATGGTTTAGCTAAAGAAAAGAATCACAAGATTTTAATGACTTAGGAACAGACTTTTTCCAGGCCTTATGCAGGTGTGCAATAGGAAAGAGTGGCAAAGGAGCTTTTCTTACTTCTATAGAACAATGTAAGTGCTAGCCAGAATTCTATTCTGTACTCTTAGGAGCACAGGGACTGCTCTGTCCCTGTTCATCCTATGCTCTTGGGGCACATGGTGCTCCAAAGAGGTGGGGGGGGAGTGAGCTGGAGGTGGGGACGCTGCTCCTTCCAAAGGCTTAACGTTGTTCAGCAAAGCTAACCGGCCATTCAAGACAAGTGGGAGCAAATAAACTGCACCTCACAAAAGGGTGCCTATGTGAAGCAGAATGCCAAATCCCCAGGGGATGAATCTGAGATACTGCCTCTCACAATCACAAAACTGGATAGTGATGTTTTCAGAGGAGTGGGAGAAACAGAGCAAAGTACCAGGCTTGTCATATCAGAGGAAATTGCTGTATTTCAGAGACTTGCTTAATCTAAATTAGTAGCATCTTGCCACTCTGGTTAGAGACTGAATCTGTAAAACTTGCATCCCTACATGTGAATAATACCCATCTGTATGATAACATTTTTGGAAAGACATCTAAAATAATCAATTGTGGATCAGTCTTTCAGATTAACTGCTGTGTCTTTTGTCTTCTAGCACTAACTAAATCTTGCTACAGAAAACACTGCTCTATAGCCAAAATGCTTCTGAAATAAATGTAGTCCAACTTTACTAATTCTGGGTCACTGAGAACGAAAATGATGCTTAAAATTGTTGATTGACTCTAGTTTTCAAGATATGTTACTGGGTCAATATATACGACCCTTGACTTGGGAATGGCGGAGGATAAGTGAGTTATAAAGGGAAGGGATCTCAATTTAAACCAGAAATGACTAAAATACATCTTTGACTGGATCTATGAATAAATCTATGACTGGGTTTGGACAGTACTTGCTTTTTAGGCAAAACAATGAATGATGCAATCTGAAGCTGGTATTGCATCATACATGATATGAATTGCACCATGTTATTTCTAGAAGTCATGGATGATGCAATCATAACGAAGCTTACATCACTCTGCTGAACAAATTGCCCTATATCAGCTCTAGAAATCATACAGTGTCGTGCTCTCTTATTTGTCAGTGTTTGATTTTGCAAAGGGACACATTTCTGTTTAGCCAAAGTGAGCAGAGATGCCTTGTACTTGTGTGAACAGTGCAGATAACTTCTGCTATGTTTGTGGTGAAGTGACTGTTGCATCACAAAAGCGCAGTATAACCACTATAGTTAAGAAAGCCTATCACCTTTATTTTGGCTGCAAAATTGGAGATCAGGACAAGAGGTGGGCCCCACACATATGCTGCAACACTTGTGCAACAAATCTTCGCCAGTGGTTGAACAGGAAAAGGAAATCTATGCTTTTTGTAGTGCCAATGATTTGGAGAGAGCCAACAGATCATACCAGCAATTGTTACTTCTGCATGGTGCCTCCAGTTGGGAAAGGTGTGTCAAAGAAGAAAAGTGGACTGTGCATTATCCAAACATTCCATCAGCTATACGCCCAGTACCCCACGGAGAAGGACTGCCAGTTCCCAATGCACCAGAATCATTCTCACTTGAGTCAGATGAGGAAGAGGAAGAGGATGAAACTTCTGGTCCTGAACCATCAATGTCACAGGACCCACATTTTCTCCCATCCTCCTCCTCTGAACCACACCTCATAACACAAGGTGAAGTGAATGACCTTGTCAGGGATTTGGAACTCCCCAAGAGTAAGGCAGAGCTGTTGGGCTCCAGACTACAGCAGTGGAATCTCCTGGCAGGCTATCAGGGCAAATGGAGCCCATCAATGCTTGCAGACTATTGCTGGACAGTGACAAGAGATGCTCCATTTAATGAATACAAGAAACAAGCCAAGAAGCGCCGAGTAGATACTGAATAGGACTAAACTATGTACATAATAGTTTTTTGCCTTTTGTTTCATAATACATTTTATTTATATAACCCTTTTGCTGATTTTTAAAGTGTTACATAAACAGGACAGGTGAAATATTATCATGTAAAGCAACTATAAACACATGAAAAGACCTAGACTTACAATTTATGATTAAAACTCTACTATCTACACAATATACATAGACATAAAATGTAAAAACTTAAATATCTTAGAAACAGTAGCCAATCAGTTGTTTTAATTGTCATATTTGAATTCAGCACATCAAAATACATAATAAATATCACATTTTATCTCTGAAGCAGACGACTTCTCAAAAATTGTAGACCAGTGTAATTGTAGCCCCATTTTTAATGTTCTTTGTGTATATGAGTTACAGCAGAGGAAAGGAGCAAGAATTGCTTCCCCCCTCTAGGCTTTTTGAAACAAGAGTATAATCTTAAATCTAGAATGAGATAAAGGAAACACTGAAAACTACAGGGCAAGTGTGGATCTAAATAGCCTTCCACTGCCATCACTGCAACGTATTCACCTTCTAGGTGGAAGAGGACCTGGAACAGTTTTGGCAGCCCCACTGATGCACACTGTATTGTCTGGGGTTTTAATTTTTGTTTGTAAGGCATGTAGATCTCCTTAAAAGGACCACATAGCCTCTTTCTAATATGGGCCATTGCATTCTATCTACTTAAGTTCCCTGTCACCTTAATTGAGTAAGATAGACTACTTAATTTCTTGTCCATAAAACTGATCTATTATAATGGCTACTTCATTCCACTCCAGAAATGGCAACGTTTTGATGGTGGGTGGGTGGGTGAAGTGATAACAATGAATCAGCAAAAAGATGTAGGACTTATGAAAGATCTAGGGTGACCAGATGTCCTGATTTTATAGGGACAGTCCCAATTTTTGGGTCTCTCTTATATAGGCTCCTATTACCCCCCCACACACACCCCTGTCCCGATTTTTCACACTTGCTGTCTGGTCACCCTAGAAAGATCTCAAACAGAAAACTAAGAGTCCCAGAAAATCTATTGTTTCACCTCCAGCATTTCTTTAATATGCAGTGTTTTAAGGTGCCAGTTAGAGTTTCAGGGTGTTGAAATATGTGTTCACTAAAAGGAAAGATGTTTAAATTTTTTTTTAAAAAAACTAGACTAACTTCAGAATTAAAAGGGGCCCAACATTCTACTTTTACAAAAGTCTGAGATATAGGGCCCAGATCAGAGAGAGAGACAGTATAAATAAAAAAGCAGCATGTATCTCTTACTCAGCAGCCCAGCATGATTACTGTAACAGCTGGAAATTGCTAGATCACAACAGTGTGACCAGAAGAAAGCATCTCTTTTGTCATTAATACTAACCCAGGTGGTGATACATATGATGAGATAATGCTCTTTTAAGGGATCTGAAATTGGATTTCTGTGGGCGCAGGCTATGGAAACTTCATTAGCTCAGTGGCTTTGTACCTATGGAACGAAATCCTTTCAAGACACAACTATTATCTTTCTCGGGAAGGACTTGCTTTCTCCTGTATTTCCTGATGGGTGCAGAATACAAAAATGAACCTCTTCCTTTTACACCTATTTATGTATAGTAGCCCTGCACTGAATTGACTGTGTAACTTATCCTTGTGCAAGAATGAGATGTCACTCCATGGAGAGGCTCACCCACTTTTTTGTTAGTGTGATGAGTGATAGGAGTATTTCTTCCCCTCTGCTTTATCACAGACCTGTGAGAAGGAAATTGTTTGACGTTTGCAGCCCTGCTGCATAAAGACTGTTCTCAGCAGCTGTTTAAAGCGGGATGTGCTATAGGGTAATACTGCCTGCCTCCAGCATTTCAGGTGTTTAATTCCACTATCTTCTCCAAGAGATTGAGCATCTCAGTCTTTCCTTTTCCCTTGATTTCCTTTCCCGGAGTGCCCTGGATAGAAGAAGGCATGATAGAATATTTGGAGGTAGTTCTCTGTGCCAAAGGGAAGACCTTTTCTCATGCTCTAGTACACTCCTCTCCTTAACACATCTGTTACTCCTCATCTTACTCCTTTCTCTTCTCCCTTTCTCACTCCCACCAGTGATCAATCTAGGCCTGAATTTAATCCAGTTTTATTAAATATTCTGGAAAATGTAGGGGATTTTCCATTGAGCTACTCTTTCATTGTGCATCAAGAAGGCCTCTACCACCACTGCCTCTGCAAGACTGATGAGTATAACAGCCTATCTTCCTCCATGCAGTGGAGTTATATTGACTATATTTGCATTTTGTCCCAAAATATCAATGCATTCTACGGTATATGCAATGGATCTAAATACCATTTGATATTTAAGCAATTGAATACAAATTTTTGCCAGATTTTTAATATTCTCTTTTTTATCTAATGGAGAAAGGTAGCACTTCTGTAATTGAGGATCAGAGTGACATAATGTTTCAGTGCTCAGTAATGGTAGCTTGGTAACTGAAACTAAGTTAAAAAAAAATATGTGAGGAATCAAAACATTGAGAGTGAAACACTAGCCTCGTTGAAATCATTGGCAATACTTCTGTAGACTTCAGTCAGGCCAGGGACCTCAACCTCCGTGGCTTTTGTTAACACAGATGTTAAAGGAATGGTTGTTCATTATACAGAGACCCATGTTTGCTTTTCAGCAAGGGTATTTATATACAAACAAAATCAAGTTTTCATTAATTTTCTGTTTACAAAGCCTGTCTTCTCTCAGAAAGTGTAGATGCTATGTGAAAGAACAGTGATAGATGAAAGTAGTTCTTAAAAAAAATAGGCAAAAATTTGTTCACAAATTGTTTTGCTTTAAATAATTACAAATGAATGAATTTGTAAAAGTCTGTTGCAGATAATTCACAAGCAGAAAGAAGATTAATTTAATTCTTTAACCATTAATTCCACCAGCTCAAGTCACTACGGTGTCCATAAAGAACTTCTGAAATCTGTCTGAACAACTTAAAGGTGAATTGGTAACAAGGGCAGGGAAACTAGGACTGAAAATAATCACTGATGGTTTTTATAATCTATTTTACGTGCAGTCATACAGAGGCTGAAGCTTGAAAACCAGCCAGCTTAGTAGATCATCAAGATGGGAACTATATTAATCTCATATGGAGAAAAGAAAACCTTAAATCACCTTCTCTGAATCCTAGACACGAGCGTAGCTGAAGCCTGGAAAAATGTTTCTAAAGTGATACTAAAATCTTAATAACCTGTCAAACCTGCTGTTCAAAAGACACTTGGAATGAAAAATACCACGAAGAGCCATAACTGAACAACATACAGTCTACTGTACATCATCCAGAGCCAAACTGAAAATTAATTTGCCTCAATCATGCTGATGATGAAATCAAATCATCCCCCCCTTTTTTAGTTTAACAGAAGAAAATTGGTAATCACCTATAACTTGATATCTGCCTGAAATCGAGTAATGTAATAGCATGATTTGATTATGCTGAGTTAACTGACAGATAAATCTAGCTATGATGGACCTAATACTGGAACATACTGTTAGGGCTACAGGTAAACATTATCTAAACATGATGCTGAATATCAAACTCAGTATTGAGACCTATGGAATAGTAGAACCGACTACGCTAATGGATATGACTGATTCTGGTTTAGAATTACATCACTTAGGCATGTACTTTGTACAATCTAGAGGAGAGGAAATTGATGGTATGAAATATGACACACTGAGATCAGCTAGGATGAAAACATTTTAAAAATCCAAGGTCTGCATTGATAAGATCATTTAGAAGTAAGACAAATGCCTGTGTAATGTGATGTGAACAAAACCATGGTAAAAATGGAAAGGATAATGGACATTGCAGCTATGGAAAGTGGAAATGGGCCAGAAGACTATTACCATGCCACCAGCAAATAGCAAACTGCTTTCTTAGGGTGGTTGCTATTGGTTAGTCCTGACATCCATGTTAGGTTCTGTGGTTGGCTGATGGGTGGTTTAGCGTCAGCCATACAAGGGCAGAAACAATCTCTCTACTATTGCAACTGCTTCTGTTTCAGCTCCACTCCTATTTTTAACAAGCTGATAGGACATCTTGCCTGTAAATGTAAAGTTCAGTTTACTTAAGTTACACCCTCTTGTCTTTTTCATACGTCCAGCAAGCTGATCTTGTTCTTTGTTAGTCCTTGCCCTCCACAATGTGAATTAGGCCACACAGAAGACTGGACAAAATAGTAAATTAGATAATGGATGAGATTTTCAAAAGTACCTCAGGAAGTTGGCACCTTAAGCACTTTTGCAAATCTAAGACCAGGGTCCAAATTGTTCAATAGGTCATTTAGGTTTCTGCTCCTACACCACTGAAGTCAATGGGAGTTTTGCCACTGACATCAGTGAAAGCAGGATAGGTCCCTAAGTTCAATCTATCTTAGCATTTTATACGGCCACTCATCATCATATCTGAGCTGCTGCCATGAAAAATCAATAGCAATAGCAGGGTCCCTAGTGGACTTCATAGAGTCTCTGGCAAATTATTTTCTGATAAGTTGGGGTTACATAACATAGGGGAATCATTGCATCATTTACTGCACAATACACAACATAAGCTGTATATCAAATATGTTTGACAAGAAAACATAGTTGTCCCAAGTGATTTTTTTTTTAAATTAAATTGTGTTGTTCTTCCATCCTTAGGGACCAGTTGCTGGTCTCATCTGCTTAAAAATCTTTGGTGCATTGACTTCCAAGGATGTTTAAAATGCAGACTAGCCTCCCACTCTGGTCTCTTTTAACTTCTACCAAATTACAGCAGAAATGGAAGCTTCCCTGCTCTGCCTTATTCAACTCTACATATCATTTTGAGAAGATTACTCACAGCAAGCAGCACATGGAGTATGCAGTCTCCCCCAGATCAAGTGTACAGTAGGACACAATTCCCCAAAAGAAACTGCTGAGTGCTCAGCAGATTGGAAAATCAGACTACTTATTTAGTTGGCTAAATATAAATTTAGAAGCCTATCTTTACTGAAAATAACACCAACTACTGTACTATAGGATCTGGACCTATGTGCAGATGCTTCTCCACTTCAAATACTAGTTGATGCATGAAACGTTAACATCTTGCCTCTTATCCCTCTAAATACTGTACAGACACGCTTCTTTGCTATTCCACTAAAAATCAAAGGGCCTGGTTCTTATTCTATTCTTATTTACTGTCACTTCAAGGTCCCTTGAAAAACTGCCACAGAGATAAAAACTAACCTTAATGTAGACTCTTAACTTTCAGTTTCCAGGCTTTCACATGTTTGGGTTGTATTTTGTTATTCTGGTAGCAGCCGAAATACTCTAAGGACTGCTCACACACACAGTCCCTACCCCAAACAGCATACAGTCCAACGATGGGTTAATCTATTTACTATCTTAACTGAGTATTACAGATTTTTGCTTGGGAACATAAATTAATGATGTGATAAATCTAATCTCTTTAGATACCAAAGACTTGGCATAATATTTCGTCTGATGCTCGTTACAAATGTTGATAATAAGACATGTCATATGCTTTGTATTTATTATTTATTTATTTTGATTTCTAAAATCTCTCTCTCTCTCTCTGTACGAAATAGTGAATAATTTATAGCAACCTCTGGTTTGAAAACATGAGCTTCAGAAGATATTGCTACATAGCCTATCTGATAATGAATGTGCTGTTAAACTACATCCACACTTTAAAAAAAAAAAAGAGTGTTATAGCTATTGCTGGACAATAAGTATTAAAATTCTAGAGACAGCCACTAATAAACCATATTTTAACCTTAGCCTTTCTGGAATCAATACTTATAGCAGGTCATTGTTTAAGTGATTTCACATTTTTCTGAAATTAGATGAATGTACAGATCTACTCTGGAGAGGGTATTAATCTGTGCCCTATAATAAATGCTGAGATTGGATAGATGTTTTTGCTCATTCATGCAATGTATGCCTTCCATTGTTAGGGTCTGCAATCTAGGACCTTCTTTCCTGGACAGAATTCCAAATAAGTCTCTAAATGTTGAAGTCGGTAGTACTCCAAGCAGGCAGTACTGCAAGCAGGCGGCTGTCATCGCATGTCACTCCTGTACTAGTTTTGACTTTTGAGAAAACTGATGAGACTGAGGTAAGCCTCAGCAAAAGTAAATTGAATTGATAGTAGTGGGGCTTTAGATTATTCCTCAAATCAATAATACCAGTGAGAAAGACTAAAGTAAACTTCCCTCCTCGTGAGGAGTAGATCTGCCATAAATAAATGTTCTTAAGAGGCCAGGGATTTTGCAAAGGTTTTGAATACAAAGAGTTTGTATATCTATGTAATTATATACCTTTAATTTTTGAAGTTGGGAGTGCAGAGGTCATGGGTGTGACAGGGTCCTCCCAGGGTGCCACCTGGAACTGGGGTACTACTGAGTCCTCTGACCCACCAGCCTGTGCTCTCTCTCAGACTGTGTTGCTATGACAAGCTGCAGACCCACTCTTGGTCCTCCACTTCCTCCAACATTCACACAAGTAGGGACACAACCAGCTGCAGTTACATGCAGGCTTTCTGACCAGACAGTGAATGAACCAACAATAGAGAAGCTACAGCCAAAATAACCTCCAGCTTCCCAAACTCACCCTCTACTGGAGTATAAACTAGGGTTGCCAGGTATCCGATTTTTTGACCAGAACACCTGGTCGCAAAGGGACCCTGGCAGCTCCAGTCAGCACCACTGACTGGGCTGTTAAAAATCCAGTTGGTGGCACAGGCAGGCTCCCTGTCAGGTTCCATGTGTCTCCAGGGAAGCTGCCAGCATCTCCTTCTGGGTGCTAGGTGGAGGGATGGCCATGGGGGTTTTGCACGCTGCTCCCTCCCCCAGCGCCTGCTCAGCAGCTCCCATTGGCCAAGAACCACAGCTAATGGGAGCTGAGGGGGGCAGCGCCTGCAGACACAAGCAGTGCATAGAGCCACTTGGTTGTGCCTCCTCCTAGGAGCTGTGGGGAGATGTTGCTGCTTCTCAGGAGCTGCCTGAGGTAAACACTGCCTGGAGGCCGCACCCTCTCTCATGCCCCAACTCCTTGACCCATCCCTGAACCCGCTTCTGCACCCCAAACCCTGGCCTCACCCCCAAGCCCACACCCCCAGTCAGAGCCCTTACCCCCCCACACTCCATATCCCTGCCCCAGCCTGGAGCCGTCTCCTGCACCCTGAACCCCTCATCCCTGGCCCTACCCCAGAGCGGCACCCCCAGCTGGAGCCCTCATCCCCTCCCGCACCTCAACCCCCTGCCCCAGCCCAGTGAAAGTGAGTGAAGGTGGCAGGGAGGGTGGAGTGAGTGGGGGGCGGGCATGGCCTTGGAGAAGGGACAGGGCAAGAGGTGTTTGGTTTTCTGCTAATAGAAAGTTGGCAACCCTAGTATAAACCCAAAATTATACCTTCTTGCACTAAACAGGGAACTGTAAAGAGTAAGCTTTTCAATATGGAGAGTAAATGCAACAGCCCTTTGAGCAAAGATTCCCAAGCACTTCACTCCAAATGTACTGGCTTAGATTAAAACATCAACTAAGTTTATTAATTACAATAAAACAGATTTTAGGTGATTGTAAGTGATAGCGAACAGATCAAAGCAGATTACCTAGTAAATGCAAACTAAGCCTAAGATACTAAAAGGTAGGATATGAATTAGCAAATTCTCACCCTGGCTGATGGTACAAGCAGACTGACAGATTTTTAAGGCACAAGCTACACTTGCTCTGCAGCTTAGAATCCCCAGGTTTTTCATGCACAGGCTTGAAATACTTTTAGCCTGGATCCAGCACTTTGCCCAGTTCAGTCTTTGTTTCTCAGGTGTTTCCTGGAATCTTCTTGTGTGGGGCATGAAGAACAACAGATGATGTCACTCCCTGCCTTATATAGTTTTAGCATATGGCAGGAATCCTTTGTCCCAAGCTCAGTCTGTGGAAAAACACTGACATCCCAAGATGGAGTCCAGACTCGTGTGGCCTGGTTACATACCCTTGCATTCCTTGCTGAGTCATAGCAGCCATTACTTACAGGTTGTCTGGAACATTCACAGGAAGGTTACGTTCTTCCAGGATCCATTGTCTTTGTTGATAGGCCCTCAGCACAGTGTGGCTTCTTCACTGTTGTACCAGAAAGGCTAGTTGTAGGTATCACCCAGAGTAAGCACATTTGAAATAAAGATACATAGTCAATATTCCTAACTTTAAATACAAAAATGATACATGCATACAAATAGGATAATCATATTAATCAAATCATAACTTTTCTAATGACATTTCACATGACCCAACTTCTACAAACTGCATTGTAATTATGACATCATCATGTCACTGTGAAGAATATGAGGTGCAGTGTCACAATGGGCTAGGCTAGATTTAACAAATGATAGATCAGAATAAACAGATGTCTGGGCTTTCTCTCCACAAAATATGACAAAACAAATACATTTCTGATTAGGCAAGACATCACTAAACTTGTTCATTTGCTCTTTTGAAACCTGTGCCATGACCCTATCATAGATGTAAGCAGATCTGCATTTTTCACCAATTTTGCTAAATGATCTCATAACCTTAAGATCATACTATCGTGCTGGAGGTATCTCTTTGGAATAAAAATACAATTGCTCTCTCATAGGGGCTGGATGGTTTG
The DNA here is from genome assembly GCF_025201925.1 of Gopherus flavomarginatus. Classification (NCBI taxonomy): domain Eukaryota; kingdom Metazoa; phylum Chordata; order Testudines; family Testudinidae; genus Gopherus; species Gopherus flavomarginatus. The sequence goes on from NC_066624.1 coordinate 91,941,099, forward strand.
CAAGTTTGAAAAGTGATGAACTATTATTCAGCTTGATTTTTACTAATCAAAGGGCATTGGTGCAAAAACAAAAAGCCCCGACCATTGTAATTCAAGCTTCTGCTGGAAATGTTACTCTTATCTTCCGGTGATTGTGATGATACGTCAAAGTTAAAGCTATTGGGAAAAGGTGCTCAGAGAAAGTTCAAACAGTAACTGTCAAACTGGGAACTGTCAAATCTATGGACCAAAACAAAAGTAGGGCAAGAGTATGTCCTTGACAGTGAGCAGGGAGGCACTATGAACAAGCTGTGTAGAGTTTAACCAGTTTCTTAAGTTTTTTTTTAAAGAACATCTTTGTCATTGTGTGTGTGTGTGTACGTACGTACTACAAAGATATTATACTGAAGAATCAGACCAGCCCTGCTTATCTGCAAAATAAAGTAGAGTCTAAGTACAAGAAAGCTCACAACACCACCTGTTTTTCTTGGTTTGAGAGTTAGTAATGATGTAGTCATGTATCCAAAGAATGGCAGGCTTACACTGTTAGTCAGATGTTGTGATACTGGTAATCTGTGATATGGGAAAGTGCTTTTACTAAGTAATCCACACCACTTCTCTGTGTTAAACCTACATAGACCATGTGAATGTTGGTGCTCCATTGCACTTAGCAATTCATGTACAACTCAGCTGTAGAAGCCAGAACTATGTAATGTGGTTTTTGTCCTCTGTACAGTACACCTTTAGTGAGAATACTTGAAGATGCAGATACAATGGGACATAATTCCATGCATATCACATTAAGGATGGTGGAAGGTCTGACTGTCTCATTATAGCAATCCATAAAGGTAAGTTTGCTCAAAGAAATCTGTAACAAGGCAGGGCACGTGCAGACTGAAAACACACTTTTTCCTGTAATTAAAAGCTACTATCTCAAACTTCTTCGGTAACGAACAAATTAAGTGTGAACCTGGAATAGGAAAGAGCCATTACTCTTAAAACAAGAGATTATATTTCTCAAGTGTACAAACTATTAATTAGAATATGGAAACTAATTTAATGAAAGAAAAGAGACTTAAATTAAGACGCTTCATCTGCAAATGAAACCAGGAAATTGGAACTAACTCTGAAAATACACTAATAAAACATTGATGGTTAGATTGTGCTTTTCGGGTCTGATTTGAATCCACAGCTTCCATTCACTCCCATTGGAGAACAGGTGCTCAACAATTCTGAAAATAAAGCCCTTAAAGCACTGCCCTGCTCCGAAGGAATACAAAACTGCACCATGCCCAAAACGGTAAAAATTCAATCTGTCCTTTTTATTTATTTAATTCTCCTAACCAATTCACCTCCTTTCTAAGTAGTTTCTATATTAGTATTAAAGCAACACCATGAGTGAGATTCTGTGCTGTCCCTCAAAGCACAGTACAGAATTTACAGCCCTGAAGGAGAAGGCGCTACGGAGGTATTAAGACACCTTTGCACTCTCCCAATCCTGAACTGCTCTAGGGGCTGGAGAACTCCCAGTGTATCTCCACAACTGTGTGTTGCAGCCCTGCCCCGACACTCCCCTCATTACCCTTGGCAGCCCCCCTGTGCTGGGGCTTGCAAGAGGTCCTTCAGAGGCAGTGCTACAGCTCTCCTTGCAGTATCTGCACTGCGGAATCTTCCCCTCATGGATGCAGGCCTTTTAGGGTTCTTTATATTGCTCTGGCTCTTTTACCGTGCAAAGAGGCCAGAGCAGGGGTAAGGCTCTCACTGCATATATATTTAAATAGGGCTATTATCTAGCCCTGGGTCCTGGAGCCTTCTGTCTATATTCACTGAACCGGTGCCACATGGACAGTGACTATGCAAGTTACTGTTTCACACTTTATTTTGATCTGGAAAAGATCATCTCTCAGGATGGGAGTATAGCTCATTCTCTGTATTTTCAGCCTTTGCTCGCTGTTCTGAGTGTCAAAGGGGGTGCCAATTGCAGTAGTTACATACCTGTGGAGTTCTATGTGATATGGAAACCTGTCCATAAGGAACTAGACTGTCTAAAAAAAATCACTTGTTTACTGGCTGTGCAGGAATCTCACTCTAGGGTTCTTAGTTGCTTACCACAAGACTGTCAGAACTGTACTAGGTCTGAACATTTTTTGATCCTTGAAGCCAATGGTAGCTGAGTGGAGCTGGAATATCTGAAGAGATGGAGCCTGAAGAGGCGGGATCTCCTAGGGGGAGTCAATCATGGGCAAGAAGGAATGCTTGGTGGGCAGGGTTTATACTTAGCAATGATTGGTGCATGACAGCCAGTAAGGGGGCCTGACTCTCACTGTGGTTTGCTAGTGCTGCCTTCAAGATTAAAACATTTTAACAGCTGGGCAGTTCTGCCCATCTTGCAGTAAGAAGCTATGACCTCTAGAGTGAGAATCCTACAAGATATCTGCAGGAAAGCCGAACTGTGTGTAAGTAATTTCCTTCACATAGGTCACCAGAACAGACAAACCTCTGTCTGTTTTGGCTACATACAGTTCATCTTTGTTCATGAATGTATAACAGGAAGAAAAGATTTTTATTCTGGGTAGCTTTTTCCTAAATATTGTATCTTTGCATGTACTTACAGTATATGAAGATCTTAAATGTAAGACACAACTTATTACAGTTCTTAAAGTAAATGGGTAAATAAGGGGTTTATGCCATGCATTGTATGACAGATAATTACTCTGAAATTTTTATCCTAAAAATGTGCCAGAGACTGTAAGTAACTGATTGTTACAGTACATATTATATTAAATATAGTGTACATGGTATTTTGAAGAAAAACTAGTTCCAGTGATGACTCATCACCATTGCAGTAATAATTATAGTTTAGCAGCAAAATATATAACCAAATTAATTCAAGTATTTTTAGCCTGAAGACTTCCTACAGTGTTTAGAGATTGTGTGTGTGAAATGAGTTTCCTTTTGGAGTCTTTTTTTAGACTGAAAACTTTCTCTGGATTGATTACCTATTTGAACAAAGGTGATCCTTTTTAAAAAATCCAGAATACCCTAAAGGAACAAAATATGCACAATACAGATGTATCTGGTTTCTAGGAACTTCCTGAAGTGTAACCCCTAATTGTACCCCACTTTGGCATGGATAAAATATAGACGTGCAACCCGTTTGTCTTTTTCTCTGTAAAGGCTCTTCAAGTATGTGTGTGTTGGAGCACTGATGAGCTGGAAGGGGCCTGTGTGAGCAAGTCTTTTATTAGCTGAGCCAGCCTTCTGGCCCCAAATAAGTTTCTAATACTTTTCCCTGCAGCTAGCCTTGAAACAGTAAGCTGATACAAACCAAACACTAGGGTGAAAGGAAAAATGTCTGGGCTTGATTGCTGCAGCAGAGTGTGAGTGTGTGTAAGGGGGAGAAGTCTAATTGTTTCCCCCCCATTCCAACACACGCGCACACATTTTCGTTAAAATGAGTCAGTTAAGTTTGGGGTGCATCTCAAAAAATCATCTTTCTAATGATTCCCCTAGATTAAGTGTCAGATGCGCATAGTAGTGTAATAATATTCAATAGGATTCAATTAATTGGGGTTGGGAGAGTGCAGAAAAACATTGTTTTGCAGTCCTACCCCAAAAATGCTATGGTTGTTTCTGCATATTAAAAATGTCCTGCCCTCTCTGGGTCTAAATTAGCTACTACTCTCATAGGTAATTAAAAACGTGTGGCTGGTCTGTGCCAACTGGATTGGGCTAAGGGGCTGTTTAATTGTAGAGTATTGCAGGATTGGGCTGCAGCCTGAGCTCTGGGACTCTCCCACCTCACAGGATCCTAGAGCCTAGGCTGCAGCCCAAGCCCAAATGTCCACACCACAATTAAACAGCCCCTTAGCCCAAGCCCTGTGAGCCTGTGTCAGCTGTCATGGGTCAGCCACGGGTGTCTCACTGTAGTGCAGACACACCCATAGGCTGTTCTCCCACCATAGGTGTTCCTGCTCGTGCCTTGACTTCACAACTCCCTTCCTGCATCCTTCTCTAAGAGTGCATGGGAGACAGAGTCATTCCCATCCACCACTATCATGCTGGCCACTCCCTCAGCACATAAAGAGAGGTAGAGAAAATGGAGTCCACCAGCTGTCGCATTGAGTGGTTATCCTGCAGCCTGCCTTGCTCCCACGCAGTTTCTTCCTGCTCAGTGCCAGATTGCACATGCCTTTTTTTTTTTCCATTTGGGTCTAATGGCACTTTCCCACCCAAAAGAAATTGCTGTAATGAGGTTTCTGAGCATCTCTTCATTCTGGGTCTCACTAGTTTTTCTTGCTCATCCTCCAACTCCTCTACATTCTAGATGGGTGTAAACATGGACCATCCGCTGGCAGGCAGTTGTGCAGCAAGGAGCCATCCCTTATTCCATAGAGCTCATGTGCATCATCTGTGTAAAGTGGCTGAGCCATACCAGCCAAAGAGAGAAGTAATTGGAGACAGCTGTAAAATCCACATGTCTAGCACTGTGGCACATGTAGCAGCCACCAAGACACTAGCGGTCTGTCAGCTTTTTATATTTTAGTAGACTGCCTGGTTACACATCATAGGAATTAATGTGAGTATCTAAAATTTACAAAATCCTTATCACTGCATTGTGTGTTACTGCACTAGATGCTTCTCATTTCTTACATAAATTATCTGAGAACAGTCATAGCTTTGCTTTCCAGTAAAAGGGTCTTAATTACACAATACATTGAGCACAAAGCTGCCTCTCGGTAGGCTCCAGTCAATGAAGATTGGTGATAAAACACATTAAGACTTCATTGGTATTGTTTACCAATTTATAACAGTGGTTGTGGTCTTCAGCGATGGCAGAGGCAATAAATAAAAGACATTAGGATTGTTCTTTTCATTATCATATGATTTTATAGCTCTTGGTGTCTTAACTGCTCATGCATAAAATTGACTGATATCATTTTGTAATTACTGGAAAATAACCACTTTTAAATTTTCTAACAGATATTTAAAGCTTTATTCTGATTTGTAGGATTCCAGTGGGCTGAAATACAATCTTTCAGAATCTTTCCACTATTAGCTTATGTGCCACAGAGACAGAAAACCCCCGTATTTGTCCAAATGGGTTTGGGAGTCATATGAAACTTTCCCAAAATTGGCTTGGATAAGTGGAGGAGCAATAAATGATGCCCATTGTTTTAGAGGATACGGCTGACTTTCATTTAACTAGAGGTTAGATAAAAACCAATTACACTTTAATTACTTTCTAATATTAAAGTCATTTTGTCAGTGTTTTGATTAGCAATGTCTGTTCATTACTGGTTCAGTTTCCCTTAATTCTCATGTATGCTTAGAAACTTTTTGAGCTTACATGTTTGGTTTTTGTCTTATCACATCACTCCCCTGCCCTGTTCTACTCTACCAGTCTTGAAGACCCATTTGCCCTCTTCTCCCACAGCCATCTTGGTGCTTTCTTCCACAGCAACCTTATGATTCTACATGTAAGGGAGAGTAAACACTTTGGGGCTCTTTCTTTATATCTATTTGAACAGTGTCTAGTACTATGATGCTCCAGTCCTGATTTGGGGTCTTTGGGTGCTACCACAATACAAATTAATAAATACTGGGTACAATAAATATTTGACCTGGATCTAGTCTGTTGTGTTTACTGTGTTTCAACGATATCTTGGAGGGTATCCTCTTTCCATCCATGCTCACTTCCATCCCACACAGACCTAGAATCTTTTCTGTTTAATGCTGTATGAACTCTAGAAATGTTGACTCAGGAAGACTGTGGGCATGCTAAAGAAATGAGTTACCTGTATCTGTGACCTTCACGCTGAGGCTTTGTCACTGTCACACAATGAGATACCAGCCTCAGCCTGCTAGGATATCCATTACATTGCTGGGGCTGCCATATCTCACTTCTTTAAAATATCAACCATATGTATAGTCTCAGTGCATCATACGACTACAATGCTAACTTTTGGTCCATCCCCCTAGCCCAGTAGTGCTGCCATCTGAACTGACCATATGGGAATGCTACAGAAGTTCTGCAATCTCATCCTGCACTTTCCAGAGTGTAGGACATGGAACCCAATAAAAAGGAAAGAACAAAGGGAACAATCATTTTTCCTAGAAGCTCCTTTGGGGCAGGAATTCTCTCACTATGCATTTGCACACAGTGCCTAGCACAATGGAGCTTCATTACTGTAGCAAGTAATGAGAATGACAGTCACCAGCAGCCCCACTGCATCAAGCCAGAGTGTGTGTGTGCACATGAGGGAGGGAAAATACATTCAGCCAGGAGGCGGATTTCTGCTTATAAATAGTGGAGGAGTAAAAAACACTTAAAAATAATGAGAAATACCTTGACTCTCCTGTTAAACTGGCTGATGGCTCACAAGATGGATGACTTTTTTAATAGAGTAGAGTGCAGGGAGGGTACTGAGTAAATGTGGGTCTATGTGGGACATTTGTGCCTGAGCAAGGGGAACTGGGATATCAGATCTGTAGAAAAGATGCACTAAAGCTTGTGATCTGTGTAGCAATGAGACAGTTCAGATGTCTTGGAGGCAGAGAGCAACACTGTGCCGCAGGGGTCTCGCTCTCCTAGAATCTTCTTTCCATCTCTTGAACCATCAGGAACTAGAAGCAGCTTGTTCTGTGCTACAGGGGAATAAAGAGCATGAGCTTTATACTGACCCACATCCACACCTTCTGCCCGTTTGGATGTTATGTGACCTGACCCTCATGAAAGGTTCATCCCAGGGATTTCATGAACTCCCAGGTATGGGTCAGTGGAGCCAGCAAGATATTAGTTATAAGGAAGGAAGGCTAACATAAACTTCTAGCCCTTGCTTCAAAATGCGCAAGAAAGAAGGAGGTGGGATAGCTCAGTGGTTTGAGTATTGACCTGCTAAACCCAGGGTTGTGAGTTCAATCCTTGAGGAGGCCACTTAGGGATCTGGGGCAAAACTCAGTACTTGGTCCTGCTAGTGAAGGCAGGGGGCTGGACTCAATGACCTTCAAAGGTCCTTTCCAGTTCTAGGAGATAGGTATATCTCCTATTATTATAAGAGGAGTGTGGAAAGAAGTGCCTCTATGAATAAAATTGAAAACTATGTGGGAAACCAAAAGTAAAGCTAATTACTATTTATAATATTGATGAGTGTGTTTAATGTCTGGTCACAGTGCAAATGCAGAAGATGGTGACAGACTGTTAAATGTAAAGTAGTGAGCCAAAGAGTGTTCACTGGCAACGTTCCACAAGTTTAAATAACTGGCTTGGCAAGAAACTCCTGTGGGTCTCCCTTCTCAGAAGGGAATGAAGTGGAGTGCCTAGGATTTCTTTAGTTGTGCGTGGAGATGGGACAGTTGAAGTTTTGTTCATTGAGTTGGAGATCTTGAGTTAGATACACTATGCCCAGATTTTGTAATGACTACCAATTTAGAGGGGGGCCTTAATTTTTTTGTTTGGGTATCCAACTTGAGACATCTTAAAGGGCTCTGATTTTCAGAGGATGAGGCATCTAGCACTTTCTGAAAATCAGGCTGCTTTAAGGTGTTCCAAGTTGGGCACCCAAAATGGTGGCACCTAAAATGGCCAGTTGCTGTGTAAAACATATCATGGAGAGGAAGTTTTGGAGCCAAGTTTTGAAACTTTCAGATCTGAACCCCTTATTTGTTCTAAGTCAAAGTAGTATTGGGACATGTTAACAATGTCACTGCTTCTAAGCTGGGGTTCCATGTTTATACATTACGATTTACAGTGATCTAAGTACTAATGTAAGTATCTGTTTTGAAATGACATGTTGGCAACAATATGGGAGGTCAGGTTGGGCTGTGGCTTTGGAGTAATGTTATTTATTTACAAAAGATTCATACATCATGGGTAAGACTAAATTTTGTCTGATTTGTTCCAAAATAGCATACTGGCTAAAAGACTGGTAAAGAGTGTTTGCTTTATATGGGATATCAGTTTGAGTCTGGTGCTGGGACTGACAATTACCTTCATATGGTTTCAGTATCTCAGAAGATTGGATAACAGTATCAAAAGCGGCTGGTTTATAATACAGTTCAATTTCTTATTAGTAAACCTATTTGGTAAGGCAAATTGAGTGAACTTAGTGCTAATGCAAAGGAGATATCCTTATTTAAGGTAGGTAAGCTACAGTATAGGTACTTTTCCACATACCTCCACCCATGCATCTTGTAACAGTAGCTATCCATCAGCTATAGCTGTTTAAAAATAATACTGGAGATCTAACTAAGATACTGTAAATGGATTACTATACGTACTAACTTCTTGGGGGTCCCAAAGTTAAGACTTGTATGATCTTTGGGACAGGCACCATCTTTGTTATGTCATAAGGCTAGTCAAAAATTTTGCCTCAAAACTGTTTTTCAATAGAAAAATACATGTTTGAAGTGTATGGGAGAGTTCCTTTTTCCTTCCCTAAGGGAAATGTAGGTAACAAGTAGCACAGGAAATACTGGCTAGCAACAAAGTCTCATTCCCCTGGACATGGTAGAGACATGGATTGTGTACTAACTGCTGCACTGATACGAATGATGGGGAAAGGGCTATGTTTTCTTCTTTTGCTGACCAATAAGTCTTTGTCCCCATTAGTCCCTGGCCAGAGTGGCTGTAGAAACATAGTTCCCTCATCTAGACCTGGTGATTTTTTAAGGAATGTGAAAACGTAAAAGAAAAAGCCTTGAGCCAAATGTGTGTCAGCCAGCAGGGGCACACTAGTGAGGAAACTGGGTTGGAAGCATTGTCAGTGCATGTTCAGAACTTTACTATCTATATTGGAGCTGCAGGAAAACTCCCTTGTCAAGATCTGTCTCCTTTCCCTCTTTCTCCTGAAGCAGGTAGAAGAAGTAACTCCACAAAGTCAGATTCATTTTCATGCTGCTATAGTTTCACAGGCAAGTTTTTGAAAGATAATTTTAATTTGAAGTTCAAAGGTGCTTTCATCATAAGACTAACCAAGTGCGTTACATTCACAAACAGACTGAAAATGCTAACTGAGCAGGAAATCCTGTATTTGTATGAGTTATATTGTGCGTTGAAGTCACCATTTCTAAGGTGAATCCTGTCACTCTGACTCTTAGCCTGACTCATTGTCCAGTGGTTAAATATTAAGTACTTTCTTTGTTCCCGTATGCACTGTGCAGTACATGAGTTTGCTTTGAGGTGGTTTTTTGTTTTGTTTTATCTATTACACATAATATAGGTTAAGATCCTGATATAAGTGAGTCTTGGGTCAAGCTTGATACAGATCTGTATCTGCATGTGTCTGATGCTTAAGTGCAGTTCTCTTAAATCTGACTCTTTTTTGAGCAGCAATTACCAACTATGTAAGATGGCATATTGATTTTGATATGTCAACAATTGGGGGTTTATAAGCTAGTGTACTAAAAGACCATCACTTAGTCCCCAAAGGATCAATCTTTGATAGTGGAGGTTCCTCATCTAATCAGATACAGTTTAATCTCCCCATTTTTCCAGTAACTGATTCATACAGAATTATGATCCGAGTTTTGCTCCCCCCCCTCCTGATGTTTAATCTCGTCAGCATCCATTATTTCTTTTAACTGCCTATTCCAAAGAAAAAAATTAGCATCATAAAGCATTTCATCATCAGAAGTGTTGGTGGAGCAGTTCTGTAGCTGGAAGTATTGTCAATTCTGCTGCTGCAAAGTCCATTTGAAAGCAATACAGCCAAAGAAAAAACTGGTATGGAGAATTCTCCATAGAGACCAAGTTTATATTTACCTGTAGGATTTAGATAGAGATGTCTGTCATCTCATTTTTTCTGACTTGTTCCATATCACAGTCAATAAGGGACAGTTGTCAGTTCCCCGTTTTTTTTATTATCAGTGACATTTTTAGATGTTTTTAGTCTGACATTTCCAATTTATGTCATTGCTTCTCATCTGAGCCACTGGTAATATGTGGGTTTTCAGAACATTGAACTCCTAAGGCGGTGTCAAAGGAGTTATTCTGTGCTCCATGACAAGTGTTGTGAGTATGGAGAGAGTAGCACATCCTCTTTTGAAACTATCTGCACTTTTTTCTGGGAGGCAGCATTGACTGTAACAATGGAAGAATTACCTCATGTGGACCTTGTGGCTGGTATCAGTATGCAAAACATTCTGCAGTTCACTAGTTTAGAGGCATTCAAATTGTAGCCAGTGTTAGGGTATAAACTTGCCAAATATGCCTTGCTTTCACGTAAGCAATTTAGGTCACATCATAAGCACCATTTACAAGAAAATGTTTAATTTATTGTAGGTTGTCTGTGTTCTTGTGCTAAGTAAGCCATTTTGTGGAGGTTAATTTTTATACTTCTACAAGACTAGGCATTGGTTAATAAAACAAATCTGAAAAATGAGTGAGACCTGCTACAATATTATTCTTTACCCAGCAGCGAGTAGGAGTATGTGATCATGGGATCTCTTGACTCACCTTAGAATGTAAAAGTGTTCACTACATGGAAATGGTCAAAATGCAACTGGGAAAATGACTGAAAATAATAGCCCAAATATATGTGGCATAGCAGCTAAGGAAGAAGCAGGAGATATTATTTGTGATCAGCAGAGAGTTGGTGGGAGTTGGCTCAGCAGAAGGTCTACAGTAGAAGCTGGGATGGTGGCTGGAAGAACAGCAGCAGCAACCCGCTATATTGGGGGTGGGGGAAAGAGCTGCCTTTGTGTGGTGCCAGACAGAGGGGAAAAGGAGAGAAGAGCTTGATTAATACCAAAATGTTTACAAACCTGCAAGTTCAGCTCTTTCAGGTAGGACCCAAGGAATAATAAAGTTGTGCAGCAGTTGTTGCACATAAAGTAGAACTGGCCTCTGGGTTTTTTGCTAATTCCTTCAAAACACAAGACGTTTTTGCAGATGCAAATAAATAGCCTGCTTGATGGAAAATTGCTGTATTTGGCACAAGTAGTCTCCTTTGCTCTCTTAAAGAAGTCTCATTCACCCACTTAAAATAAGTTGTGAGCCATCCTTCTCAGTTTGAGCTCCTTGACCCATCTTTCCCCATCACCAACACCCCCACTCCCCGCCCCAGTTATACTGTTCATTGTGTAGCATATCTGACTGACTGGTACAGTACTTCTGTTTGTGGGCGGAGAGATCAGAGTGGAATAGAACATGCTGGAGCAGTTTTCTACACTTCCTGACCCAAATTTAGTTCAGTATGGTGAGACCTTCAGTGCATGTTTACAAATGATACTAATTCAGTTTTGGCCTCCTATGAGTTTCAACATAGAAATAAGTGGGTACCGAATTTAAGGAGTGTGTGTGTGTGTGTGCATATATATATAAAGAGAGAGAGAGAGAAATAGAAATGTATACTTGTACCTTGAGCCCCAAGCCAGAGTACTTTTTTGCTCTTTTTGCTGTGACCTAACCGGCTAATCCTCCCCTGCAGAATTACCTTGAAAGAGTAGGCTACATATTCATAAGGAAAAAAAAACCCTAAGAATAGAGACCTAAATCTGTAAAACTATGTGAAGTGCTGTTTGCTTCTACCCTGCATGCAATCAATCACCCTTTTAAATGCAGAAATCTTTATAGATCAGCCAGTAACAGACAGTTTAATTTTTTTCTCTCCTTTAAATGTCTCTCTTTCAGTTACACAGTATTTTATTAAAAAGTGATGTCTCAGTAGTCAGCATGATGAATGTTAGGACATGTCGAGAATAGTTTAAAGAGTTTGTTTTAACCGTTATGCATTTAAATTGTTCCATTAGAGTGGACATGCTCTCTTTCTCTACTAATAAAAAGCAGTTTTAAAAGCACAGGTATCCTCTTTAAGGAATTATTTTTGCTATTTCAGTACTTCTTGCATTAAATATTTTATTTTATGAATGAAATGAGGATTTTATACAAATATTACGTGTTCTCAAATTTGCTTTCAGTTGATATATCTTAGTTTTCAATATCTTTGTGGAGTATTACAATACATGATCTACTCAGCTTTTTGAAAGGTTAGCAGGGCTTTCAAGATATCATATGGATCAGATATGTGGTAACAATTCTTACAGAGGTTGAAGTAGCTGTTTGGCCACTGTAAAATATAAAGATGTGTATAAACTTTGCCTCAAATAACCCTTTCTCCCAGCATTGATAGGAGCTTCACACATGAAGTTCATGAACTGATATTGCAAAATACAGGACATTTTAATTCCTATTTTGGTGTCCAGCCTGCTTCCATTTAAGTTGATGGAAATTTTGCCAGTGGTTTCAGTTTCTTTATACATGCATCTGACGAAGTGGGTATTCACCCACGAAAGCTCATGCTCCAAAACGTCTGTTAGTCTATAAGGTGCCACAGGACTCTTTGCTGCTTTTACAGTTCCTTTATAGAAATTTCCTGTTAAATTTAAAATGAATGAAACCGATAGGATTCTTTTGAAATTACTCTAATGGATTTAATAGAGAAGGGTATATTTTCTATAGATTTATTGAACTATCCTACAGAATTCTATAGCAGAGATATAATTTTCTATTAACCATGTGACTCAATCTCCCTGAGAATTTATCTTCTATTAAATTAAATATAGGACTTTGCCAGAACAGATGGAAACAGAAATGAGCTCTTTATTACTTTTAAATCAGAAACTATATCAGATAATACCCCCATGTGGTCCTACCTCTCCATATCAGGTAGCTTTGAGGAAGGATCCAGGACAGAGATTCACCCCCATAGAAGCTTGCAGCAACACCGGGGTACAGAGTGAGTTCCTAGATCTTTTGGTTGAGGTCTCTGGATGCTAGCATAATACACACAATGAACAATAGCAGTTATACTCCTGATGGTATAGGGAGTAACCTGAGGAAGTTAGGTTCTATCTACATTGCCATTATAACTGTGTTGATTTAAATACAGTTCATGTCTTAACGTAATCTCCCTAACCAAAGTGGACAGGGATGAAAGGATGGGTACGCGTTTTTTTTAAAAACCGTTACAAACCAGGTGGGGAGCCCATCTCAGCTGATGTTTCAACATGATTCTTGCGACAGCGTTTCAACATATGTATACAGATGGTCTTTGGAGAAGAAAACACTTCCTCCTCCTTCTCCATCTGGCATAAAACAAAGCAAAGCCTAATTCAGGTCATGGTTGGATGTTGAGCATTAAACTAGTTTAATTACACATGAGACAATGAGTTGCCAAGTTCCTTAGTTCTCTTGTGGCTGCTCATGCCCCTCAGTGCTGTAGTTTGGCAATATATTGAATACCTTATTTATTAATCTACTGTGGTCACTATTAAAAATCAGCTTTTGGCAGCCATTCCCACACATATCAGAGGTACTTTAGATGCCCCCTTTATTTAGAGTAGGAGGTATCTGTGATACCCTTTAAAAATATTGACTTGTAATGCTTTATAATTGGGAGAAGAATTGGTTTGTTCAACCTTTGCCTCCCTACCACCTATAAAAGACTTCTAATCTGGGGTCTTCTGAGCATTTTTTCCTAGAAGTGTAAACTGTGTCAATCTATCTCTTCTCCAAGTGAAATGATAAAATGCTGCAACACCATGCAACTCTTTGCTACAGGTTCATCATATAGTTATCCTATTACCTTTGTTAACTGTACTCTGATACTATAAATGGGTTGGTTGTTGGATAGATTTGCTACATTGTTAAAAGACCCGGTAAAGAAAATCTTAATGTTTGGTTGTGGGGAAAGAGCACTGTAAGACAGATAGATAGATAGATATAGCATAGTAAAGGTTATAAACTATGCTAAAATTATTGCTATGAAATTTTGATCAAATATCTGCCACTGAAGTGAAATAAACTGAAATAAAATTTTAAAAATTTTTTAAAAAACTGAAAAAATTAGTATGAGAGTTTACTCTCAGTAAACCCTGGTATAGCAATTATATTCTAGCAAGGTTGTTTTTTGTTGTTTTGATTCTCCCCCCCGCCCGCGCCCCTTGTCTGGTTTGTGATAGGAGTCTACAGAAATGAAGATGCAAAACTATAACTCTCTGCCATTTTGATGTGCGCTAGCTTGCTCCAATTAACAAAAGATTCCAAGAGAAGCACAGTGAACATTTTAAATTACACTATTCCGCTAACAAATAGAAACCACATGAATTCATTACTTGATAACATTAAGTGGTTGAATATGTATGCTGTCTTTGCAGTAGTTTTAACTGATATATTTGTTTAAATTTATAATTTGTGTGCTGTCTGTGGCAGAACGTATAACACATTTCCAGAGTTGGATTTAAGTTTTAATAAGATGACAAGCTGAATTAAGGAAGTTAAAGATTTGGAGCTCAATTTAATACAGACTTCTCAGCAGGTTAATGTTATACATTAGCACAGTTTGGGTTCTTTGGGAAATAAAAGGGAATCTCATTCTGATGGGTGAACTGGTCCAGATAAAATAAGAACCAATTTATTTGTCTCTCAAATCTTAAACCAAATCTTCACTGAGATTTGGAAGAGTTCAGGACATCTTTTAAAACTGATTTTTCACTTCAGCACATTTCTGAGGGTCCTGACTCCAGCCAGAATCAAAAGCTAGAGTGTCAAATTTCTACACGCAGTGGAATTTCCAACCAGAATGGAAGCTGATAGAATAGAACTTTTTTTTATGAAATTTCCAGCCCAATTTATGCATATGTGGTACATCTGTAAACTGGGACTGTAACTGTTATTAGGTTCAGTCAGTAGTGACTTACATGTAAGTTCCTAGGAAAAGATTCAGATGCATGATCAGCCTCTCAAAAATTGGTGGGTAGAAAGTGGAGCTACTGAGCTAAGTGAACAAGTGAAATATTTTGGTGAACAAATGCCATTGCAATTGGGAAAAATGGATTTGTAGAAAAAATAAGAATACATGGAGGTGGAAATTTCAATAACCAGGGTACAAAAGCAATGAAGGCAAAGTTACAAACGAAGGATGGAAACAAGGTTAATCTTATTGGAGGACATGACTGGGAACAAAGACTTGCGTTTTATTCCAGGCTCTGTCACAAACTGCCTCTGTGACTCTGAGCAAGTAATATTTATCATGCCTCATTTTCCCATCTGTGAAATGGAGATAACATTTGCCTGCCTCACATGGATACCATGAAACTTACTTTATTAATGTTAGTGAAGTGCTCTGAGAGATCCTCAATGTAAACCACTGACCCATGGCTTTCTAGACTTCTTGCAAGCTTGCTAGGATTTTCCTGACCATAAAGATTTTCCCCATCCTTCCAAGTCACCGTCTACTTATGCACTTGTGTTCTATTGCCGAATTTATAGGTCTGCAGATTTCAAATTTGATCCCACATTTCTCATTATGTTTGTGAGTCCATCTTCTAATTCAAGATAGAAGCTGTGAAGTATGACTAGGAGAAGATACAGTAAATGAGGTAAGCAAGTTTGCCATTGATCATCACCACAGACTGCAGTATTTACAGTAACGTGCAAGAGCCTAGTTGCATATACATCAAACTGGGCTGTTTGGTAACTAAGGCTCATGAGTCCCTGAGGCTAGGACCAGTTTACCCATGTTACAACATTTCTGCAAGTTATAGCTCAAAGTAAACTCTAAAACACATACTTAATTTAAAAAAAAAAAACAATAAACCCCACTTTGTTTAAGCCTAATCTGAATTTAAAAAACCTGTTGGAGTAGGTTATATAATCCTACAAAATCTGAAGCTCTGATAGTATTTCTGCTCTCTGTCAGATTCCCAGATAATCTGTCCAAAGAGAGAACCTACATGTACATCAGCCTGAACTGAAATGTCTTATATAGAACGAGATGTAATATTTATGGCTCTGATGTGGTTCCTCATCTGCATTTCATTATTTAACAGAAACAAGACTGACTTGGTTTAAAGCATTAATTTGTAAGCCTTCTTCTCATGAGGCCCCGGATACATTTCTAGAGCTATTATATTCAAATCCATAGTTGGGAAAGAATTATACAGTTCAGGTATATCTCTGAATCTGTCATTACAGCATGTACTTCCAGGGGAGAGAAGGAAAGAGGAAAATAGTTGGTATTTCCAATTACCACTTCCATTAACACATAAAAATAGATTAGAGCAGGTTACTAATATCCAGTAGTTTAACAAGAAAATCAAACACACAAATAGCATTTGATCAATTGCAGTACAAGACTGCTGCAACATTTCAAGTTGATTTGAATATATTGTATACAGTAGCCCAAAAGGCCAAAGAGTTTGCCAAATATCAGTGGTAAATTTGATTTTCAGACTAGTTTGTTAAAATGGTCATTAAGCTGTTCACAGATATAAATGATGTGCTAGTTATAAAGTAAGCCATGAAAGAGATTTGAGAAAAAACATTATTAATATATTCTTAGAAAAATAAAAGCTCAAAATTAAAGATGGGGAGTGGAAAGGAAGTTTTATATGGAAGAACTCACATATATTTTCTGAATTGGGTCCTTTGTTTTTTAGTAGTGTCGTTTTTAAGGTAGTTGCATATAGAAATTAATTTATAGAGTTTCACTTTTGTAATAGAATATCAGTTCTCAGATGGACCAAGTATATTTGAATACATTCTCTGTGTGTGTACTTATACAGATCATATGCATACACACACAATTAGTACATATGTATATGCATTATTTACATGTGGAGATGATCTTCATGTGATAAATTGCATTGCCTCTTTGATCACCTCACTCTCACTCTTCCAGCTAACCTCCACTATGACTTCTAACATTCCAAATCCCTGAACAACTTCAAATGGCTGCCACTGAGAAAAAGCAAACACAAATACTTGGCCAAGAAATGTGTCGTCCTCTAAGTATGTCAGTAAATTCATGGCTGCTTTAATTAGGTTTTCAAAGCTAGAAGGCTACATGTAGGTTCCTAAATCCTGTGAGCACTTTGGAAAATGAGATCACTTTTATTTAGGGTCATAACTTTAGATTCCTACTGTGGAAAATTTTGACCATGGATTGTCTTGAGGCATTTCCAGGGTTTTCCAGGTAAAGTCCTAACTATTGTTTGGCTAAGCTACTCCTTGAAAGCATGAAGAGAATGATAGTTATGAGGCATACAGTAAGTGCACTGAGCCAGTGTGTCAATGGAATGTTGGCTTTACATCAAAATGATGTGTTCTAATCTTCTCCAGTGATGTTAACATCACAGTTGTTGAAGCTGAACTTGTTTAAAACACTTTTTTGATCAATAACTGCTTTTCAGGAAATGAAGAAATTCTTGTAAAATCAGATCTGTTTTCTTGAAAGCATTTCTAAGCTGTTTTCAGCACAGCCTAATGCCGATGCCTGTGCAATTCATTGTAGCATTCAGATCTGAAATATTTTCTTTCTGGTTCTGGAGACTCATTACTGCTCTTCTTTTACTAGACTGTAGATATAATGCCTTGATATCAAAGGACAGTTTATTGTTATTTGTATTAAATATGACATGCTACTTTACTATATCCACCTCTGTAGCATGTTAGCGTGAGCATTTTGAAAAGTTCTATGAATTTCTTTCTACAAATGAAGTGCGCTCTCTCTCTCGCGCGCGCGCTCTCTCTCTATATATATAAATAAAAATTAAAAAATTATATGATTTTATTTTTAATTAAAAATAATGAATTGACAAAGTGAGTTAAAATAATTCTCTGTTATGAAATCTCCTGACCTCTGGCTTGGGATAGGGGGAGTTCTGATTTGCCAAAGGATTGTGAATGAATTTCTGGCCCCATGAAAGTCAATGGCAAAACTCTTAACTGACTTCAGTTGGGGATGGATTTCATTCTCTGTTTCAGCCATATGAGTATGCATATTCCTGTTCCTAAACTGATTTAAAATGGCCCTCAGCCAGTCAGAATGCAGGGGTTTGCATAATCATGTATTTCTCAGTCAATACACAATTGATAATGCAACTCTCTCTGCCCTAATTGGCTATATATTGTATCCCTCCACTCTGAGAGACCACATTCTCAAAACTCCCAATAAATATGCTCACGGAGGGAACAAAGCTAAGTGTTGGTCAAGGCAAATATAGGGCTGGGCAATAATGAAAACACAGCTGGTTAGCTTGGAGAAGAAGTTATAAATTGATGTGGTCATGTTTGTTGTTGGCATTTAGGTGGGTAGTATCATATGAGAGAAAGGAGAGCACTTTTCAATGTAATAACTTGAGGGTAGCCGGGCCAGAAATCAAGAATTCCACTTGCAATTTTGAAATATTTCACTCCACATTAAAATATAAACAAGATGGTTTCAAATGAATTTGAGAGCCTCCTCAGAATAGCCAATAGCCCAGTGGTTAGGGCAAGTCTCCTGAATTGGACAGGAACTTGAACCTAGGCCTCCCACATTCCAGATAAGAGCCGTAACCACCAGGCTGCTATTCTCTTTTGGGAGGAATGGGTTGTCTCCTCTCCCCGCTTCTTCCTTTTCTCACCACCTCCAGAAGTTCCATCCTGGAACGGAGAAACTTTCTCAATGAAAGTTTTTGTCAGTTTTAATGAATCAGCATTTTCTGATTAAAAAAAAATTTTTTTACTGAAAGCTTCCTGACCAGTTCTAATTGATAGCATTCACTATAAACTCAGTTGTAACTGAATCCTCTGCTAAACCCCCTTTATTCTTCAGCCTCAGAGTTTATTTTAGAGCACTGGTTCTCAGTTGATTACACATTGTGGGGCCAGAAGCCCCAGACCCCCAACCCTCCTGGGCTCGCCAGCAGCTCAGGACCTTTGACCTTCCCCCGGCTTGCTGGCAACCCTGACCCTGCTGCGCTAGGTGGCAGGGCATCTGGGAACCCCACGGACCCCAGGCAGCGGGCAGCCTTTAGCACACAGATGAGCTGGGCCACAGCTGTGTGCTAATTGGGCCGCAGGTTGAGAACTGCTGATTTAGAGGAAGACGTACTCATTGCCTCATAACTTGAGGGAGCTCCCTGTTTATCATTAATTATACTTAAAGATTACATTTATCTTCTCATAAGTATTAGCTTTTAAAAGAAATACAACACAATTTTTAAAATGATAACAGTTGGAGAAAACAGCATCAAATATAAGGAAAGCTTTGCTGTTTTTTTAAATACTTAATTTGAATCCTTAGAGATATGGGGGAGGGACAATTTTCTATAATCTGACTCCGTTTTCATAAGAACCAGGTTTACTGAAGCATACCATTCTGGTGGAATATATACAGCCAGCTGAGCTAAACAGAGGTAAAGCAGATTATTCCTGTTTGCATGATAAGGGTCTCCTAAGAGTGGTCCTTAAGTGATATGATCTGACAGCCAAGCTGAAAGCTTCAGTAGAGAACTAATATAAAATGAAAGAACTGAAAAGTGTTCAGAATGTTATATATTCACTTAAAGCAACCGTATATTATTTTAAAGGGGTTAATCAATATTTGCATTGTTATGTATGACCATTACTTACCTGAAATGTTTCACAAAATCCTTTTTGTTTGTAATCTGGAAAGGTTTGGGGTTTTTATGGTATTAATGTGCTAGCCATTTTCCACTAGAGGTTTGGAATAATGCATGTTTGCACAATGCAAATCTAGACAAAGCTAATAAACAGGATGCTATAATTTAGCTGATGCTGTTAACAAAGTATTTTGCCAGTTATAAAATAGAATTTGCTTTTACAGGAGTTTTCATTCAAACATTTACAATTGCCATTTGCACATGAATTAGGCAAAAGGCAAAATTGCAAAGGTTTTAATGGAAGCCACTGTATCTGGTGCCTTCTAATACCAAGATGTGTCAAAGCAATCTTCAAAATGAGTTCAGTACTAAAGTGTACTGACTGAGAGGCAAATGGAAAATCCATTATGTGCTCAGCAGCAGTGGCATATAGCTCAAGAATTTCAAATGAGAGTGATGTTGGCTAGGATGCTGGCATCATATTCTGGTTCCTCCCAATCCCACACAATGACATGGGATTTTTAAATTCACCTGGATGTCCATCTCTGACAATCTAGGGTGCTCTGTTGTTTCTGTGTTGCAAAATTCTACTCTCCTGGGTGTTTTTAAATTGGGTGCATACAGGCGATATCAGTATACTTTTGTCATTATTATCATAGGAAGAGGGGATTTTTCCCTTTGTCTTGTGTAGAGAATTCTCAAGGCAATTCCCTTCTGTCTGGGACATGAACCTAAGACTTCCTTGCATAATGGTGAGAATGATGCCAATTAACCCACTTGGTATGAATAAAGTATGTATGCCAGAAAGCAACATTAGACTCTAAAAAAATGTTGCACTCAAAATGAAAGCAGAGATTATTATTTTATTATTTAAATAAATGTCCTGGAGGAGGGGAATTGCAAATTTACAAACCTACACATCTGACTGTAAAAGAGCCTTTTCAACCTGGCAGACAATTGTGATACATAGGCCTTGTAGGCATCTAGGCTCAGCAGGCCCATGTCCAGAGGTAAAACTTTTTTTAAGGAACAAGTGACCCAATATACTTAGACATTTTTAAAAACAATGTCTGTCTTGAAATGAGTATGCCAGCAACATCTTAATGATTCTGTCCCATCAGAGAAGAGTACTGTACTTGGCAGTCTCTTAGGCCTTGGCTACACTGGAGAGTTGCAGCGCTGGTGGTGGCTTTACAGCGCTGCAACTTACTCACCATCCACACTGGCAAGGCACATACAGCGCTGTATCTCCCTGGCTACAGCGCTGCATGTACTCCACCTGTGCCTGGGGAATAATGACTGCAGCGCTGCTCCGCCAGTTGGCCACCAAAAGCACTGTTATTGGCCTCCAGAGGTATTCGGAGTTATCCCAGAATGCCTGCTCAGCCACTCTGCTCATCAGTTCAAACTCTATTGCCCTGGCCTCAGGTGACTCGCCCTTTAAATGCCCTGGGAATTTTAAAATCCCCTTCCTGTTTGCTCAGCCAGGTGTGGAGTGCAATCAGTGAATCTTTCCAGGTGACCATGCCTCCACGCACCAAACAAGCCCCAGCATGGAGCAATGGCGAGTTGCTGGACCTCATCAGTGTTTGGGGAGAGGAAGCTGTGCAGTCACAGCTGCACTCCAGCCATAGGAATTACGATACCTATGGACAGATATTAAGGGTCATGCTGGAAAGGGGCCATGACCAGGACGCGATGCAGTGCAGGACTAAAGTGAAGGAGCTGCGGAGTGCCTATTGCAAAGCCTGTGAGGGAAACCACCACTCTGGTGTTGCCCCCACGACCTGCCGTTTTTACAAAGAGCTGGATGTGATATTTGGGGATGACCCTACCGCCAATCCGAGGACCATGATGGACACTTCAGAGCAGTGGGGGAGGTGAAGGCAGAGGAGGAGGAAGGGGAGGAGGAAACCAAGAGTGAGGATACTGGGGTGGGGGGGACACCCTGGAGACCCAGGAGGCATGCAGCCAGGAGCACTTCTCAAGCCAGGAGGGAGGCAGCCAGTCGCAGCAGCCAGTACTTGGTGAAGGACAAGCAGAGGAGCGGGTTCCCGGTAAGCAGCTTTTCTTTTCAGCGTGGAAATGTTTCGGGAGAGGAGGCAGGGTTAGGGCTGCATGCATGCATGCATGCCTAGATGTGGAATAGCCCATTGATGTGGTCTATCACGTCATGGTAATCGGCCTCAGTAATCTCTTCAAAAGTTTCAGCCAGAGCATGGGCAACGCGCTTGCGCAAGTTTATAGGGAGAGCCACTGTGGTCCTTGTCCCAGTCAGGCTAACGTGTCCGCGCCACTGTGTCATGAGGGGAGGGGGACCATTGCTGCACACAAGCAAGCTGCATAGGGGCCAGGGCAGAATCCGCATTGCTGTAGAAGACCCTCCCGCTCTTCCCAGGTGACCCGCAGCAGCGAGATATCTTCCAGGATTAACTCCTGTGGAAAGTTTTGGGAGAGTGTTCAGTGTAGGTGCCCCCTGCAGCTGTTTGCTTTCCCCAACACACAGAAACCCCAGCACAGCCCTGAAGCAATCAGTCCCCCTTACTCACCATTTCGGGGCTCCTGTGGGTTGTGTGTGCTCTCTTTGGTATGGGAAAATTATGCTAAAGTGAAGACTGTAGACTCCTTCACTGTGTGGGAATAACTGTCTGAGATATAAACAATGCTGCCTCTGTTAACTCTTGCCTTTTTTTCCTTTCCACAAGCAACCTTGAGTTCTCAGCTGCCCGTGTTAACAGCAGCTCAAAGACGCCAAAACCTGCAGAAGAAGCTGCGAAAAAGCAAAGACAACCTGCTGCAAGCAGTTATGGATCACTCTGCCAGAGAGAATAAAAAACTGCAGGACTGGAGGGAAAGGGAAAGCAGGATCAGCCAGAGAAACACAGCGGCCAGGAAGAAAAGCACAAAGCAGCTGATAAGCATCCTGGCGCGCCAAGCGGACTCTATCCAGGCACTTGTAGCCATGCAGGCAGAGCACTACCACACACACACACCCTGTCCCAAAGCTCTTTCCCTTGTGCCCCAATATCAGCTCCAAACCCCTTTCCCCAGCATCCAGGTTCTTACCTCCACCAGCTGCCTCCAACACCTGTACATTCACCAACCAACCCTGAGAACTACGACCCTTACCCTCTGCACTCAGCCCCCATCACCATGCAGTATAGGCATCCTGAAGTGCAGCAGTCATTGCACAGCACTCCAGACAGGACATATTCAAACCTGTGATTGTACAGTTCCCCACCACATACCCCTGCCCTTTTAGGTTCCCAAAATGTTGTGTGTCTGTCAATAAAGTTATTTTCTTTTCAACAAATGAATTCTTGGCTTTGAAAACAGTCTTTATTATTGCAGAAAGTCAAAGATACCTTAGCCCAGGAAAGAAACAGGCACTGCAAATCAGTTTAGGAAAAACAGATTCCTACTAACATTGTAACCACTGCACTTCACTCCCATGCAAGGCACCAAACATTACTGTTGATTTTCAGCCTCAGATTCCTCCCTCAAGGCATCCCTGATCCTTGAAGCCCTGTGCTGGGTCTCTCTAGTAGCCCTGCTCTCTGGCTGTGCAAATTCAGCCTCCAGGCGTTGAACCTCAGAGGTCCATGCCTGACTGAATGTTTCACCCTTCCCTTCACAAATATTATGGAGGGTACAGCACGCGGATATAACAGCAGGGATGCTGCTTTCCCCCAAGTCTAGCTTCCCATACAGAGATCGCCAGTGCCCTTTTAAATGGCCAAAAGCACACTCCACAGTCATTCGGCACCGGCTCAGCCTGTAGTTGAACCGGTCCTTGCTCCTGTCAAGCTTCCCTGTATACGGTTTCATGAGCCAAGGCATTAACTGGTAAGTGGGGTCTCCAAGGATCACAATGGGCATTTCGACGTCCCCTACTGTGATCTTCTGGTCTGGGAAAAAAGTCCCTGCCTGCAGCTTCCTGAACAGGCCAGTGTTCCGAAAGATGCGTGCATCATGCACCTTTCCAGGCCAGCCTTTGTTAATGTCAAGGAAACGCCCATGGTGATCCACAGGCGCCTGGAGAACCATAGAAAAATACCCCTTCAGATTAACGTACTCGGATGCTAGGTGGGGTAGTACCAGAATAGGAATATGCATCCCATCTATCGCCCCTCCACAGTTAGGGAAACCCATTTGTGCAAAGCCATCCACAATGTCCTGCACGTTCCCCAGAGTCACGGTTCTTCTTAGCAGGAGGCGATTAATAGCCCTGCAAACTTGCATCAAAATGACTCCAACGGTCGACTTTCCCACTTCAAACTGGTTCCTGACCGATCGGTAGCTGTCTGGAGTTGCCAGATTCCAGATTGCAGTAACCACTCACTTCTCCACCGGCAGGGCAGCTCTCAATCTCGTGTCCTTGCGCCGCAGGGTGGGGGCGAGCTCAGCACACAGTCCCATGAAAGTGGCTTTTCTCATCCGAAAGTTCTGCAGCCACTGCTCATCATCCCAGACTTCCATGACAATGTGATCCCACCACTCAGTGCTTGTTTCCCAAGCCCAAAAGCAGCGTTCCAGGGTGCTGAGCATTTCCGTGAAAGCCACAAGCAA
This sequence comes from Gopherus flavomarginatus, assembly GCF_025201925.1. Taxonomy (NCBI): domain Eukaryota; kingdom Metazoa; phylum Chordata; order Testudines; family Testudinidae; genus Gopherus; species Gopherus flavomarginatus. The sequence goes on from NC_066624.1 coordinate 91,965,036, forward strand.
TGTCATGTTGTACGCGTCAGGCGACTCACAATCATCGTCTGACTCCTCATCACTTTGGAGCTTAAGGAATAGCTCAACTGCCAAACGTGATGTGCTGGCGAGACTCGTCAGCATACTCCTCAGCAGTTCATGCTCCATTTCCTACAGAAATCACGCTGCACAGAAACCGTTGGGAGAGTCACAATGGTGCCAAACGTGGACGGGAAAACAGGGACTGCTGGGATGTAAAGCGATGCATCACGGGGCGTTGGGACAGGAAGCAGAATGACCCGCACCCTTCCGTCCCCTTCCCACGACCCATGGCGCCAAAATAGGATGAGGTGCTCCGTGGGATAGCTGCCCATAATGCACTACTCCCAACAGCGCTGCAAATGCTGCAAATGTGGCGACACTGCAGTGCTGGTAGCTGTCAGAGTGGCCACACTCCAGTGCTTTCCCTACACAGCTGTATGACGACAGCTTTAACTCCCAGCGCTGCAGACCTCTAAGCCAAGGCCTTAGAGTTAGATTGTGACTCAGACTACACATATGCGTATGGCAGTAAAAAATGCCTCTTCCTGGTATCCCTGGCCAAGGTACCCAGACTTTGGGTCCAAGCAAACAGGAGCAATAGGCACTTTGTGCCAAGCATCCCCTCCCCACTGAGGGGATTGAGATTCCGAAGTCTGTCTGTCATAATGCTTTCTGAGGCTGCTCCTGGCCTGGTGCAGTTTATGCATCAACTCTTGCTGAAACATATATGCCTGTGAAGGTACAGTCTGGCCCTCCGAATGAAAATGACTCACTGCCACACTAATGCGTAGTGATAAAAACAGGAAGAAACTGCATCTTGAGTTGCTCAAAGGATTTAAAATCTTGATTCCAAAAGATCACCTGTAAATATCACCTGCCTTCCATTTCGTGAAACTGAGTTAGCGTGGAAAGAGGTGTTAAGGGGAGTTCAGGAGATCAGTCCAGCAGGACCTGGGTGTTTAACTTTGTAAGAAATTGTAAGAAAGTATCTTAGCACATACGGGGAGTGATGACATCTTTTTATCTCTATAGCCATCTATCTTGGATTTTCTTTGCGGATTATTAGTTTTATTTAGATGGAGAACATACAGTAAAATCAGTCTGATCATTTTTCTAAAAATCTTTATTTAAAACCTTAAATTATATAGTATTTTCTTGACAAGAAGATTATTGATTTAATGAAGGATTATTACAGTATACGTGATCTAAAAATGATAAAATAACACCTCCTACCCCCAAGAGATCTGGCTGTTTCATTAACAATTAATAGAAAATCTAACAATATGAGAGCTGCAAATTATACTTACCATGAATAATATAAAGCAAGGCACAGTGGACCCTACTCAAATGCATTTGAGTAATTTTCCATAAACCTGCCGTCTTTCACTTGAAAGGGTTTTGTGTGGCTGCTATTTTGTCTGTCAGTACAGGAAGAAATGGAAGCTGGCAAAATAAATTGTTCTTTTTCTGATGATAAAAAATGTCATGACTATGAAGAACATTTGTCTTTCTGATCAGATATTACTTCGTTTACGGAGTTTCTTATTACATAACTTTCACAGTTAAAGATATGGTACTTAGCAATATATTTGAGGATTACCCTATCTAGTTTTGTTTATCATATAAATGGTATAGATTAATTTGCTGAAGCTATTCTCTGCAAACATGAAACTTATTCATACGTTGAGAGTATTAATAATTGTAACTTGAAGCAAGAGTAGAATGCGTTTGATTTTCCCCGTTCAATTTGTTTCATTATTCGATGAGAATGTGCCCCGCACGCTCAGCAAAGATTCATTGTAAAATGGCCTATAAATTGCATGTTTGTATATCAGTGGACTGTCTTCAGCATCCCTTAGAAGATCAATAGTACCACTTTACACATTCTCATGGTGTGAGAATTGCCAAGTGAAGATAAGTGTCTCTCTCTGAAGGTAAAATCCTACCTTTGCAGTCTGCTATTCACATTTTAAAAGTGGGCTGTGTTTTTTAAAGCAGTACTCCATTTAGAAATGACTGGGTTCTTTAATTTTGTGTTACATTTTTTGTGCCTAAGATGGTGCTGACCTGTGGGAGACCTACATTCTGTTACCTTTCTGGGATGGCGGAATCTAGAAGTGCTGCTGTGGCTCAGGAGCATATTCACTTCAGGAAATTGGGAACCACATGTGTCACCCCACAGGAACCATCTTAATGACTAAAGAGTGAGTTAATAGAATCCAAAGATGTCCTTTCCCCTACTAAATGAGGAAGCAAAGTCTCAGGAGGGTTTTATACTAGGGGTGGAAAAGAGGAAATGGAGGGATCTATAGACAATAGACTTTAGGGTCAGAAGGGACCAATGTGATCATCTAGTCTGACCTCCTGCACAAAGCAGGCCACAGAACCCTACCCATCCACTTCTATAACAATCCCCTAACCTATGTCCGAGTTATTTAAGTCTTCAAATTGTGGTTTGAAGACCTCAAGCTGCAGAGAATCCACCAGCAAGTGACCCATGCCCCACGCTGCAGAGGAAGGCGAAAAACCTCCAGGGCCTCTGCCAATCTGCCCTGGAGGAAAATTCCTTCCTGACCCCAAATATGGCGATCAGCTAAACCCTGAGCATGTGGGCAAGACTCACGAGCCAGCACTCAGGAAAGAGTAACTCAGATCCCATCCAATCCCACATCCCATCACCGACCACTGGGCATACTTATCTGCTGGTAATCAAAGATCAATTGCCAAAATTAAGCTATCCCATCATACCATCCCTTCCATAAACTTATCAAGCTTAGTCTTAAAGCCAGATATGTCTTTTGCCCCCACTACTCCCCTTGGAAGGCTGTTCCAGAACTTCACTTCTCTAATGGTTAGAAACCTTCGTCTAATTTCAAGTCTAAACTTCCTAGTGTCCAGTTTATACCCATTCATTCTTGTGTCTACATTGGTACTAAGCTTAAATAATTCCTCTCCCTCCCTAATATTAATCCCTCTGATATATTTATAAAGAACAAGCATATCCCCCCTCAGCCTTCTTTTGGCTAGACTAAACAACCCAAGCTCTTTGAGTCTCCTTTCATATGACAAGTTTTCCATTTCTCGGATCATCCTAGTAGCCCGTCTCTGAACCTGTTCCAGTTTGAATTCATCCTTCTTAAACATGGGAGACCAGAACTGCACACAGTATTCCAGGTGAGGTCTCACCAGCGCCTTATATAATGGTACTGACACCTCCTTATCTTTGCTGGAAATACCTCACCTGATGCATCCTAAAACCGCATTAGCTTTTTTAACGGCCATATCACATTGGCGGCTCATAGTCATCCTGTGATCAACCAATACTCCAAGGTCCTTCTCCTCCTCTGTTGCTTCCAACTGATGTGTCCCCAATGTGTATCTAAAATTCGTATTATTAATCCCTAAGTGCATGACCTTGCACTTTTCACTATTAAATTTCATCCTATTACTATTACTCCAGTTTACAAGGTCATCCAGATCTTCCTGTATGATATCCTGGTCCTCCTCCGTGTTAGCAATACCTCCCAGCTTCGTGTCATCCGCAAACTTTATTAGCACATTCCCGCTTTTTGTGCCAAGATCAGTAATAAAAAGGTTTAATAAGATTGGTCCCAAAACCGATCCTTGAGGAACTCCACTAGGGATTTGGAGGATCCCAGGAGAAAATATCATCCAAAAGTATCGAGGGCTTAATATAAGCACCGAGGACACTCCGAATAGCTTCAAGAAACAGTAAAACAATTAAATACTGTTTTTCCAGCCTGCACCTTGAAATAGATTTGGAATTGTGTAGGGAACTGGTACAATGTTTGAAGCACCAGTGTGCTTTGGCCAGTGCATCTCACTTAACTGTCAAGCTATTGTGATAGGTCAGTTGCATCTTTCATGTAGCCTTTATGGTGAACCTCAGAGAGAAAATGTTCGCAGTGGTCTAGTTAGGAATTGATTAAGGCATGAGTCATGGTGGCCAGGTGTGCCTCATGTGGGTATGGGCTAAGACTTTTCAGAAATAAGATGAAAGAAAGTGTTTTTAGCCACTATAGCTGTGTGGAAGTCCAGAAACAGCAATGAATCCAGCTGAATAGGACACTGAAGCTGCAAAGTAACTAGACTATCACAGAGCAAAGCCCTCAAGAGAAACTGAAAAATGACTCTTGCCAGCTTTCTCTTTCCTGTTAGCATCACCTCAGTCTTATTTGGTTTTAACTTGAGCCAGCTGCTTTTCATTTAGGCTCCAATTTTCCCTAATCATTGGGACAGCTGGGAGAATATATTGTCCATACATGAAGGGGTTATTAAACATAAAACTGATCATTGGGAACGTATTGTTGAGGCTTTGGTCCAGGGCATCTCACTAAAATCTCTACTGGTTTTAGGTAGATGTTAAGAATTTGGGGATAGGATTGAGCCCTGTGGAACTCCACAGGTTAGAGCAATGGGGAAAGGCAGTCTTGCTTTTCCATGGTCTATCAGGGAGAAATGGGCAATCAGCCTACAGGAACTCTGTATAGTTCTGCAAGGTTTGGGGGGAAAAGTCTCTAGCTTTAAGTACATGAAAACTGTATCCTTCCAATGTGTATGAGTATGGCTTACCTGTGTAGTACATTTCATTAGAGAGGAGCAAAAACATGTTAATGAGCATTGGTTAGCTAATTTCCCATGTTTTACATTGAATATCTGAGATGACTACACGATTTAGTGATAGAAGCCTTTCCAGAGAGGACAGCCTGTTTAGAAATAGCCATCCAATACCCATCTTTATTAAATTGGCAAGTGCCACTGTTGAGAGAAAGGGAAAAAGAAGTCAATAACTACATCTCTTTATGCTAAAAGACCTCTGCCTGGTGGAGTGGCAGAAGAAAGCTGAGAATAAGCTTAGGGTAGTCTCTCCTTTCAAACATACTACCTTGCCTCCCTCCAGAAGTTCCCAGAATGGTTACAAAGGATGTATCCTTGTGTATAAATGTTAAACAAGATGAGTTTTGTTTCCAAAAGATTGATTCTTAACAGCCATTAATGGTGATGGCCAGAAGCTTTCTTAATCTGGAGGCACTAGTCCATGTTTAAGAGCAGAATCCTATTAAAAGATTCTTACCGTCTGAGGGACCTGGGGAACAGATCAATAGCATGTTTCTCACTCACTGTGGGATGCCATGGACAAAGGGGACTATTCTTGTTTATCCTGAACATCTCATGGGTCTAATGAGTCTTGACTCTTTTAGCACTTTAGATACACATTACATGCACCCACACAGAATGGTATACTCCAGGAAATATGTTCTGTTTTCTTTCATTATTGCCACTAAAAATAGAACTATTCTGAAAGGTTGGGTCGACAGTTTCTTGATCATGAATCTTCAGGAGCAACATAATATGCATTTTCTTTATACTTGTTTTTCGGGTGGTCTTGGGGGATTGCTGTACACATCATCTGTTTTGAAATATTCTATCTGTTCAGCCACTCAGATAACTTCTAGTCTCTGTGTCAAAAGAGACTGTATTGGAACACATGTGCAGTCTGCTTGCAGCTGCACTAAAACTCCTTGCAATAGCAATATTTGTGCTCCTCTTCACAGAAAAACATAAATTAATTCGTGGAAAGTTCTAAATCAGAGGGTTTGGTTAAGAGACAGCACAGTTTTGCAGACAAACATAAAAGATGCTGAGTCACATTCACACTTCATCTTTAAGATCTTTATATGAAATAAGATGTATTTTGACTTGAACACATAAATTTATGAATAACAAATAGTGGAGATAAATTCCTTATCATTGCTAAAAGCAAGGTTGAACTTGTTGTGTTCCCCCCTTTTCCCCACCTACTGCACCTTCAAATCTGCAAACTTGCTTGCATTTTGACAATGTAAGCCACAAGACTTACTAAAATACATCTAATGATTACTCTCGAATGAAAGTGCTGAACAGAATTTCTGCTGAAAGAAAGACATGGCTTTTTTATAAAAATTGAGAAGGAAATTAGGATTAGTTGACAAAAAAGATTAATCATTGTGGGGTTTTTTAATTGCAATCTAAGCCACACTGCAGTATTTGCAGGTGTTTTGGTTTTGGATTCAATATGGTTGACTTTCCTCATCTGACATACTGAAAAGTAGGAGGACAACAGCCTATAGGAACTCTGTATAGTTCTGCAACGTTTGGGGTGAAAACTCTCTAGCTTTAAGTACAGAGGGACAGAGACAAACACCTACAAAATCTCTATCAAGCATTCTTAAAACTACCCACCTGGGGAAGTGAAGAAACAGATTGACAGAGCGAGACGGGTACCCAGAAGTCACCTACTACAGAACAGGCCCAACAAGGAAAATAACACAACACCACTGGCCATCACGTGTCATCAATGATCTACAACCTATCCTGGAAAATAAACCCCCTCTCTCACAGGCCTTGGGAGGCAGGCCAATCCTTGCTTACAGACAGCCCTCAAACCTGAAGCAAATACTCACCAGAAACTACTACACATACCACGGAAACACTAAACCAGGAATCAATCGCTGTAACAAACCCTGTTGCCTTCTCTGTTCCCAAATCTTCTCTAGCGACACCATCATAGGAGCTAACCACACCAGCCACACCATCAGGGGCTCATTCACCTGCACATCTACTAATATGGTATGTGCCAGCAATGCCCCTCTGCCATGTATGTTGGTCAAATTGGACAGTCTCTACATAAAAGAATAAATGGACACAAATGAGACATCAGGGATGGTAACATACAAAAGCCAGTAGGAGAACACGTCAATCTCCCTGAACACTCAATAACAGATATAAAAGTAGCCATCCTTCAACAAAAAACTTCAAAAACAGACTTAAAAGAGAAACTGCAGAATTAAAATTCATTTGCAAACTTAACACCATAAATTTGGGCATGAATCAGGACTAGGAGTGGCTGGCTCACTACCAAAGCAATTTTTCCTCTCTTGGTATTGACACCTCCTCATCAATTATTGGAAGTGGATCACATCCGCACTGACTAAATTGGCCTTCAACATTGGTTCTCCACTTGTAAGGTTACTCCCTTCTCTTCACGTACCAATGTAGATATTTATGCCTGTATCTGTAATCTGTAGAAGTGGGGTTTTTTACCCATGAAAGCTTATGTCCAAATAAATCTGTTAGTCTTTAAGGTGCCGCCAGACTCCTCGTTTTTATGGATACAGACTAACCCGGCTACCCCTCTGATAATGATTTTCTGTTCTTTCCAGTTCTCTCACTGTTGCCTAAGGTACTAGATCCATGCGAGCAGATATCTCAAGCAGAGGACCAGCAATTTTGTTCAAATGTTCACCCTCTCCTTCCCACCAAAGCCTGAGAAGAGACAAATTTACAGTTCAAATGCAGCACTCTTGATTTCTTTCATTGCTCCTAAACAGGCCGTGATGTAGCTTGCAGCTGCAGTAGTGTGCTGCTTCTCAGTCAGTGGGTTGGAAATTTCTAGCATCTCTTAGTTTTCAGGTTCCACAAAGGATACAATCCCCCCTTTAAAGTGACTAATATAATTACATCATTATTGCAACACTGTTACAAGAGAAGAAATACTTGCCTAATGGTTATATTGGGGTCTGAAAACCAGGACCCCTGGAATCTAATTCCAGCTCTGACAAAGCCTTGCTATTCGGTCTTGAAAAAGGAGTTTAACTTCCCTTCCTCAGTTAACTGATCTGTGAAATGAATATAAGGCCACCTACTGAAAAGAGATTTGAGGCTTAAATATCTGATTGTAAAGAACAGTAAAATCCTTGGATGAAAGACTGTAAGGTACGGGCATAGGCAGTCTGGCCTAGTGTTCACGGCTGGGCTGGTGTCCACAAGTCAAGGACAGTCACAGGGCAAGCAGGGTTCAGAGTAATCACAAGAGCCAGAATCAACAGGCAAGAGTCAGGTCAGAGTCAGGACAAGGTCGGAGATCGGAGATCAGAAACTGAGGTGAAGTCAGGAGTGGTAGCAAGTCAGAAATCTGCATGGTTGCCCAAACAACTTCCTGGGGCACTCTCCAGGGTTAAATAATGAACATGGTAATCAGAAGGCCACAGGTTGCTGTCTCTGGACCTTTTGACTAGTACTTCCTACAGCACCTAATAGCCACAGTGCTCTTTGGATGTGCTTCTGCATGGCATCCTGGGGGCTATGTGGGAACATTAGCTCACCTAGGCTCTGCAGCCTGAGGTTCTACTCATGCAGATGCTTACACTGTGCAATATCTTTGTAAGTGAATCGTAGTATTTATTTTTAAAAAATACAGTACCACTAAAACTACTAGGACTTTTTTTTAATATCTCTATACTGTAACTTTATTTTACTGCACATTAAATTGCCATGGCCTATGACCATGTTTTCAATCAACACTTTTAATGGTGGAATATTAAAATGTCAGTAAAGATTTTTTACTGTGAATTCCTAATTAAGTCAGTTCACGATAATGTGAAAGCAATAAACTGCACAAAGTATATCAATACCTAGCTAATTGATTTAAGATGTATACCTCAGTCTAAACAAGACCTGAAACCACTTTAGGTACGATATTAACTCTCCTTAAGGGAACAAGCTATAAATCAACACATTCTGCACACACAAAATGGTGAGTACCAGATCTGGATTAAGAATGTCTCCTGATTAAAATAAAATATCTACATATTGATGAAAACTTCTTTACATGTTGCATTCAAAGAGAAACAAAATGCCCTTCTAGTTTTGCTTCCTGTGACAGATGGAAAAATTCATTCCCTTTGTCTACTTGTTAAGTCACTGATTGAGCATCAATCATTTTGTGTAATGAGGTCAGCATCTGTGGAGAATTCTACTTCTTCCCCTAAGCCTAAAACAACCATCCATCCCACTGGAGAATGCCAGCCTCATTCATTGCACTGCTATCAAGAGTTAGGCATGAGAGATCTTTAATGCTGCATCAGTGATGTGAATTGCCAATTGGAAACGTGATAAAATGTCACTAACTGCTATGAACATTTGAACAGCATTCATGATGACTTATCTGTTGGGTGAACTGCAAAATGAAGCAGAGTGCCAGAGTTCTCCAAATGAGTTCTGCTTTGAGGATGGGTGCTAGATATAGCTTAATATTTTTCATTGTAAAGTAACTGAAAATGTGGGTTATGGAAGCTCCAGCTCTGAGTATCAGATGAATTGTATTAGACATACAATAGATATACTGTATTAAATGTTGCTTGTATAGGGAGTCCCCAGTATATGACTCCCCCCTTAGCCATCATTTTACGTATCTGTCACCCATCAATAGGGGAACATGTTCCACGTCAGTCCCAATCCACATATCTGTCGCTTCACATTTTGTGTGGCTTTTCTGTGGGTGCTTCCCTTGGGGTTCAGGAGGTGCTGGGAGGAAGGGAGAGGAGTAGGGATGGGGCACACTCAGAGCAAGGGCGGAACTGGGCAGGAGGAGGCAGGGAGGAGGTTGCAGGGGTGGGAGGCGGAAGGGTGGGCCATTATTTCTTATGGGAAAAAATTCCCTGATGTCCGTTGTGTTGGTATCCGTTGCCCTTTTCAAGAATGCAACCTCAGCATATACTGGGGAGCCCCTGTATTGATATAAAATTCCTTCATATCAGTAAGTATTTCTTAGAATGGCTGTTTGTACTTGATTTCATTTGTTTTGGTTTTTTTTATCTTAGGATCTTACATTGTATACAACATTTTTACTTTTCTAAATCAATTAGTTCAGCTAAGTGAGCAGGCAGGTATTTGATACAGATTTGTTATGAAACATTAGTTTATGAACATATCCGTAAAAGCATAGGCCTCAATCCTATAATTGACTGTGCATTGATGTATCAGTGTGGCATCCCATTATCCTCATCAGTTTTACTATAAGTTAGCCCTGATCTGCAAAGACTTGTGGTTCTGTTTAACTTTACATACTTAAAGTGCATACAGTTAAGTATGTGCATAAGTATTTGCAAAACTGGGGCCTTAGAATACAAAATTCTGAGGACAGAGACCTTAGGTAAAATACTGGCTCCTTTGAAGTCAAACGGAGTTTTGTCATTGACTTCAGTGGAGCTGGGATTTCACCCTTTGTCTTTATTATCTATACATCCCCATGCACATCTATGGCCCTATGTTAACAAATGTACTGAGAGGTAAATACCCTTTATAAAACCAAATTATGGGTTAAAAGAAAGAAAAATTAAAAATTAGCTGTTTGCCTAAATGCAATATAATGCTATTAATCTTTGCATCCTTTGTGCTTCTGTGAGCATCTGTCAATATTTACTTTGTCATTTTAGGTTAAACTGGAAAAGCAGGTCAATTATAAAGTTATGGGTTGTTCTTTAATTGAGCCTCATTGTACGTTCCTATTATATTAATCTTGAGACGGTTACACTGATATTATATTTTCCCCTTAGCATGATTTGTGAGATTATTTTTCCCCTTCAGGCATAATCTACAATTCTTCTATGTTTAAAAGGATTCTTTAAATCAGATTAATTTAGATCCAAATTTAAGTTTAGTTTACAGGTGATCTTAGATCTTGTAATTTTTTTAATGTTTGAATGCCACTTGAAGTAAAAAAAAATTTTTTTTATTCTGCCATTCTGTAGCATTTGCAACCCAGCCACTGAAGAATTGTGCTAATAGGTGACTCTGAGAGTGGAACAAAAGAAGCAGAACAATCTAGTCCTAGTTTTCCATGCTGAGTACATTGCAAAAAGTAAATAACCAGTAATGGTGAAAGTACCTTTTTTTAAAAATTCTGAACATTTTAGTATCTCTTTTAATGTTCTTTTCTCCTCCCCAACTCCGTTGATCCAAATGAATGGACTTTCTCACATATATAGTCCTCTATGAGCATGGGGCCAATACAGTGTATAAAGCACTACAGATAGCTTTCAGTATAGTCTGAATCCACCTTTTCCCACAAACTTATGGTCCAGAATCTAAGCTTTCATTATATACACCACCACCCCTCAGTGTCTGCTCATGATTGCAAAGGAAACATTGATAATGTGACCCAAATGTAAGCTGGTGCTCTGTTGTCTTTCTGAGGATACAAGCAGCCTGCAGCTACAGCTCACAGAGGTGTGGTATCTCGTTGGGTTATCTCAGAAAGCTAGACATGACAGTTTAAATGTCAGAACCACTAACTATTTCACTGCTAATCATTTTAGAAGACACATCCAGCAAATGTGTGTATCTCAATCCCAGATTGCCCTCCACACTTCCACAGGTGAAGAATTAAATAGCAAAATAACCCTGGGGGCTACTTTACTGATTTAACTGTTAATTTTCATATTCATTAAACATCAAATTTTAAATGAAGCAGCTGCAAAATTTCCATTCTGCTGCATTAAAAAATTGCTGGAAAAGTTTAATTAAATAAAGGTTTGCACCGAAACATTTTCTGGTTGCCTGACCTGTTCTTTGCACAAATTGTCATCTTGACATAACCTCCAAGAGCAAGGCCAAAGATTCAATGCTTGGGAGCAGAAGATATCTTAAAAAAACTGGGCCAGTTCCTTAGCTGATGTAAATTAATGTAACTCCACTGAATTGAATATAGTAGTAATAATAATACCTAGCTTTTATATAATACTTTTCATCAGTAGATGTCAAAGCACTTAAATAATCTGTATCATGATCCATATTTTACAGATAGGAATACTGAGACAAGAACAGTGGTGGGCAACCTGCGGCCCACAGGCTGCTGCTTCCTGTAGCTCCCATTGGCCGGGAACAGTGAAATGCAGCCACTGGAAGCTGTGGGGGGCCGTGCCTGCTGATGGTCAACGTCAGCAAAATGTCTCACGGCCTGCAATCAGATTACGCTGATGGGCCGCATGCGGCCAATGGGCCACAGGCTGCCCACCACTGCACAAGGAAGTAAGATAACTTGCCAAAGATTACCCAGTAGACCAGTGACAGAGCTGGGAATAGAACCCAGGTCTCTGGAGTCCCAGTTCAGTGCTCTCTTCCAACTAAAGACCACACCCATAGAATTGACTGATTCATTTTTATAGACATAAGAAACAAACTGTTTATCATACCTGTGACGGGTTTGGTCACAGAGACCCTCTTGGGACTGTCACCTGATGTGCTGAGATTACCTCTGAGCCCATTTTCCCTGCCAAAGCTTGGGACTCCAGAACCCAGCCTTGTTGAGCCAGACATGCTAGCCTGCTACAATACAGGCCCAGATCTGGTCCACACCCCCAAAGCTGCAGATTTTAACCAAAAACTGCTCAGCAGGTCACCTATCTCCAGCACCCAGACATCCAGTTCCCAATGGAATCCAAACCCCAAATAAATCCATTTTACTCTGTATAAAGCTTATACAGGGTAAACTCATAAATTGTCCACCCTCTATAACACTGATAGAGAGATATGCACTGCTGTTTGCTCCCCCAGGTGTTAATCACTTACTCGGGTTCAATAATACACCAACGTGATTTTATTAAGTATAAAAAGTAGGATTTAAGTGGTTTCAAGTAATAACAGACAGAACAAAGTAAGTCACCAAGCAAAAACATGCAAATCTAAGCCTAATACATTAAGAAACTGATTATAGGTAAAATCTCCTCCTCAGATGTTCCAATAAGCTTCTTTCACAGGCTAGACTCCTTCTTAGTCTTGGCCCAATCCTTTCGCCTGGTACAGTCCTTGTTTGTTGGAACTAACATCTTAGGTGGAAACTAGGAGTTTTCTCATGACTGGAAGCATCCTTTGTTCTGTTCCTTTTATAGCTTTGGCACCAGGTAGGAATCTTTTCTCTCTGAGTCCCCACCCCTCTTTCTAAATGGAAAAGCACCAGGTTTAAGATGGATTCCAGTATCAGGTGAGATGTTCATATGTCCTGTGAGACCCAAGCCTCCATTTTTCCAGGGCTGGTCCGCAAGTACCCAGGAAGGTTTGCAAGTAAACAGAGCTATTTACAGGTCATTGATTCTGAAGCACCCTTAATGGCTTCCACTTAATATGTTTATGTCAGTAATACAAGTTTATATCTTATCCTCCTAACTCCAGACATAGAAATAAAACAAGCAAAATGGGATGATCACACTCAGTAGATCATAAGCTTTGTAATGATATCTTACAAGAGACCTTTTTCGTGACGTATATTCCAGTTCCACAATATTCACACTCATAAGCATATTTCCATAATACATTATGGAGTGTAACATCTCAGTACCTTTGTTGAATGTGTTGTCAATAGTGATAGTACCATAACTGTAGGAATTGTTGTATAAGAATGATCCTGCTTAAACTTGATACTGAGAGGTGCTAGCCATGAGTATTGGATGGTTCAAAAGTTCTTGAGATTGGAGTCTAAATTTGTAGCTTTCCTTGAAAATAATGAGGAGGTTGAACTAGGACATATACTTTACCATCTCCAAAAATAAAGGCTTCATACTGTAAATCTTGGGGATAGTTTTTTTATATATAAATCACATTGTTCAAAAATGCATTTTCTGTATCTAGTCAGATGAAAGCAGGAACAAACAGAGGAAAGTAACTGAATCACTGAGTGTTATGAAGTGCCTTTAACTTCAGGGGGAGTTCAGGAAACTCACCAACTCCTCAGATCAGGACTTCCTTTGAATCCCTGTATAATTACCTTCTAGAATCATACATGCTGTTTTTATTGTTTTTCAGTCTCACACATAGCATTATGCTTACTATGAAATCTATCTAGGTTCAGGAAAATAGAGTCAGTGGGCTCATTTTGTGTGGAGCAGAATTTAGGTGACTTTTTTTTCATTAGGGCCATGTGTGTGCTTATTGGGGATTGATGCTGCTGCGATTGATGCAGTGGAGGTCAATTTAGCAGGTCCAGTGAAGACCCACTAAATCAACCGCAAAGCGTTCTCTGATCAACTCTGGTACTCCACCGGAACAAGAGGAGTAAGGTAAGTCGAAGGGATAGCATCTCCCGTCGACATAGCGCATTGTAGATGCTGCAGTAAATTGACCTAAGCTATGTCGACTCTAGCTATGTTATTCACATGGTTGGTGTAGCCTAACTTAGGTCGACTTACCGTTGTAGTGTAGACAAGGTCAAAATAGAAAATAACAAAGGAGAGCCAGAGGATTCACGCTGTGAAGAAAGCACTCCAAAAAAGTCCTAAACTAATGCAGCATCTTAACCCATAATCACACTAGGTTACCCATGATAAAGAAAAGACCATATCAGTCATTGTCTGTTGACTTTAAGGGCTTGATACTAGGCTTATTCCTCAATCTGCCTTTTGCCAGGCATGAGGTTGGGACTGAGTGGGTTGAACTGCAGTTGTGTTTGTAAAAGTTTATTTTGGTTTACATTTGTCACTGGAAAAGATTTTCAAAGGGGCTTAAGAGTGTTAGATGCCTAAGTCACAATGACTTTCAGCAGGAGCAGGGAACCTAACTCAGGTGCTTTTGAAAGTCCCACGCCATATGTTTTATAGATGGTGGTTGTTGAGAATACATGTGCCCAGAAGTTTGCCAGTGAGTGCACTCTAAAACTAAAATAATAATATATTTGGTGCAGAATACCAGCATTAACACATAACCATCATAAAAGGGTCATGGCTGCATTAATTGTAGTAGTTGGGTCTTCAGTTTCCTATCTTGTATATAGTGACAGGGCAGATAGCCCATTTATTTTTAGATTAAGTTCCCCCTGAATTTTGTACAACTTTGTGGAAAGATGAATTATAGACAGTAAGTATTCAAATGACTCTGAAATACTTCAGTGAGGACAGCAAGAACCCTAAAGCCAATGAATGCTTTCTACTCTGCCCTGAAAAAAATCAAGCTAAAGTAATTTTGAAATCACGTTGTAGGAGAGAAGAGTTTTGCTCTGTGCTTGGAGAAATAAAATAATTTGAGCGAATGAACCATTTCAATTGTTTTGGCTCAGCAATCATTTCAAATTATTTCATGATAAAGTGCAACATTTAGATTAGGAAGGTAAGTAAAGCATACAGTAATTATTTTAATGAATTGGGAAAGCATGTCACAAAATTTATCACCAACAAAATATCATTTTATCTATGAGGCAGAGAGAATGAGTTACACTTAATTTCACTGTGTTGACACAGTGGTTGACTTGAAATTTTAAGACAGTATCCTGAAGTAAAAGTAGTATGAGGAAAAGTTGAAGACCAGAATACTAAATATATATATATCACATATAGTACCATAGAAATGCAGGGCTGGAAGCTATCTCAAGAGATCATCTTGTCCATTCTCCTGCACTGAGGCAGAATTAAGTATATCTGCACCATCCATGACAGATGTTTGTCTAATCTGTTACTAAAAATCACCAGTGTCAGGATTCTAAAACCTCCTTAGGTAACCTGTGCTTAACCAACTTAAATCTCCCTTTTAGCAAAGTAAGCTGATTACTTCTTGTCCTGCCTTTGGTGGACATGGAGAACAAGTGGTCACCATTCTTTTTATAACAGCTCTTAAGGTATGTGAAGACTGATATCATGTTCCCACTTACTCTTCTCTAGACCATTGGGCATAGTATGCAACAAATACCATATATTGCCATCTGTCTATACGCTCCACTTCCTCTGACTTCAGTAGGAATTTGATGCACGGATGTTTATGGAGTTGGTACTTGAATGACTTTCCGATAGGCAGGTCAAATGAGGCAAAGTTTGATGCTGGCTTTGTTCAGTTGCCTTTAAAAATGATAAAAAATTGTAGCCTCTTGAATTCTTCATGATTCAATCCTAGAGTCCTTTCTCAGTTTTTATTCAAGAAAAATTCTCACAGAAGTCAAAACTCTGAATTTATTTACCTGTTTTACCTGATTCAGGACAGGCAAAAACTGAGTTATGATTTTAGAATTTGGTTCATAATTGGATGCACACAGCTTTGTTCTATCCAAATGTTCACTAATATATAATAAGATGTAAAAGAGCTTTCTGATGAACTTGAAGAACCCTGGATATATTCCAGTGGAATAGACTGCAGGACAGCAATTTACTAAAGCATTGTATATTATTTCTGAAAGAGTGCAGTTCACTATATTTATGTCCCAAAACTTTTAGTGAAATAACATAAGGGGCTTGGCTCTAACTTACATAACTTGGAAAAATTTAGAGATAAGACACTGAAATGCTGCCATTAACTTGCTGGATAATGAAAGATCAAAGTTCTTAGGGGAGGGATTACACTAAGAATTAACAGCTCATACCCCAAGGATCAAATCTGTACATTTGAGTGGCACAAACAGAACTGCTGTATTAAAATATATGTTTGCTTGGACTATGAACACATCTTTTCTTAAAATAACAATTGGAAACTAAATCAGAACAGGGCTATTTCAACATTTTACTGGAAATTTACAAGATACTGAAGTTTTTATTGAGTAGCTAGCCTGTCTGATGGTCATAATGAAGACAATTAAGTCAGTTTTTCCTTTTTGTTGTTCACAGTATGGTGAGAGTATTTTAACAGTTCCTGCAAACAAGCCATTCAATCATATTTATTGTTCCTTGACGTTCTTTACCACATCTTAATAATTCCAGCTGCATAGGAATGTTGCTATCCTAGATATTTAGTCCCCAGTGCACATCAGTGATTTTATAATGCCTATATTAGAGCTCAGTGATTTAATTACCACCATTTTAGGTTATGGCTCAGAAATTGCTAATCAAAAAATGTTAATGAAATGCATGTTCATTTTTCTCCCTTTTTACTATTTTTGGCTTCTCATTATAAGCTGACAGTATGTGTTTTATTTTATCATCATTTTCACTTGTGCTAGAAAGAAAAGCAACCTTCACTACGTAAAGATGATAATGTCTTTTATATACAATGGTAAGGGATTTAAGATAGTTAAAGTCAGAAAATTAAATCTGTATAACTCCACAAACCTCTTAATGGGCTTTTTAGGAATGGAAGGATAAGAGTAAATACAATTTATATTTAGAAACCATTATGTTTTTATAAATGAAATAAGAATAATATTTTATGTGGCATGGACATGCAGAGGAAAATATAAACTATGCATTCCCCAGAACTCCATTGTAAGAGAAATATTTTTATTTTCATGTGCATCATTCCAGATGACTGCAATGTTTCAATTGTAAACTGTACTTCCATTAGTGAAACAGTGAGTTAGATCCTTAGCTGGTATAAATTCAATGAAGCTGTGCTGATTTAAACCAACTGAGGATCTCATTCAGTGTCTTAATTCAACAAATGAAGAGAGAAGCTGGTTGATGACTTGAATAGTTTGCATTCCTCAGCAATTCATTGCTGACTGCTTGTTTTTAAAATTAATTCTGTGCTGCATATTCTGTTCCACCATCAAAACTCAACACCATTTTGGGAGTAATGGGCATTTGGCTGTGCACAAATTTTGTGTAAAATCTTTGTAATCTAGAATGATTAGTGTATAAAATTCTTGGATTAACATTTTCTAATCTAATTCTGACATGAATGAAGTCAGTGGCAGAACTGCCATCCAAGGGGCCAAGATTTCACTCTATATCTTTCTATTTCTATTCTTTAACTTCTGATATAGGGTGAAATCTTGGCCCCACTAGATGGCGGTTGTGCCACTGACTTCACTCGAGTCAGGATTAGGGGTGACCAGATAGCACATGTAAAAAATCGGGACACTTTTTTTTTTTCTTCAGGGAAGGAGGAGTATAGTTGCATATATCAAATAAAGCCCCTTATATCAGGACTCTGGTCACTCTAATCAGAATTTCACCCTGCACTCATCGTGTCTCATTTCCTACACTTCATATAATTTGTGTGCAAAAGAAGAGCACTCAGACCTGCAGTACTTTGTGTATTTAAGTACTTTTATTGTGTGTTTCATGGGTGCGGCTTTTTAAGATTTGTAAAACTATAAAAGAGAACCATTCAGAATCATTTCAGAATCCAATGCTGTTGGACTTTAAGTAATTGTATGTAGGTGCCTAATAATATTAATACTGTTGCATAATTAAGGCCCAATTTTTTATATTTTATTTTTGATTGGGAGCAGGATCAGATTCCAAAATATGTGGATGCTTTTTCTTAGACTGGCCTCCTTATTGTTGTGCTCTTATTCAGGTATCTAAAATGCAACAGTTGGCACATGTAGGACCTTCTCTTTGGGGAACTGGTGTCTGAAATACAGTCTCTCTTTCATCCCAGAGCATCTTTCCAAACCAAGGAGCAATACAGCATTATCATTCATTCCTGTCAATGGCTTTGTTCCTCAGAAGCCCAGCCTGGTCATGTCCCTGCGTACAATGTCCTGCCATCTGGTCAGCGGCCAGCCTCTAGGTTGGATTGACTTTGGTTGTGTCTATATTAATTTTCTTTGATATCTTCTCATCTCTTTGTATTCTGCACCATAGTAATCTTTTTTATTTTACCCAGTCCAGTACCCTGATTTCACATCGTACTCTCCTGACTTCTTCAATAGTCTGAAAATCATTCCACTTTACACCTGCCATCTTTTGAAGTATTCTCATCTCTACTGCCTCCATCCTTCTGATGTCTGTTTCATGTAATGCAGCTGCTTCCAGACCATAAGCTAGTACTGTTAGTATACTGACTTCATAAATGTTTACTTGATACCAGACATAATGTTTTTATCTGTCCATATTTTACCCATGGATCATTGTTTTAGGTCTACAAGAGACATCACTTATATTACTTTTAATGGTGAGCATATGTAGATCTGACTGAACAATATTACAGTGTCTGCTGTTTATTAAAGAAATTCCAGCAATACATCTCATGCAGAGATGGATTAGAGGTTTGTGGGGCCCTGGGCCTGAGCAAGTGGGGGCCCCTCCCCAACCTTCTGCCTGCAGTCCAGCCCCCCACGCCTCCTCCAGTGCTCCTGCTGGGGGAATGGGGTCAGAATGTGAGAGCTACCCACCCCTACCCAGCAAGAGTGCCAGGTGGGTGGAGTGGGTCAGGGCATGGGGGTGCCTATTTCTCTGGGCACAGGCCCTGTTGGCCCAGTGGCTAGTCTGCCACTGATCTCACATGAAAATAACCTACGAAATTTACTATGAAAATAGTAAAAGAATTTATAAGCCCAAATACAATTTATAGATCAAACCATGGGTTTATATACACACTGAATAATGAAAGATACTGCATGATGCAGTTTCAAATGGTAAAGTGAAAAAAGAAGCCATATTAAAAAGTTTATAACAATGGGCTGTGGCAATTAAGAGTGTCATTGTTTATTAAATTATTTCACACTTTCATCTAATATTTAAAGATCAACGATGTTCTGAATTGCATTTGTGTAACTATTAGTTTTGGTTACTGTATTTCCGATAAATGTAATTTATACTTATGCCACATTCCTGTGCTTCTATTACCCACAGGGCTAGATCAATTGAGTGAGAGAGGCCTTTGCTAGTTTATTGATTTTCATTTATCTAAACTCATCTATTTACTTTGTTGCCATGTTCAGCTATAGGACTACTGCACACATAATAGCTGTGCTAATGTGGGTTAGCTTTATCTGCCTGTAATATATGTTGCAAATGAGATAAAAGTTACAGAGTATATGCAGAAAACAAAAAGGTTGACCAAAAATTTAGAAATTCAGTTTTTAATCTAGATTTTTCAATGTTAGTTTGTCACCTTTTTTTCTAACGGTTTTGTTTAATATATTTTATATATATTTTTATATATTTATATACCCTTTAGTAGTTGGTGTGACAGGTTGCCATCCCCCTTCTGGGGTGCCACCTGATGTACTGGGGTACCACTGAGCCCACCTATTCCACCAGCCCGGGCCCCCTCATCCTGTCCTGCTACATCAGGCCCTCAAAGCTGCTCTAGTACACACACAGGTAGGGACATACCTAGCTGCAGAAAGACAGACACTGAAATCAGTACTGCATGGGAAGGCTTTCAGCTAAGGAATTGCCCAGCACTCAAGTGCACTACCCCTCTGGAGAGTAAACCCAAAATTGTATTGTCTTGCACTGCACCAAGAACTGTACAGTGTAAGCTAATTGAAATTCGCCCTCTCCTGCACTGTGGGGAGAGATGTGCACAACTTCTCCCAGTTATGAATTACACAAGCTGGGTTTAAAACAAAAACAAGTGTATTAAGTGTAAGAGGTAGATTTTAAGTGATTATAAGGGATAGCCAACAGATCAAAGCAGATTACCTTAGTAAAGAAACAAAAACCACAAACTGAGCTTAACACACTAGATAGGTAAGATATAAATTAGCAAATTCTCACCCTGAGTGATAAACAGTCTGTCAGATTCTTAAGGCACAAGTTGCCTTGGCTTTCCCAGGTTTTCATACACAGGCTAAAGATCTTTCTAGTCTGAGACCATCACTTTCCACAGTTCAGTCCTTGCCCCTCAAGTGTTTCCAGGTGTGTTGTTGCAGGGAGAGTGAGGCCCCTCGCATAATGTCTTTGTGCCCCTTTTATATCATCTTCCCACTTGATGGAAAGCTCTTTTGCTGTGACCTGGGTCAAACAGTTCCCATTGTGTAGTGATGTCTCTGAGAAGTTTCTATTGTACACAGTTCCTGGGGTAATCCTTGTGCTTGTGTGCATTTCCTCAATAAACCATTAGCATCGTTTGGCCTTTTTACTGTTGTACCGGAATAGCTGCCTGTGGGTGTTTTCAACCTCAGAACATGTTTCAGTAACACATACATAGACAAACTTCATAACTTCACATATGATAACACATCATTCCAATGAGATATTAATGTTTAGCAGATCAAGACTTTTAGAGTGGTATACCTCACAAGACATACGTTGTACAAAACATATCCTAATTACATGACGGTGGTGAACATTGGGGTGTAAAGGTGTCACAGTTGGTATTTATTGAAAACTATTGATCTAACTTCACAATTATCACCAACATTATTTGAAATATCTCAGATATATAAATATGGTACTGGACACTTTCAAAAAAAGTTATAATTCTGTATTGCACAGCTGATTGCAAATACATCTTATCCATCTAGTATTTTATAATTACAGAACAGTCTCTTAAAATGATCTGATGATGTTCTTGACCAGGGTTTTTCAAGTTGCCGCTTGTGTAGGGAAAGCCCCTGGCGGGCCAGGCCGGTGTGTTTACCTGCCCCGTCAGCAGGTCTGGCCGATTGCGGCTCCCATTGGCTCTTGCGGCTCCCACTGGCTCTTCCAGCTCCCGTTAGCCTGGAGCAGCGATCCGAGGCCAGTGGGAGCCGCGATTGGCCGGACCTGCCAATCCCTACACTAGCGGCGATTCCTGTCTGAGAAACCCTGTCCTAGACCTATGCTGGAGCAAAAGGGTAGTCTAGGGGGTTAAGGCACTGGATTGTAACTCAGGAGATCTTGTTTCAGTTCCCAGCTGTGCCACAGACTACCTGTGTGATCTTGGGCAAGTCACTTTGTCTTTCTGGTCTTCCTTTCTCCATCTGTAATGCGGGGGTAATAGATACTTCCTTACTGTCTTGTATATGATTGTAAGCTCTTTGGAGCAGGAACCATCTCCTTCTTTCTAAGTGTATGGATATTGCCTAGCACAATGGGACTCTGATCTTCTTCGGGGCCTGTGGATGCTACCATAATGTAATATAAATTAATAATAATATCATTTCATTGGGCCTGCTTATAAATATGGCTAAGATGTACATTCTCATTTTGGCTTTTTTTATTCAGTTGTATTTTTCAGACAGTTATATTCTAGGAGGTTGGTACAAGCTAAATAAAAAAAAAATTATGCAGAAGACATTTGGCCAAACTAGTTTTAACATTCCCCTTAGAATGAAAAAGACTATAGAATTCAGCTGTGTTTAAACAAGATGAGCCTTAGTCCAGATCATTTGTTTAGAAGCAGCTAATACGTTCTACCTACACAGTAGGAGGTGACTGCTCTGCAGAGGAATTATAGATTGTAAACAAATGGTTGATCTTTATTATCACAATAAATCTTGCTGCTCTTCTCCCTGTGGCTGGCTTTAGCAGGACACATTGGTTACACCTACTAATATGGTGAGCAGCTTTGAATTGTTTGTCAGGTGTACTCTCTTCTGAGAGATTATATTCTCTTGTCTTTTGGCTGTAGCCAAATCTGCCCATATGTACGTGACACATCAGAGGCAGGATTTGACCCTTAGGACTTAGACAAAAGTATAAATTACTATGTTGAAGGGCTTGCTATTCAAATGCCCTCAGCTTTGTGCAGAACAGACCTTTCAGCAAAATGCTTAGTGTTCAGTGTGCCCCATTCAGGGGGTGATGCAGAGCTGCTTGGCAGCTGGGAGCTCTCCAGCGCACAGAAGCTGCACCCACTGCTGCACCTCCTATGGGTACTTCTTACTCTCCACTACTTCCTTCCCTCTCTCCAATCTTGTTTGGTTGCAGGGAGAAGGGATGGATAACTCCTTGCTCTATATTGAGCCTAGGGACTGCACTTGTGCCTCGCCTCTACAAGAGCTACACGAGGGAAGCTCTTTGTGCTCTCCCACTCCACACCCACAGATGGGATGGCCACATTCTGGCCCTTAAGAGTGAGGGACTCTGGGACTAGGGTTCTCTCCTCTGACAGTAGTTTATTGCCCTTACTTATGTGATTCAGATGTATTTGCATTTTCTTTGTTTAAACTGGTTAAGAAAGATTTCTGTCTTTAGAGGGCAAATATTAACTATCTGTGCTAATTTAGCTAAGAGTCATGAAAACCATTTGCAACCTCTGCAAATGAAGCAATGAGTAAATATGTTACAACATTTCTAAATAAGGTTTGGTGATCTTTGTCATCACAAAGCCTAGAAACTTCCATACAGAGAATTAAAACCACAGGATCTAATTGTGGCCTTGTAACATTTTGTAAATACTCCTTATTTACTTTCAGCATTCATTCCTTTCAAGTTTGTTCCCTAATGTTTAGTCTATTAGGTTAAGAACCTTTTGAGGAAAACAGATTGTATTAGTCTGGCTACTGGAAGCTGAGAGTTGTAGTTGTGTATGTAAATGCATCAGTCTGCTTCCTCCTGCTAAGTACTGGATTTCACTTGACTTTCAAAAGCACAAACCTAGGTTTCTTAGACTTAAACCACTCCTGATCAAGCTATCACTAGAATAGAGAGAGAGACCTCTATGGTGCGTCTAATAATTTTGCCGTATTAGAATTACTAGTAGAAATGCATAAAAACAGCACAGTCACCTGGTCTGGTGAGATACAGTTCTTCACAAGTTCCCAATAAATAGACTTCCCTAGCTGCCATGAGGGTGAACAATTTAACATGTACAGAGTACCAGTTTAGCAATGGGCAAGTGGAGTCCAGACAGGCCCTCACAATGGAAATTCTTCTGGCAAGTCTCTGAGCCATTACAGTCAAGAAAGTGGGAGGGACTGAGCCACCCAGATGAAGGGCTAGGACATCTCCTGAGGAGTTTTTTACAGCAGGTCTCCTCTGGAATCCAATCAGATTTTAAACATTCACAGGTCACCCCAGAATTAGCTCTGTTTGAATGGTGGAATAAATAGTCCCTTTGTTATCTATAGATCATATTGCTTTTCTAAAGGACGTTTTCTTTTGTAAATAGAGGAACCTTGTTTGACTTGTTATACAGTAACAGGAAAAATGCTCATGTTGGATAAATTTATAAAACACACCAGTACCCATTGTATTGTCTTACTGCACTTTACATGTAGGGAAGTTGCTGATTTACAGAGAAGCCTAGAATTCATATAATATGTTATCCTGTAGGAAATAGGGATAGAAACTCAGATACTAAAAATAAATGAAAGAAATCCTAGAATCATGCCAAGCTATGAATGTTGATCATAGGGATTTTGTTCAGCAGAATCTTTTGGAATTCATGTATCCTTATTAATACTTTGAAGCAAATTACACTACATCACATACATTTACTTTTTCTGTAACTGCCATAGAGAGTCATGTTTTGTCTTTTGACAACTATAGGATTTGGGTTCCCTGGCAAGCACTATTCGTTTAATATTACATCTTAGAAAATATTAATATAAATTATATGGAAACTAGTCAAACATTAATTAGAAAGTAAGTGCAGTTACTGTTTGATCTGCTGCCGGAATTAGTTTATTTTATTGTCAATAATTACTTTACATAGTGATTTTTCTCCAAATTGGTATCAGTATAGCTAGTTCTGTCTTCCAAAATATGGAGCAAAATGGCACTTTCTGACTAACTATTTGGTGTCCGAGAAGGGCAGCGATGCTTTATGTGCCCAGAGCTGTTAACAAATAGATTGATCTATTTTGAAGCCTATTAGTCACTTCATTAGCGGGTATCCATGGAAAATTCACATGAAAATGTTAATTCCAGCAACATCGGTGGTAGCTTGCTACTCTCTCCTCTACTGCTGCTGCTCTTATATAGACGGCTTGTTGATGATTCATAGGGTTGAGACAAAGAGTAGATGAATTTCATGGAGTTTAATATTTTTTGAACATCTTGAGCTAGTTTGTTTGGTTGTTTTTTTGTTTGTAGACCTTTTTTATTGTCATTTTACACTGATGTCTATTTCCAAGAGAAATTAAATGGAAAGGGGGAAATGCACACATTTTCTACTTTAAAGGAAACATCGGCAATGACTGAGGGACAGAGTGCCTCAAAACCTAGGCTGGCAAGATTCTATCTTTTTGGTTTTAATATTTGTTCTTCCCCCTTCCTGCAGTTTCTCCTACCTGGACTAATGCTTGGGTTCACGCTGAAGTTTCAAACTCACGATGCTAATGGATTCAAAATCAGGCCATGACATTTGCTAATAGCTTAACAGAGGCTCCCACAATATTTCCCTCTTCTGTTTGAAGATGGTTGAGGAATTTGGGAACCTACTTCTTTGTTTATCCATTTAAAGAAAATGCTGTCTCAGAACCAAGGTCCTGCCCCTGCAGGTGCTTATGCATAGTTGAAACATGTGACTAGTCACACTGAAGTCAATGCTTAAATTAAAGCACAGGCTTAAGTGTATGTAGGATCAGAAGCCAAGTAAGGAGGCAGAACTGCTTCAGAAACAAGACTGAAGTATTACAGAGTTCAGCAAGCACAGCTGTCTTGGTCATGGATGTAAAGAGGTATAATCTCTGACCAGCACAGCTGTTCTCACAGAAGTCCCTAGTGTAGACATCGTGCAGTTTTGCTAGTATATCTTTTACCAGCATAGCTTGTTACTATACCGGTACAAAGTGCAGTTTTGCCAGTATAGCTCCCTCCACACTATGAGCACTTTGCTGGTATAATAAACAGGTATTTCTGTCAATAAAGCACTCTTAATGTAGACAGTCTAAGGAAATGTTTATACTTTTATTCCTAAAAACTGTGCAGAGTAACTGATATAGCATTCAGCCTGTGTGACTAGAAATGAAAGTGGGATGAAGATTTGGTAGAGATTTCCTGAGCATACTGTCCTAGAAAATTTTATGAGAACACCTGACATTTCCTGGTAGCTGATCCTAAAAATTAACTCATTCGTATTTTTACAAGACCTGGGGATAAGGAATCTCTGGCAGGGTAATCATGCAGAATCAAGAGATGGGGTGACTCTGCATAGGCCAAAAAATCACCCCAATCTTCTCCTCATCTTGATGATAGAATTTTAACAAGTTGGTCCTGGGAGCCCCAGAGCTTCCCCATAAGCAAATGTCTGGAAAAATAAGTTAATCTATCTCTAGTTGTGACGGAACAGGTAAGTGCATGACTTTACAGTCAAGAGTGAGTGGGTGGTACCATTGTTAAATCAGAATAGAGTGAGCTACACCAGGGAGTATACACAGACAAAGTGGATCGGCAGACAACATTCATACATATATTATTTTGAAAACCATGATACAAAAATCCATATAGTATCCGCTTGATATCTACAGATGACAAAACCATTCTACTTGGTGGAATGATACAATAAGAATTTGACTATTTTAAGTAATTGTTGCTTTGAGTAAGCTGAGAAAGATGTCTGAACATTGGATTAATATGGGAAGATCTAAACCAAAGCTGAACTGGTTATTTTCAATTCTAATTTTAGAAACCTTGTGAAATTAGTTACCATTATTCTACAGACTCTCCAGTGAAATACAGGTAAGTAACAGAAATTGCTGCATCAAATTCAGAGGGGTACTTAAGCAATTTAGAAATGGGAATCCACCCCAGAACTGAAGCCTTCTCACATTTGTTCAAAACAGTTAATGGTGTACATACTTTTTGTTAATACTAGTGCTTCTGGAAAATCCATCTACACCTGGTTTTAGATATATGTCAGTTGTGTTGCTATTTTACTTCCGAAAGACACAGGTAGCTAGAATAATATACAAATAGATAGTATGAGCAAGGATAGGGTGTCGAGTCCATGGTCTCAAGCAGTGTTCTTGACCTACATGCTACTCTCCATATTTTCCAATATACACCTCTACCCCGATAGAACGCTGTCCTCAGGGGCCAAAAAAACTTACCGCATTATAGGTGAAACCGTGTTGTATCGAACTTGCTTTGATCTGCTGGAGTGTGCAGCATCCCCCCACCTCCCAGAGCACTGCTTTACGGTGTTATATCTAAATTCATGTTATATCAGGGTAGAGGTGTATAAATAAAAAGAAATGAAGCAGGTTGCGCTACTGTATGTAATAGAAAACAGTGAACTTAGCAGATGTCATTAGTATTATTAAATTGTAGGCAGAAATGCTAAAAGGGGGCTTAATGAAGTTGTAGTAGCTGGTGTTCATATGGAAGAATGTATGTGTTTACAGTTCTATTCTGATCATCATACAGTAGCATTCACAGGCCTCCATCAGCACTGGACCCCATTGTGCTGGGTGTTGTATGAGCGAAAAGAGAGTCCTTGACCCCAAAGAATTTACAGTCTAAATAGTTTCAATGTGTGTATTAATTGCAGCTTTTTTCAGTATGATAGATTCATTAACATGTAAAATGATCCTTGTAAATCATTCAAACTCAAAGGTTTAATTACATCTTTGTAAAAAAATAAGCTGCTGATTCACAAAAGAGGAGAAATGAATTGCTTTGTACCTTCTTAGTGAACACCTCCCAAATACATGTAAATGTTTAATTTCAGGATAAGTGGCTTACTTTGAAGATGCTTCAATTTATTAAATGCTTCTCTTTACCACCAGATAAAGCTGGTTATTTTTGTTTATTTGTTTAATTTAATAGATATCAACAAAAGGTAGTCCAAAAAAAGTCCCTTGTAAATGCATGTAACTATGATACTAGATATACAATTTATTGCACTTAAGTCACTTTGTTTAGTAAACAGAGTCTATACTCAATAACTTGTTACTGTTAAGCTGATGTGCTCTGTTGTCAGCAATGTAAAATAATCACATTTATTCGACATGGCCAAACAGCCTGCTCATAGGAAGATAGTCTCTTCTTGGAAATCTCTTTGGAATGAGTGAAAACTTCAATGCAATACAATACAATGGATTCTCCCTTAAAGTAATGCCAGCCTCCATGCACCTCTCCTTTCCTGGCCTATAGAGCTGCTCCCTCACCCTGCGAAGGGGAAGCATATTGCACCCTGTACTGAGGCACCGGGCCCCCTAATGCACCCACTGTAGGGCTTTGCTTTCACATAAATCTGTTCCATAGGCTGTGACTTTTCCCCACAGATTTAAGCTCTTACTACAGCTGAGCCCACGCATAACTCCCATTAATGTTTTCATTAGCGTTTTCTAAATAGCTGATTTCCAGAAACAGTTATGTATGTTCTAAAATACTTTCTAGCATCACTCTAGGATAGTGCAAAGTTGGTGTGAAATGTTAAGGTTAAGGGGTTGAATTAATGATGAAGTGAGCCCATCTGAGCTTTCTCCTAATTCCTGCAGTTTTAATCCTTGCCTGACAAAGTTCTTGTTGGAATATCAAATGCTGATATTCATATAACCAAATTGTTTTTGCAGGAAGGACACATTCCCATATCGTTAAAGAAAATGGTGGTTAATGGAAATCTGTATGGAAGTTTGAGTAATATAACTAATGGGGTGATTTGTAATATAGTAGATCGATAAATCCTGCTATGACACCTGACAGACAACTGGAATGATTTCACGTAAGCCTGATAGAGCAATGCCTATTGGTCATTCTAGATAAATAAGTCACCTGTACAAAAATCATGTGGTAGCTCCTAGAGGTCTGTTTTGACATCGATGCTCTTCGTTATAATGATCGTCTACATGATACATAACTATATATTTTCCCATTTTGCCTCTGAGGGGATCTACCATGCCTATGGAAATATACTACTAACATTCGAGTGAATAATGAATAGGCTGAGATTAAAAGATTGCTCCTCTCTAAAAAATTATGTAGAAATGGCACCTCCTTCCTCAGTGGACCTGCCCAATACATGTATTCCAAATAGTGTCTGCTGACATAACCGACCAAGAAACATTTTTACTATTTGTTAATCTTGTTTACTCAACACAGCCAAAATAGGTATGGGAGATGGAGCTCAATTCAATTCTGGACCCCTACATTATGAGGTTGAAAAGCTACTGAATACAGACTAATTGATACAGACTAACACAGCTATCACTCTGAAACCTGAATAAACTCTGATTACAGTCTTAATTGTTGGGCAGTTAGCAACAGAAGGATGTTTTTTTACCTGTGAACTGAGACAATTTATTTTGAAAGTGTTCGAGATACAATAAATATGGAAGCCCACAAACTGCTCTTACAAAGTCAGTCTTTTCAGAGCACAACTGCACTCCAAGCCAACATTTGTGATCTTGCAGGATCGTGTTGTCCTGACACGGTTTTGTTTTGTTTTTTAATTCTTCTTGAATTTGGGCTAATGGTGCTAATACCACAAAGCCTGTAGGCTTCTGACTTCCTGTTTCTTTAAGCAAAAGTCCAGCTTCCAGCACAGGAAAAGAAGGGGGTATGGCCACCATAATCACATTGTGTAAAACTGAGGTGCATGGTGTATCCACCCCAGCACACATTTTGGGTAAGGAGCTGTGGGGCAGAGCTGTAGGGATGCAACATGACGCCTACCCCTCCAATGCACAAAAACCTAGGAAATTAGAGGCAATGTCATTAAACATACCATATAGCTGGATGCTTTCTTACTTTTCTACCTTTTATTAATCTTTGACTGTTATGTTAATGCATTTACCCATTTTATTTTATGCTATGTTCATTTCTCACAAAATACTTTACTAGAAAATGGACCCCAAAAGATCTATTGAATCTTATTTTTAAAGAAAAAAATCTTCACACAGAATTTATCTTAATTTAAAAATTACTAACCAGTGCTTCTACATTGCTACTTCCTAGACAGGCAGTGTAAAAATAATTTGAAGATGGCTCACAATCTTTTTTTTCCTCCATGCTACACTAATCTGGCATCTAGGATTTTTGTTAACCAGTCATGTATAACCCTTGCAACAGTCTTGCATTATGAACCTTGGTGTAATGCAGGTTTTTTTGTTGGTTTGTTTTTTTCCTTAATTTTTTTTTCTAATCTGAAAAACATACAATGATGTGTTATGAAACCAATTTTATGTAAACAAGGAGCTTTACTGTAGGTTTTGAAGATGGCAATATCATCATCTGCTTCCCTCGCCATATCTGATCAGGGAAGGGGTTTTTCAGTGATGTGATGGTAAATATTTGGAACTTAGCACCTGGTATTAGCAGTTACTATGAGGGATGCTGTTATTGCTGCTGCTGTTCCAGTATCTCCTACATAAGGTGTCTTGTGCTCCCTTGAAAACAAATGCTCAAAAGAGGTGGCAACATTGTACCAGCAAAATTGTGCAATCAAAACAAAGTCAGATAATCCATATGTAGGCACTTCCTCTCATCTTAAGACAACTCTGATCTGTTAAACAATTCTGCAGACTCACCAGAAGATTTGAAAACCCATAATCAATTATTATTGTAATCCAGACACACTCATTTCACATTATCATTTCATTGACTCTGTTCAGTATTATCTAGCAACAACTGTGTGTAATGTAAAAAAACCCCCACCTTTGTGTCAAAATTTCATTGCTTTTGAACAAATTAACATTTCAACTAACAACGGTTGAGTAAAGCAAAGCAGGGAGGAAAAGGGAGTAGATTGAAGGATGGTAGGGGGGAAAAGAGGATAAATTAACAGAAGAGAAACTGAGGGAAAGGATACATCAAAAGCACAGAATTTATAATAGTGAAGATGCTGCTATGCTGACAGGAGATAATCCACCTCCCCAAGAAGTGGTAGCTGTGTCAATGGGAGATGTTCTCCCATTGACATAGCGCTGTCTATACCAGGGGTTAGGTCAGTGTAACTATGTTGCTGAGGAATGTGAATTTTTCACACCCCTGAGCGATGTAGTTATACCAATATACATTTGCAGTGTAAACTGGCCTCATCAGTAGTAGGAAAGAGGAGAGAGAGAAAAAGAAGAGAAAAAATAGGATTTAGAACAGTGAAGGTATTTTTAAAAAGTAGCTGGACCTGTAAATACTAGGTCAAACAGACAGTGAAGGTCCAGAATAAAGCCATGTTTCATTATTGGTTATGGGACTCATTTTCTGTGACAGCATATAAAGAATAATAGAAAGGAATTCCATGTCCAAAACAGAATCTGAATTCAAATATCACCTCAGCCAAAACTTAAAATAGTCAGAAGAGTCATAAATATGAAAAATCTTCACACAGCAGTGATACATAGGAATTAAGAAAAGTAGCCTTATTTCTATCAAGTGAGACTGTTTTCCTTTTTTGTTTTAAAGAAGTTCAATAGGAAATTAACAGATCTCTGTAAAGCTGTTGAGAAGAGAGAATGCCATGTAAAGGATAAACATTGCCACAAGGCCTGATCCAAATGCCTGTTTTTTAATTTATTTTTAAATAAAACAGGTCTTGTTAAAGTAATTAGCCTGACTGTGATAGCTTTGCGACCGTTCTCTGCATTCCTGAGATAATAAAGCTCATCTTGAATAAAAAGGCAATTCTGAACCCAGCTATATATCTCAAGGGTCTTTTTTAGTACATGTTTATTGCCCAAATTCTTAATTGTTGAGCTAATGTAATGTTTTAATTGGACTTGCTCCTCTGTATGCAGAAGTATAGAGTGAGCCATAGCACTGATTAATTTTATAGTTTGATTAAGCTGTATGAAAATTCAGCCCATATTTTATTTTAATCATGCTGTATAGTCTAATATTCTGTGTAAGAAGTTCGGAGGGATTCCTTTTGTATGTGAACTATATGTAATTGTCCATCATATATACATTGTGATGGGCATTTCATAAATGCATCTAATAAAATAAACCATCCAAAATATTTCATCATATTTGCCATGTGTGGGGAAAATACCTTGATATGTAGTTGAAAACCAGCATATGAAAATAATCTTAAGCAAAAGTTGTAAATATATTAGATTTTTATCCACCAAAGAAGGCACAACTTTGTCTATATGTTGGATATTAATATATGTATAATAAGTCAGAGGCCAGAGACTATGTAAAATTTTGAAAAGAGTATTAAATGATCTGTGTATGTGATGATGTCAACTGAAGTGGTTGCCAGTGAAAAGAATTAGATGAACCATGATATCTTCAATACCATCATGTGGTATCTGTTGGGAAATACTGGCTTTTTGATAGCAACCAATGTATTTCACATATATAGAATTAATGTATGATTTGATTTTACCCTGTCAGCCACCCTGTTTGAATAGCAGAAAGGAATGACAGACCAGAGCAATCCTTGTGACTGATTATGGTCACCTTTTGTTTTAGGATAAGTTATGATGTCTACTATGGTTTCCTGTATGTATTACAAATTAGGAACTCTAGTTAAATATACATTTTTTGCTTTAAGGTTCTAGTAAGTAAGAAACAGGATGTTGTATTGTGTTTATGTCAAGGAGATTAGAAGAAATATTGAGGGCCTGAAGCCCCAATGTGAATTGTTTTAGTTATAAGATTTATCAAGGCTTGATTTACAGTGTATTCTGCTGAATATAAAATGCTGTCTGTATACCTTTGAATGTTTCTGTAAGAGATTGTTTGTGTGAATGAGGAATGCATTCATCAGGAAAAGATAAGGTGTGAAAGCCATCACAAATGTCCAGATGGTCAAGAAAAAGTAAAAGACTTGGAAAGACCAGGAGACAATCAGAAAACATCCATTGTATCCAATGCTAAACATGTTAGCAAGGAAATAAGTATGGGAAGCCTGACAATAACTATCAGATAATAACACCACTTAAGGACTAATGATTACAGGATAACATTGCAAAATGCCAGGAATCAATTGGGAATTTACAACTATAAAACTGGGGTGTTTTGCCATGGAACTCTGGGTTCAGTCCTGCAAAGCCTCAGAGCATCGGATCGTGTTCTAAGGATCCTCCCTCTGGGTTGCTCAGCCCATATTCTAGATCCTCTCTAGATTTTTCTGGAGAGTTCCTTCCATCTCTCTTTGTATCTAGATGGGACCCACCTGCTCTAGTAAGTCACCAGAATCCATTTAACCCTTTCCTACAATGCTCAACACCTGGTAACAGGATGGCGTATTTCACCCAAAAGCTGCCAGCCTGTTACTCTGTTATAAATCAACATACATACTAAAAATGGCATATAATTTCCATAAGTTTTGTACAGTGGTTAGATAGGCAATATTGTATCCTGCTGCACAGGAAACAAGCTCACACAAGACATCAAGTTTCTTGTTCTGCCAGAATTAGAGTACAAGGGTGATGATGCTAAACACAGCTGCACTACAAAGATACAAACATTTCACATCAATGTAAATGGTTACAGTTCTCAAAAGGAGCATCCTTTTAATGATGGAGAATTAATCAAACAAAAATTATAGATAGTTTGTGTGTCATTCTATCTAATATATAATTGCATTTTAATGGCTTGTTTTTAATACATTTGAAAAATGAAAGCCCAAATTTGACATAATATATGGGAAAAATGCATTACAGGGTCAATCATTTACAATTAAACCATTTAGTCAGGAATTGTTGCAACCTCTTACGCATACTGAGTAGCACATACATGAGTGATAGAAGCAGGCCCTCGGCGGGGGATGGGCAACAAAATGTATACAGTACTGCACATTAAAATTACATATAGTGTGCTTATTTCCTTTGAGGATTATTTGTTAGTGGAGATTCCAAAGGTTCAACTGATGTTCTAAATGAGATTTACATGAACAAATCAAGCAATTAACTTTACCTACAGCTTCTGCTATGCTGTTATTTTCTCACTTGTATCTTGAAATTTTGTTTAGATAATTATTTCAGAACCAGAGGGCTTTTAGTGAATAATTGTCTTCATGAAAGGGCAATAATATTCTACCTGTGAGTATAAATAAGCACAAGAAGAATATCCAGTAAATCTTTCTACCTTAAAAGATAATAGCCTTAGATGGCCAGAAAGTGATAATGATAAACTAAAATTGTAGTAACCATTTTCCTTGGTAGAAACATTAAATAGTTCTGAATAATATGGGCCAAATTGTGCAATACTTTGAGCCAAAGTCCCACTGCTTTTGTTGGCTATTTTGCTTTAATAAGGACTATGGAATATGGCCCTTCATGTTTATTATAGCAGCGCATTTGCAACATTGTGGAATATGTCTGAACTGCAACTGAAGGTGTAATTTCCGTTCAGGTAGACATACCTGTGCTAGCTTTAATTTACAAACATGGTTAAAAATAGCAGTGAAGATGTGGCAGAATGGGCTTCAATGTGGGCTACAAACATGAATACATACCCAGGGTTCCATGTGGGCTTGTGTAGCTGTGCTACAGCCCTTGCTGTCATAGCTTCATTGATATGTTTGGCTATGCTAGCTACATAAATGCCAATCATGGGTATGCCTACCTGAGCTGCAATCACACCATTGATGATAGTGTAGGCAAACCAATTGCTAGGGTTGTGCTAGCATTTCCATTGTCAACCCCTTTTATCTATTTTTATTTCCAATCCATTGTTGGAGGAATGATTCTTTGTTTTGTTTCTCCATCCCTCTGAGTGCTGATGCTCTCCCATTTTTTAAACCTCCCCAATGCTATGATGCTCCATTATATCTGAGATTGAGGATGAGCAGACAGCAGGGGTGTAATGGTATGTGTGGAAGGCCTGGGGATCCAAGCCCCCCATCCCCATGTGGCCCTTGCCCACTGCTAGATGGTGTAACAGCAAAGCCCCTTCCCTGGTGGCATGATGGAGGGGAGGCTGAGCCACATTGCAACTGTATGCAACAGGTCACAATGCCAGCCAAATAGGGCAGCTGGGCTGGTAATGGGGGCCCCTCCTTAGCAAAATTGTGACAGACAGGACTCCATTCAGAATCCATCAAGACCAGTTATTAAATGGCCAGAGATGTCAGTGGGATAGGGTAAGGAACACTCTTAACTTCCCTTGAAGGGACTATCTGCCTATAATAACTCTACAGGCTTGTCTACTCAGTGCTGGTGAAACGCAACAGAGGAGTGTGACTTGTAAAATGCACTAACGTTTTAAGTACTCCTGTTTCAAACACGATTATGCTAATGTGAACTAGGTACCATCTAGAACGGGATCAGGAGACCCCAGCAAGGTCTACATGGGACAGTTAAAGTGCAGCTAGTTAGTGTGCTTTACAAATCCCAGCCGTCTTGTGCTTTGCCATGCTGTATAGACAAATCCTAACTATATTAGAGCTAGGCTGATTTACACTCATTGAAGCTCCTGGCCAATCCTCTATAGCATTTGGATCCAGCAAACAGCAGATAGTGATTAAGTCTCGAACCCATTTTCACTACATTTGTTTCCTGCATGCATTAGTGCTGTCATGGCAAAGTGTAGCTTTTTTATCTTTGGAACATGCATCCATCAAGCTGTCAGCCTGGTTCACACAAAACTTTGTTATGGAACACTTTAAGATATTCCAATGACAATGCTATGGTACACGTTGATAATACTTTGGAGATGTTTATATGATTTCACTACTAATCTGTTATACTGGCATAATCAGTATGTGGCATGCAGCTGTTTAGTCTGCACAATTTACTTGGGTTTTTGAAATTAGCTTTATGATTAATGTATTATATTTTGGTACTACTCTGAAAAATATATTCCAACTAGAGTCTGCTCTTTGCTCAAGTTTAAAATTCTCCCTGGGCTTGATGCAAAGCCCACTGAAGTCAATAGCAGTCTTTCCACTGTTGGAAAGCAGCAGGGTTTGAACCAGGCACAATATGTCTTTCACATAGCAATCCTGCACAATGCAATAACTACCTTAAATGCAAATAGCATTGTTAATACCCCAGAACAGTATTATAACTTTCCATTAGTGGTTATCAAATATTCATGAATGAAAATGTTAGCTCTTCTTGATACTGCTGAGTAATGTTAGTTAAAGATAAGGACTGAAAATTAAGACATTTGCTGACTCTGACTTTCATAAATGAAATGAGCCTACCATGAACTAGAGATCTAAACTCCCAGGCAAATTAAATATGAATATGTATCTGATCATACCTAAAAATAGACTGTTTTAGCATAAGAGCCAAGGGGTATATACATTTAAAAATGTGTTTTATTTCTCCTTGGTGTATATTACATGATTATCATTTTATTAAAGTAAAATTATTTTAGTGATTAAATTAGCACCCGCTAAATACAGATTTTTCTGGTTAATTATCCTGATTATTACAAGAAAGATTGTAGAATAAATTCTAGTTTGACATCAAAATTGTACCACCACCAAAATGTTGGATCATTGAAGCATCTAATTCTTCTATGCCATCTGTGATATCACACCACTGCTCAGACCACAAACTGTTTTGACTATAGAGAATGTCTAGCAATATTTATTTGTGTATGTTCATTGTTGTTCTTGTGTAACTGATTAACTTTTTAAAAAATTATCCTAACTCACAATTTCTTGTTACTGATCACTAAAAGATGAGTTAAATTTTCTAAGTGATGTGAGTGGATTTAACCATAAGCTGCCCATCAACATCAGTGAACCACACAGCTATATAACACTTAGAAAATCTGCCTCACTTTTTCAGAATACTCAGGCTAAAAAAATCCTTCCCCGCAGTGCTGTTTGTTTGAGTATTGGTAACCAGGTTCTGCTCAATAAGGAAACAGGCTATTATTGGCCTAAATAGCCTTTTCATGGCTCAGTGTTTTTTTAAGTACTCATTATGTACAGACTCTACATAATCCAAGTTGCTTTGCTTTGCTTTTCTGATCCTACCTGGAGACCTAGAAATTCAGCTCACATTGGAAGATTAGAAATAGGTGTTTAAAAAAGTACAGACTAGCTACAAGCAGTAATCAGCTATTACACTAGTTTGTCTTCTTCATTGTACAAAAAAACCCACAAAGTACAACAACTAAAGCATTTATTGCACCAACATACACCTCTACCCCAATATAACGTGATCCTCTGAAGTAAAAAAATCTCACTGCTTTACAGGTGAGACGGCGTTATATCGGATTTGGTCTGATAGGGCACACCGGCAAAAGCCGGTATGTCGTGCCGGACTGGACCGGCTTCCCTGGTGATGATTTAAAGGGCCCAGTGCTCCAGCCGCTGCGGGGAGCCCCAGGCCCTTTAAATCAATGCCGGAGCTCCAGCAGCGGGGCTCGGGCAGGGATTTAAAGGGCTCGGGGCTCCCCACAGTGGCTGGAGCCTCTGACCCTACCATCTTTATCACCGCTGGAGCTCTGGCAGCAGGGCTTGGGCAGTGATTTAAAGGACCCGGGCTCCACACAATTTCAGATATAATGCGGTAAAGCAGCGGGGCTCGGGTGGTGCTTTAAAGGGCCCAGGGCTTTACTGCATTATATCCAAATTCGTTTTATATCGGGTCGCATTCTGTCGGGTTAGAGGTATATTATTAATATGGAAACCTAAGGAGCAAAACATTCCTCCTTTCCTTTCCTTTCAGTAGTTAGATCAGATGTACTATTCATAAAGATCATTTAAATTATGTACAAAGGCATCATCCTGCCCTTCAAATGCCACCAGTTTTGATATTACCCACAATTCATTGTCAGTTCTTCTTTTAGAGAAACACAGTTGTCTAACAGAATTGTTATTTCAATTTATAGCAAAGGCAGAAATGTCCAGCAATGAGGTTTCCCCTCCCCCTTCGTGTGGTCTAGGATCAGTGCTTGGCAAGCATGTATGATCCTGAAAGGTCTTTCCCCTTCTCCCCCCAAACTTCCTCTTAACCTAGTCTCTCTCAGAGTAGTACATAGTAGGGACATGAATCCCCACTCTGAGAGATGCTTAGCCAGAGGATTACAAAGGATTGGACAGACACAACCTGTGGCTCCACTCCCTTCCAAGACCCATGCTTCTGTTAAGCGAAGAAGCCAAGGTACCCCTGTGGAAAGGGCAAGGAAAAGCTCTGAGCTCATGCATTTGGCTTTGCCACAATTTCTGCTCTTCACTGACCCTATACAAGTGATTGATTGGATTGAACAATGGTTGTACAATAGGGAGGAGGTAAAGCTGATGCAGTCCAGATATTGGTCACATGACCTCTGTAAAGTTGTTGTACCAGCTTGGGGGACACAGTGCCTCAATAGTTCAGATTGAGGAGTTTCTTGGGTTCAGTTCTATCGGAACCATAAATATCGCTAGAATCTGAAAGTCTTGTTTTGTGTCTAGAAATAAGTGATCAGTATAAGTCAACATCTTCACAGATCTTGCTACATTTTACATTTAACAATAGCTGCTTGCTTTCCTTTGCTCCATGTGGTGTCAGTCATGTACCTTTAGGCTGGGAGCAAAGTTACATATATGCCTACACATTTCCAAAAGTGTTCACTAACGGGTGCCCAGCTTGAGACACTTTAGGCCCTTTCTAGGAAATTTCTAGGAGAGCAGAGGGCCTGTAGCTCCAGCTGATGTCACAGTGAGCTGCAGGTGCTCAGGACTTTTGAAAATTGGTCCCAAAGATTTGCACTTGGCACCCAAAATCTGAGGCACTCAAAATCAGTAGCCACTCTTGAAAACCACAGCCTTATAGAATAAGTTCTTATGCAGCTGGGACAGCACCTTTGCTTACAGATAAAATAGAACAGTGTGTCTTTGAAAAGCTATGACACTATATTAATCCTGTGCTGCTTCTTTGCATCATGAGAACTATAAATAATGCAGACTAATTTGAGGTAAATTGTCTTCTCTTTTCATGCAAAAGAACATATGGATTCTGACTTGCACTAGTCTGCAGTAATATGACAACATGGTGCTATTACAGGTGTATTTCTGTTCTACTAATACCAGACTTCCTCATTACACTTTTAATATTTTTTTAAAAATCACATTACTACAATCAGGTCACTTTACATATCTCCGAACTTCAGCAAAAACAAATGCCTCCAAGAATTTCCTATGACCAGACACAATTACACTGACCCTGTTGGCAGCAGCGGCAAAAATAAATGTCATAGCAGATGGTAAATTCAGACATTTGTTTTCTTTGGGCTGGCTTAAAATTGATCTTTTCTGCAGTGTTTAATATCTTTAACTACCCTCTTATGACCATAAGAAGAATGGTTTCACATTGATTGAAGTACGAATTTTAATCAAGCATTCTGGTAGTCTTAGTTAATAGGATATATGCCTTGCATGATGAAACTAATGTAACATTTTACAGTGCTCTAAATACAGGATATTCTAAGTATAGGGAAATAATGTATCTCAGATACTAGGATATGATAACTGTTGCATTTTAATGGTAACCACAGTATCTTTCACCATGTGTGTTTATCTATGAAACTTCGACACCAAACTAAAAATTTTCATTCCTGAAAGGTGGTGTTTACCTTCAAATGTTACTAACTTCAAGATGTTTCCAGGACTGGGCCCTTCACCCAATTAAGGTTCTGATTCTGCAGGCACTTAAGCACAGGCATAATTTACAAGAACAATCCCATTGAAATCAAAGTGATTACACATGAGTAAAGTGATGTGCACTCAACTGTTCGCAAGATCAGGACCATAAACTGCTGTTTCACTTTATCTGAGCCAAACCTGAATAACTGCTAAGAAGCAGATGACCACCTGGTGTTAATATGGTGCTCTGAATTACTTGGGTCAGGAATGGCCCAGATGAAAGTCTAGTATGAAAAAGTTACCTAAGCTTAACAATAATGTTACAATCAATAAGTGATAGGTAATGTAGGGTTTTTTAAAAACATCTACAAACTGGTTTTGCTTTTTAAAATCCCTTAACATTTTTCAGATTGCCATTCAAACCATTTTACATTGTGTATGCTTTCCAGATCAATAAAAATAATGGAGGGGAACTGGTTAAGGAGAATAAACCATCCTTTTCTCATGAATCCTGCCAGGAACTATTTCAGATCATATTATTTCAACAGCTATCAAGGTAAAAAATGCCAGAAAATAAGAGTGACTTTAAACAAAGCACAATTTTACCACAGAACATGAATAAGTTATTATTGTTATTTATCATGTGTGTTTGTTATGTTGAGGGGCTAATGGAGAACAGGGCCCCATCATATTAGGCACTGTATTGCTTTAGAGAATTCTTTTTCCTCAAAAGAATATCTTTGTATTACCAAACCAATCTTGGTGTTTTGGTCCATGAAAAACAAATTCGTTTAAGTCCATATCAGGGTTGCTACTTATCGCAGTATTCCCTTATCATCTGGATTTTGTCACTGAGACTAAAAAATAATAGTCTTTATTTATAATACATTCTTCCCTCTCTTCCTCCTGCCATCCTCACCCACAAAACATCATTAAAATACAATGACAGGATGTATTAGGCACCTCCTTAAAAATCAAACAATTTAATCAACAGAGGAGGGAGATGGACATGATGAAGGCAGACGAGTTGGGGGACCTGGGGCCAAAGGACAGCTGGAGGCTGCTGAGTGAGGGCATTGATGGTAGAGACAAAGCTATGTTGAGTAACTGGAACCAGATGGGGTTTGTTGGAGACCTTTTGCTCTAGTAGCTGTGGGGATTGGTCTAATCTGCTGCACCCTCTTTCTCTGCTCTGAATACACCTTGCAGCAAAGCTGCGTTTTGTTCTAGCTACTAAATTAAAAGGCCTTTGGCCACATGTACTCAAGGTGGCTTTCTTGGCTCCCTCCTGGCTCCACAAATAATTTCCACAGCATACGCAAACATCCCAACCTGAAACATCAGTCACTTCTCTGTAGCCACCTCCCACTCAATACTGCCGTAGTCCATCCAGCTTTCTCAAGTCCCTGTTCTGAGGTCACCTCTTTCCAGGACTCTGTCCTGCTTCAGGGTCAAATCATACTGCCCCCAGTTCCTTCCCTCTCCCATATATCAAATAACAGGGCCCCTTGACTGGTGACTGGGTAATGCAGCAGGAGTAGCCTCTGTGCTTACTAGTAGTGGCTTCCCCAGCCCTGCCTACTTCTTGTAGTACTAGACCTCTTTGGAAGAGGCAGAATTCAAAAGACCATCTGCAGAACCCCCTTCTGCTTGCTGCATGAAGTGAATCCCCCTCCTACATCACCACTAGTAGGTGTAGTCTGCAAGAGGGCCCCCTTAGGGGGGAACAAAAACCAAACAAACAATATTTTCTAGGATTTAAAAACAAAACAGAATTGCTGTTTAACTACTCAAGATCCTCAGAGTTATGAAGAGTGCAAATTACAGAGAGAACAGGGTTTCAGGAGGAGAAAAAGACAAACAGCTAAGCATGATGAAAAATGAGCTGAGAGTGAAAACAGACACTGAAAAGAGAAGAGACCTCAAGATGCAAATGAAAAAGAGGAGGATACGAAAAGGGAAAAAAGAAAGGAAAAATCCACTCAACTGTGCAAAGGGTTGTTTTTTTTAATGTTGTAAAAGGCTGGCTTTCATCATAATTTTCAGTGTCTAATTTAATGATGTGTGGGCTGTTTCCTGTAAAAAGAAAAAAAAACAAACAAAAGCTTGTGTAAATTTTCTCAGCTTCTGGATTAGGAAAGGTTATACCCTCTCCCTGAACCTAGCCCTCTACACTTCCTTTTATTTTCTTTCTGGAAACTTAACAGGTGTTCAATAACAGTGATGTCAGGACAGTGCTCTGTACACAGATGGTTAAAGAGAACAGTTAATCATTGAAAAATGAATGGAGAGAAAGTCTAGGGGCAGAGCTACAGCAGAGGTGGTTGCTAGGGGCAAAGAGGCTTAGATACAGGAGAATCTGTATGTTTTATAAGGGCTCCCACATCTCTCTCTCTGGAATTACATACTTGCAGGGGAGCTGTTTACAAGATGATAACCAAAAACTACATCTGAGAATGCTGATGTGCCTTGCCCTGTGAGTGCTGGATAGTTTGCTGATTTGCAGTATATAAGAAAATAAAGCAGTACTAGGAAATTTCATTTTGCATTCTGATAATTACCTATTTAACCTCCAATCTCTTGGTTTATGGTGTTGCCAAAAGATGTTAATGGAATTAAAGCCTTGGGTAATGCCGTTGCTTATCTCGTACACTGCAATCAATTTAAAAGCATTTGTGAGTTGTAAATTAAAATGAAAAATCTACCCAAGCAAAGTAAAATACATACTTAAGAAGTAATACACAATTAACCTCCAGATATCTTGTTTGCAACCTGCCCATGGAAGGAATAGCATGCAGTCCATTAGAATCAGAAAGGCATTTGGGTAACAAAATATCTGTTTGTTGGGATAGAATCCTCCTAGCTAGCTAGGAGGCTTTGTGTTGAAGCTAAAACAGCAACATGAAATATTTAGGTGTTCTGAGTGTAATTTTTATTGTGACATAAAATCATGCAGAATAAAGACTGTAAAAACTCTTTCAAGGAAGCAGCACAAATCACAGTGGCAGAAACAAACAAACACACCTTTATTAGAGGAAATAGGACTTGCACTATTTTTTCTAAACTGATACATATTGCTTACATGCACACTGATCATTCATACTAAGCTATAGAAAAATATA
The DNA here is from genome assembly GCF_025201925.1 of Gopherus flavomarginatus. NCBI lineage: Eukaryota > Metazoa > Chordata > Testudines > Testudinidae > Gopherus > Gopherus flavomarginatus. Next base: position 92,006,945 of record NC_066624.1, read on the forward strand.
GATACCCCAAAAGTGCAGTGTGCATGGCTTGTCTCTTTCATAACCACCTCTGCATGTCTAAATTGACTTTGTATGGTAAGAAAAGAAGTGTATGGTTTAAAAGGTCTTTTATATTTAAATGAATGTAGAGAAAAGGACAAACTGATTATACCTATTATACTGTGCAATATAAAATAAATTAGACATCAAACATCAAAAATTGTTTAATATCCAAAATATTATGTGCCTGAGGTATTCATTTCATTTGGCCTTCATCCCCACTTCTATGCTTAAATCAGGAAACATATGCCCTTAGAGGGCTTTGTACCTGACCAGAATACAAGGACATTGAAATGTTCCAAAAACTTTAGAAGCAGACACGATTTGTCAAATACAGGCATACCAAAGTCTCTGCAATACTCCTTTAGCCGGTAAATTGTAGAAGAGAAATTCATGGGCTCATGAAAAAGCAATTGCTGAGAATTAAATGCTCCTTTTATGCTACCTGATTTGCTTGCATGTTCTAAAGTCTTCCATTAGAGTTCCAATGAGTGGCATTGGGCTACATTATATTTTTACAAATCACAAGATAAAACTATGTTACCAAATATGATCAAGCTCATCAGAAATTAAAAATGACCTTTCCACTAGAAGCTTGAATAACAGAGATTTGGTCTGAAATGGAGGTGCTGGCCACAGAGTGAAACCAAACTCTTTTAATTAATGTAAACAGGACAGTGAAACTTCACACACACACCCCTTTAAAATTTCATGCAAAATATTGTCACTACTTCCTGCATATTTTTTCATGAAATTTCTTTAAAATTGCCATGTTCACCAAAAACATGTAGAATTCAAATTTTTGCAGTTTTCAAGACCAAATTATTTTTGGTTAAATGCAATTTCATGTTTCTAATTTTTAAATACATTTTTTATTTTATTTCAAAGCCAAAAAGCCCTGTACAATGAAATGAGATTTTCTACAGAGGGACTTCTTTAAAAAAAAAATTCAAAATGAAGTACAAAAACCAATTCATCTTTTCCGATTTTTTTTTCAAATCTTTTCCATGACTATAGTCAATGAAATGGAGTTTGCCGTTCTGGTCTGAATAGGTAATGGCTAATCTTACCCTTTTCCTCACCTGCACTCTCACTTCTCAGAATGTTACATGCTTTGAAAAGTCCAGAGCACTGATACATTATTGTTCACTGTGTGCATCCCTTACTCTGTCTAAATGGACTAGTCCGGGCCTATTTGAACATTCCAGTGCTAATTCTCACAGGTCTGATTCCTCTCAGGAAGTAGGAAGGCGAAGTACCTGATTTGTGCTTTTTATGCAGGTTGCTCTTTGTGCACAGTGATTCTTGCTTGCAGAAGAGAGTCACATAAATGTAAAATGTGCAAGATCTCTTCAGACAATATAATCGTTTGTAAACAATGAGGAAAGCCAGGAGGATAATAACCCTGTAAGTGCTTTCTCCCTCGTGTCATAACAGATTGAATTTTTTACTGCTGTCAGCCACTTCTTAATTCCTGCTTCCAGGAGTTCTAGGGACTTGTCCTCCCCAGGTCCCAGAAGGAAGGGGAGTTTCAGAGATGTGTCCATTGGAACAAGTAGCCTTCAAGATCAACCAACTGGGGACCACAGCTCCAGTCTCTCAAGTTGTAATGGGTTCAGGAAAAGTTACGCTGCCACTAATGCCTGCTGTCAAGAGATGGATTTGCAACCAGCTCTTGTGTGGGGCATTGGACAGGACAGTGATAGCATGTAACAGGGTTCATGACCTGTTCCTCTTCCTGGGGCCCACTTGCCCTCCCCAACAAGGCTTGAAGAGGCTTCAGGGTTGTGCAACACCTGTGTCTTTTATTTACTTATCGTTGTCCCACCACCAGTATCGATCTACATACAAGCCATACTGGTTTGGTTACCTCCCTTACATGCAGAGTCGGCCTTCACCTAGGAGGCCTCCAGTTCCCTCCCTGACTGCCTCCCTCCCAGCCTTTATAGCCCTTGGCTTGTCAGGCCAGCACATGTTGCCAATCCTCAGGCCAGCATCAGACCTTTTCCCTTGATTAGAGCTGACCAGGCAGGGACTAATTAGGTGCTTCTGCACCAACACCCTGCTACATAACATTAGTGTGAGCACGTCTCTCACATCATGGACAGTCAAGTATCAGACATATCATAAACATTGAGAAGGTGCTTCTATGTGCAGCCTGGACAACTATGTATTTGGTGTTTGCAGAAGCAGTAACCCATAAAGCATAGCACACACTATGCTGTTAGTCAGGATTCTATGCTGTTAATCAGGAGTTTTTCAGACCTCATTCCACATAGGACAGAGCTTATTCAGTGAGGCACAGGTTACCCACATACCAAAGGACAGTTTTTCCACAACACGAGGTTTGGTTTTGGCACTGTTGCATACACCTTTGTCAGAGTGTTGAGAGTCGTAGCTTCGGTAGGGTTTATTTTGCCTGATTCCAAATGAGTCTAGTTCCAGTTTCCACTGGAAAGTCACTGACCCACGATTCAAAGATAGTGTCCATTTGCCTACCTCTCTGCCTAACAAAGTGAATGGTACACCAAAAACTGTCTTCACAATTTCACTTGTGACCAGGCGATAGGCAATCTGTGGTAAGTACAGACTTCTTCCTGTCTGTCTGGAATGCTGTGAGTGTGTGAAAGAGACTCCTAGTTGTTGGGTCCTTAACAAACTCATGCAGGACTTAATAACCCCTTTCTGACTGCTGGCTGTTTATTGGGCCCCTCCAATAGCCAGCTGGACAATATTGCTTGGAACATGTTGATAGGGACGAATGAGTTCATGGGAGTAAGCCATTGGGCAGGCGGCAGTAAGAATCTGGGCATTTCATAAGACCCAGTGTTCATATAACGATTAGATATTTTCCAGAGGTCAAAAATATGAGCACATGAGAACAAGATGATCTGCAGAACTGCATCATGAGTTTCCAGCCAATGATGTTAGAAAGTGCGGTACATTGACTGTTCACATTTGAGGGACTTGGGTGATAGATCACTTTGCTTCTCCTTGAAACAAGGTGGAAGGTGCAGTGGTTCATATTATTGGGTTCAATCATGTTCACGACTCAGCACAAGCTACTCTGTGACATAGCTAGTAGTAGTTATGAGTGTGCTATTGTCCTAACCATTGTACAAACAAGTACAAAGACACAGGTTTCTACTGATTTAGGAAGATATTTAGGTGCCTAAAGGTGCAGATAGTGACATCATGGAATTTACGAAAGCTCTCAAGCAGGTTAGATACCGAAGTCCCATTCAGTGGTAGTTAGATTCCTAAGATGTTTAGTACCATTGTAAATAAGTAGGCACTTATCTGCATCTTTAGGTACCTAAAATCCTTTGTAAATCTAGTCCTAAGTCCCTACCAAAAGAAATCTGATGAGATTCAACAAGGACAAGTGCAGAGTCCTGCATTTAGGACGGACTAATCCCATGCACGGCTACAGACTAGGGACCGAATGGCTAGGCAGCAGTTCTGCAGATAAGGACCTAGGGGTTACAGTGGATGAGAAGCTGGATATGAGTCGACGGTGTGCCCTTGTTGCCAAGAAAGTTAACGGCATTTTGGGCTGTATAAGTAGGGGCATTGCCAGCAGATCGAGGGAGGTGATCATTCACCTCTATTCAACATTGGTGAGGCCTCCTCTGGAGTACTGTGTCCAGTTTTGGGCCCCACACTACAAGAAGGATGTGGAATACTTGGAAAGAGTCCAGCGGAGGGCAACAAAAATGATTAAGGGGCTGAAGCACATGACTTATGAGGAGAAGCTGAGGGAACTGGGATTATTTAGTCTGCAGAAGAGAAGAACGAGGGGGGATTTGATAGCTGCTTTCAGCTACCTGAAAGGAGGTTCCAAAGAGGATGGATTGAGACTGTTCTCAGTGGTAGCAGATGACAGAACAAGGAGTAATGGTCTCAAGTTGCAGTAGGGGAGGTTTAGGTTGGATATTAGGAAAAGCTTTTTCACTAGGAGGGTGGTGAAGCACTGGAATGGGTTACCTAGGAAGGTGGTGGAGTCTCCGTCCTTAGAGGTTTTTAAGGTCAGGCTTGACAAAGCCCTGGCTGGGATGATTTAGTTGGGGATTGGTCCTGCTTTGAGCAGGGGATTGGACTAGATGACCTCCTGAAGTCCCTTCCAACCCTGATATTCTGTGATTCTATACCTTATCATTGATTCTATTGCTTCTCAGACTGCTGCAGAAAGTTAGATTTGAGCTCAACTGACAGAGCCTGATTGTACCTAAAGAAGTCCTGACTTGCCCTGCTAACAGCCCTCATTCCACTCCTCTGATAGATGATCCAAACATATTCATCATTCTTGGAAAATAATCTGGAAAGCTGTCGAGAGGTGGATTATGAGGAAAGAGGCATTTTCACAAAAATCCTTCCGATCCTGTAATCTTTAAAAGAAGTTAGCAACCAATAGCATATGTAAAAAGGGAAGGAACTTGCACTTTTCTCTCTCCAGGAAGTCTCATGCCAACTCCTCATTCACTGTAACCATCCTGGAATAGCTGATGGAAGTTTCCTCCCTAATATTCAGGTCAGAACCGTTTGTGGAAATTTGATCCTTTGTGTTCTTGTATGTCTCAAGGAATGGAATCTGTTGCAAGTTTGGTCAGTATCTGGCTGTGGTCAATCCTGTTAAAGCTTCTGTCTAGACTTTTCAAATATAAGTACCTAAAGTTAAGCACCTAAAGTCACATATATCCACAATGTAAGTGGCCTGCTTTTCCGAGGTGCTGAGCACCTACAGTTCGCATTGACATCCATGGGAGTGGTAGGTGCTTAGCACTTCTGATTATTAAGATCCCTTATTTAGGTGTCTGATTTTAGATATCCAAGTATGGAAATATTGGCTTCTGTTGTTATGTCTCCAGGGCAGAATCCTTTCAGTATTAAGAGGCATTTTTATAGACTTGTCACCTTAAATAGGATCTTGCTGGATAGGCTTTTGTATTGGGCAATCCAACTCCTAGCAGGAATAGGAATTTACTTTCCCACTGACATCTCATTCTTCAAGGGCAGTGTTTTCTCCATGAGGAGAAGCAGGTCATGTTCCTCCACAGGTTATTTATTTAGTGCTCTCCAGGATTGCTCTTCTGCCTGCAGGAAGCATTGTATTCCACCCCGGTTGTATAGAATTCTGTAGGTTTTCTCCCTCATGTGCTGCAGCATTATTTATTTATTTATTTATTTTATTTTGGTGAGTGGAATTACCTTTGTATGGGGCATAGCTGTTTGGCTCAGAAAATCTCTGTTGATCCTGGCAAATAAGACATCTAAAAATATATGTGCATCAAAAGAGCTTTGGTACTAGGTTCATTTTATAAATGAAACAAATTAATGGGAATATAGATATTGTTGCGACTGTTGTTGTGTCTTGCACTTGTGTTTAATTAGTCTGGCTGTGCAGAGGGCAGATAGAACTGAACGGTCTGGAACTGTACAGATTGTTGCTGGAGAAGTGACCTGTCTTTCTGCCTCATTAGACTGCTGCTTAGGAAACTCTTTAAATAAAAGTTAACCAATTTAACTCCAAGTGAGGACCAAACAATTTTTCAGCACAAATACAAGGATTTCAGATAATGTACTATTGGAAACGCAATACACTAAGCTGAGATAGTGAATTGGTTGTTGGCACTCTGCCAATACCTGCTGGTGGTTGAGCTTTTCATTCCCACTGTGAGGTCAGAAGGAGGAAGAACTTTCTGACACCCTTCCCTTTACTTATTTTATTTATGAAGTTTCCATGGTGATTCATTATTGTAATATCTAAGCACCTCACAACCATTAATGAGTTAAGCCTCACAACACTCCTGTAATTTAGGGAAATAAATGTTTCATGTATAGTGTCCTTAATACAATGTATATGAAATTAGCAAAGTTGCATTAGAGGCCTGAATTAAAATAAATTATAGTGGTGTAAAGTAATGACTGTAGTAAAAAGATGACCACTTTCAGTGGATTTCAGAATAATTGTGGAACTGTTTTTAAGTCAGTCTTGATACATCTGTTGGAAAAAATGCATAGTTATATGTTAACTGCTTTATGCAGAAATTTATTATTTCAGAAAGATATCAGTTATAACAAAAGCAGAAATCTTATTTCGAGCTTGGAACCAAACTTGTTCAGACGAGAGCAAATATTTCTCTAATTCATTTACATATGGATGTTCACCTGCCACATCAAGATAAAAAAGTGGCTGTCCATTAATTGTGTCAACACTACTGTGACAATGGAGGGCCTGCATTTACATGGGGTGAAATGCAATACAGTGTGTAATACTGATAATTCCTCTCCAATGTTTGATAAAAGAGTATCTTATTTATTGTTGGTTAACCTCTTGTTCATTGGTGTGGGAGGCAGAGAATGAATGTCACAATGTATTTTATGTTTTACACATAATTACAAAAAGCAGACAATGATAAAGTCAAAAGTTAGAATGGGCATTTTTCTCAAGAATTACGTGATTTTTGGGTGCTGCCAGGAAAATGAGCAGAAAGTAAGGGTCTTTCATATCAGCTTCTCCCTCTACCAGCCATCATGGTAGCATGTCACTGAACATTCCTTTGCTCAAGGAATTGGTAGCATTGCCTCTTTGGTATTCTAATCTCTTGCTAGCCGATCGAGTGAAAGACTAAGAACAGCAATCAAACTCTGGTTCGATGTGGTGCAGTTTCTTCACCACATGCCAGTTCAACATGAAGTATTCCAATCTTCCTGTTCAATATTTTTTTATTTGACATCTCCCTGAAATAACTTGTCTCATGAAACAATAACAAATGTAAATTTACAATATGATCTGTGCAGAGGCTATGACAGAACAAGGAGCAATGGTCTAAAGTTGCAGAGGGGGAGGTTTACGTTGGATATTAGGAAAAACTTTTTCACTAGGAGGGTGGTGAAGCACTGGAATGGGTTACCTAGGGAGGTGGTGGAATCTCCTTTCTTAGATGGTTTTAAGGTCAGGCCAGGCTGGTATGATTTAGTGGGGGATTGGTCCTGTTTGAGCATGAGGTTGGACTAGATGACCTCCTGAGGCCCCTTCCAACCCTGATATTCTATGATTCTATGATCTGTATAATGTTATTGCAGTTTATGCTCCTGGGAAAATAGGTTTAGGGTAAAGCAGCATTGGTCTTGGAGTAAGAGGGGAGAAATAATGTAAATTGATTTCCATTTTTGATAATCTGGTGACTACTTTCTCTCTCTCTAGGCTAAATTCCCTTGCTGTAACTCCGATTACTTGATGATTGACACCAAAGCAATTGAAGGCTTTAGTTTTACACGGTTCCTCACTGGTAACTTTAAAAAAAACCAGGGGTCAGCAACCTCTGGCATGCAGCTCGCCAGGGTAAACAAACTGGCCCGGCCCCCCAGGGTGCTTACCCTGGCGAGCTGCATGCCATTGGTTGCTGACCCCTGAAGTAAACTTTAGTGAGAATGGGTATGGCAGCTTCCCAAAGGTCTCAGAGGTTAGAAGATGCCATTGTTTTCTAAATTTCTTTAGACTAAAAATGTGAATGTAAAATGCATACCGCCCACAAACTGTATCAAGCACTTTGAGTTTGGACACTTTACTGTTAGTCATTTCAGTGCAATCTCAACAGTGTAATAGGCAATCAGTTGTTGATTTATTTTACCCATTATTGAGCAGGAGCCACGAAAAATGTTTTAGTTCATGTACACATTTCAACTGAAAAGATGAATCTTCTAAGGATTTCCATGATTTCATCTTCTGACTGTGCTCAATGAAAATTCGTTTTTGCTTGCAGCATTAGAACTGTTTTTAGTTTGTCAGAGAGGAGGACAACAAGGTTAAAATGAATGCAATTTGTGTTTAATGGCAGAAAGTGAATTGTGCTCATTAAAACTAGATCTGATTATTTCCTCAGTCCACATTAGTCTTTTGGTCACCTTTGCAGAGGACATGCAATTAAAGTACCATAGCCAAACTCAAATTTGGATAATTGCTGTACATTGTCTATGTAAATTGCCCCTGAAGTTTCGTTTGCAGACATTATTCTGCCTCCTTTCCTAGCCTAATCTATTGTGTAGTCTTGCTATGCCTTGTTAAATAGGGTGTGCCTACAAGCACCAATTCATTTCAGCTATAGGTGAAATGACACATCTCTGTGTGTAAGTGATATCTTTGGGGATCAAAGGCACTAAATAACTATAAAGTCTTATTATTAAATGTCACAGTGTAAAATCACTTTATTGTATTCTGGAGCTAGAGTAGATTATTTTTTATAGTAACATAAATCGAACAACATAATGATTGCATCAGAGTAATATAGGCTAATCTGCTACAGTAAATACTATATATAGCAGTGATTCTCAGCCAGGGGTCTGCGGCCCCCTGAGGCGCTATGAGCAGGTTTCAGGGGGCTGCCAAGCAGGACCAGCATCAGACTCACCGAGATGCAGGGCAGAAAGCTGAAGCCTCACCACATGGGGCTGATGTTTGGGTCCCTGAGCCCTGCCACCTGGAACTGAAGCCTGAGCAATATAGCTTCACAACATCCCCTGTGGCATGGGGCCCTGGGCAATTGCCCTGCTTGCTACCCTCTAATACTGGCCCTGGCTTTTATATGCAGAAAACCAGTTATTGTGGCACAGACGGGCTCTGGAGTTTTTACAGCATGTTCGGGGGGCCTCCGAAAGAGAAAGGTTGAGAACGCCTGATCTATAGTATCTTAACTGAAGAGTGGCATACAGTAGTTTTCATAACAAGTTATGCTTTAAAGCAAACCAAAAATGACTACAGTGCTCATTCCAATAACTTAGAATACTAGACTGAAGTTGACTATGATGACAAGATGCAGAGATTAAGTAGCCAGTTGTTCCAATTTATAGGGACACCCTAGGGTGGCCAGATATCCTGATTTATAGGGACAGTCCCGATATTCGGGCTTTGTCCTAGATAGGCTCCTATTATCCCCACCCACTGTCCCGATTTTTCACACTTGCTATCTGATCACCCTATTACACCCATGAGGGCCACTGAATTTAAACTGTAATGTGAAGAACCATAGGTTGAAATTGGCAAATCTAATATGCACAGGAAAATGAGGCACAAAATTACAGACTGAGCTTTAGCCCTAAAATTTAAAGTTTCTTATTGTAACCACAGAGAACATTCACAAGGGATTTAGAAGGAATCAGTGATTATCAGTTTTAAGTATCAAAGTTTAATAACCAAAATGAATCAATGTATTGAATTAAGGCAATTCACAGCATATTGTATTAAAGTGATGTGGAGTACAAAGCCAACAGGCACAAACTCATTTACCTCTTGAGACAAATTATTAACCATTATCATTTTTGTGACCTAATCTACGTGCTGTCATGGATCAAGGGAGATTATCCATGTTGCTATGCAAACAAATTAGGCGTTCTTGTTCAAAAGAAAATTTATGAAAGCATAACACATAATTTACTTGTAATTATAAGTATTACAGCTGAAAGACCTTCTGGATTTAAAAAAGTAAAAGGCTTGTCATGTCAGAATGTCTGCTTTTAGTAAAGCTTAAGAGTTGCCTTATCTTCATGGGGGGGAGTGTTTTATTTATTTGCATAATTATAGAGATCACTGATCAAAATAATAAAAGGCAAATGTAGTTGAGGGATCAGCTGGTGCTACTTAATATGTACATGTTGCATTAAGCCTTTTGTAGTTGTAGATATACCCAGCTGCTCATTAAATGTCTGCCTTTCCCAGAAATATTTATTTTATTAAATACTTGGAAAACATAATTGTTTGGAAAACTTGAACTGTAGCCTATAAGTTACAGTTAGGAATTCAGATACAGTTTATGTGACAGCCTCAATAATTTACTGCTTAGCAACAAAGATGTATTAAATAGTTTTACACTTGATTCTTTTAGATATTATAAAAAATAGACAATATAATACATAGGGTCAAACAGCTTAAACTCGTGTGTTTGGGAGTTTTGTTGTTAGACATATCAGCTTATTCATTTATGCTCTGGAAATTAATTTAGTTCCTTGTCCCATTTTTAAATGTTACTTTTGACTATATTGCAGAAGGTTGAAAATAAAAGTTGTGCACCTAACATCTCTGATGCTTCTGGGCAACATTACATTTCTCTTCTGGTACAAAGCTGCCCTAAACTGGTAGATCCCGCCAGTGGTGGATTCCCCCTGAATAGATGATTTCTCCAGGGGTGTAGAAATGCTTAGGTCATGGAGCTGAAGAAAGCCTGAAAACGGAACTTAACTTTCAGGACAGGTTTGAATGTAGAAGTCCTGAGGCCTCCATATCTGTTCTCCTCCTGAAGGGGGAGGAAGGTGTCTGAGGGCTCCAAATAAGTAAGAGATAAAGTAGTCTCTTATACAGCTGGCATCATACACTGGGATCTCGCTGCTCTCAGAGATGACCTCAGAATGAGGATCCAAGTCTAAGGAATATTTCCTTGAGTGAATTGCACATCTTCTAACAAGAGAGTGTATTTGTCCATACGCAAGTCCTATACAAGTTCAAGATAAGGGCCCATCATTTAGGTATCTTCTTTCTTAACCTCACAATGATCCTTTCCACCTCTTGAGTGATAACAATCCCCATGTCATATCTGAAGGTGCTGTCAGGGACAGTATTAAGCAGTGAATCTCTTTACTGGAACTGTCACTTCACTAAGAGGTTTTTATCTTCTTAAGGATTCACAAGAAACTCTTGGCTATAGGAATATTCCTTTCTGCATCTAGAAAGAATATTTAGGGGAACAGCTATTTCTTTGTGGTGCAGATAAAACTTTAAAGACAACAAAAATATTCTGTATGCAGTTCCAAATTCAGCTATCTTTCTGCTGGCCCGTTATACGTGATGTGAAGCCATTGTTCATTAATATTCCATTGAAATCAATGGAATGTCAGGATTTAATGCATCAAGCAGCACAGCAGGCCATTCTGTCTGACTATACCTTGAAATTATAACACAGCTAATGGGAAACTAATGTAAACATGTAATATTGAAGATACAGTCTGAAAAATATATCTAAGTGAAAGAACCTCAGAGGAATGATATTTTTTCTGCCTCTAGTTCAAGCCTGTTTAGTGTTTTACTTGATAGTCCATATTGTGGTATGACATAACCTAGAAATTAGCAATCTTAAATCATCTCAATGACTGAGAATTCAAGTTTAAATTTAGTTATTTGTAAGTAACCACATGAGAAAAATGTGAGGGTTTACATAAGGGAGATCTTCACAGAAAGTGAACATAAAAGGATTGTAAACTCTCTTCAGTCAAAATTCACTGATACATATGAACAAATGTTTATGGGAAATATTTTCCACTATCCACTCAATTCGGTTTCTAGCAGGAGTGAGCTATAAATTTATAACAGGGGTGAGCAAACTATGGCCCACGGGCCAGATCCGGCCCTTAAGGGCTTTGGATCCAGCCCATGTGATTGCCACTCCCGGAAGTAGCTGGCACCAAGTCCCTGCAGCCCCTTGGGGAGGAAGGGGGTAAAGGGCTCCACGCGCTGCCCTCACATGTGGGTGCCTCCCCTGCAGCTCCCATTGGCCAAGAATGGGGAACCAAGGCCAATGGGAGCTTCAGGGAGACACCCACAGGCAAGGGCAGCGTGCAGAGTCCTCTGCTCCCTTCCTCCCCCAGGGACTGCAGGGACGTGGTGCCACCACTTCCTCATACACCCTGCACCCCTCCTCTGCCCCAACCCCCTGCCCTGAGCCCCCTTATACACCCTGAACCACTGTACACCCCAACACTTTGCCCTGAGCCTCTTCCTGCACACCACACCCCCTCCTGCGCCCCACACTCCCTCCCATACCCCAACCCCCTGCTGTGGCCCTTGGACCAAAAAGTTTGCCCACCCCTGAGTTTATAACAATGACCATCAGGTGACAGAACTGCAACAAGTGTATCACCCACTTTGCTATAACAGTCCAGACGGCAAAAGAGATGTTGTCTAAGGGCCACATTCCAATACCTTTACACATAATTAATCATATCTTACTCCATAAATAGTCCTATTGAGGGCAGTGGGACAATTTGTGAAGTAAGGTGCTTTCCAAAAAGAATCAGAGGGGTAGCCGTGTTAGTCTGGATCTGTAAAAGCAGCAAAGAATCCTGTGGTACCTTATAGACTAACAGACGTTTTGGAGCATGAGCTTTCGTGGGTGAATACCCACTTCGTCAGATGCATGTAGTGGAAATTTCCAGGGGCAGGTATATATATGCAAGCAAGCTAGAGATAACGAGGTTAGTTCAATCAGGGAGGATGAGGCCCTGTTCTAGCAGTTGAGGTGTGAAAACCAAGGGAGGAGAAACTGGTTTTGTAGTTGGCAAGCCATTCACAGTCTTTGTTTAATCCTGAGCTGATGGTGTCAAATTTGCAGATGAGCTGAAGCTCAGCAGTTTCTCTTTGAAGTCTGGTCCTGAAGTTTTTTTGCTGCAGGGTGGCCACCTTAAGGTCTGCTATAGTGTGGCCAGGGAGGTTGAAGGCTGAAGGTTGAAGCCTTTACCCTCACACACAACTATTTCAAATTTGATGACAATATATATCTCCAGATCAGTGGCACCACTATGGGCACCCGCATGGCCCCACAATATGCCAATATTTTTATGGCCGACCTGGAACAATGCTGCCTCAGCTCTCGTCCACTCATGCCCCTTCTCTACTTACGCCACACTGATGACATCTTCATCATCTGGACCCATGGGAAGGAGACTCTGGAAAAATTTCACCATGATTTCAACAGCTTCCACCCCACCATCAACCTCAGCCTGGACCAATCTACATGGGAGGTCCACTTCCTAGACATCACGGTGCAAATAAGTGATGGTCACATTAACACCACCCTATACCGAAAACCTACCGACCGCTATGCCTACCTTCATGCCTCCAGCTTCCATCCCGGGCACATCACACGATCCATTGTCTACAGCCAAGCACTGAGGTACAACCACATCTGCTCTAACCCCTCAGACAGAAACCAACACCTACAAAATCTCCACTAAGCATTCTCAAAACTACAATACCCGAACGAGGAAATAAGGAAACAGATCAACAGAGCCAGACGTGTACCCAGAAGCCTCCTACTGCAAGACAAACCCAAGAAAGAAACCAACAGGAACCCACTGGCCATCACATACAGTCCCCAGCTAAAACCCCTCCAACGCATCATCAGGGATCTACAATCCATCCTGGACAATGATCCCACACTTTCACAGGCATTAGGTGGCAGGCTAGGCCTCTCCTACAGACAACCTGCCAACCTGAAACATATTCTCACCAGTAACTGCACACCACACCATAGTAACTCTAGCTCAGGAACCAATCCATGCAACAAACCTCTATGCCAACTCTGCCCACATATCTACACCAGCAACACCATCACAGGACCTAACCAGATCAGCCATACCATCACCGGTTCATTCACCTGCATGTCCACCAATGTAATATATGCCATCATATGCTAGCAATGCCCCTCTGCTATGTACATCAGCCAAACTGGACAGTCTCTACGGAAAAGGATAAATGGACACAAATCAGATATTAGGAATGGCAATATACAAAAACCTGTAGGAGAACACTTCAGCCTCCCTGGCTGCACTATAGCAGACCTTAAAGTGGCCATCCTGCAGCAAAAAAACTTCAGGACCAGACTTCAAAGAGAAACTGCTGAGCTTCAGTTCATCTGCAAATTTGACACCATCAGCTCAGGATTAAACAAAGACTGTGAATGGCTTGCCAACTACAAAACCAGTTTCTCCTCCCTTGGTTTTCACACCTCAACTGCTAGAACAGGGCCTCATCCTCCCTGATTGAACTAACCTCGTTATCTCTAGCTTGCTTGCATATATATACCTGCCCCTGGAAATTTCCACTACATGCATCTGACGAAGTGGGTATTCACCCACGAAAGCTCATGCTCCAAAACGTCTGTTAGTCTATAAGATGCCACAGGATTCTTTGCTGCTTTTCCAAAAAGAATAAGGGTTTCAACTAGTGGCAGATTTTGTCTATATATATATATATATATATTCTACATGCAAATATCATGTCTTATTCCTATTTCATTCCCATCCATTGGAGCCACGTGGAAACCAGCTCTCTACACAAGTTAATATATATATATATATATATATATATATACACAAGCTGGCATAAAGCTGGTTGTGGGTAGCAATGTTGCATCTCATATTAATCATCTGAACTTGCAGCTTGAGTCTTTAACCAATATAAAGAGAGTGACAGAGGTGGATGTTATCAATATTTAGCCCAAATCAACAGATAATCTCACACTGGACCCTTCTGGTGAAAACTCTCTACTAGTTTTAATGCCATCCTCTTTGTAAGAAAATATAGCAATGAGCTGACTAGTGCATTTATATTCCATTAACATATTATAGTTTTTGTGCAGTGTGACGGTGGCATACCAGGTTCCAGCTCATGCCACAGTCCCCATGTTTCAACTGAACAGTAGAATCAGTCTGACGCACCTGTGTGTTAGTATCGTTAAAATAGGTATTAAAGTCTAAATTCTAAACACATTTTTATAGTTTTAATGAATGCTTGTGAGTTGCTGCCTGCATTAATCTCACTTATAGTATCTGTTTCCCATCCTGTAAGGTAATAGTTAAGCATTTGTACTGTAAGCCTCTGTGATATTGTAAAGTACCAGACAAGAGAGGGACATTAACTTGTGTAGAGAGCTGGTTTCCACATGGCTCCAATGGATGGGAATGAAATAGGAATAAGACATGATATTTGCATGTAGAATACAAGAGAGGAGGAGATGGGGGTGGGGAGATAGCGAAGATATTATATCTTGTGTTTCTATTACTAACTGCACAATTTTGAGCCTTCATAGGTTATGATTTTAAAATAAGGTAAATGAAAAAGGGGTATTAATGCATCACTAACTGGCTACCTGCCTAGCCATTACCCAGAGAAAATTAGAATTGATTTCTACTGGATAAAATTAGAACTGCTTGATTGTGTATTATAGATGGTGTACTGCCTATTGGTAGCTTGAATGGTAGATGCCTGTACTTTTGGAGCAGGGAGATCAGACATTCTTAGTGATTATGGTATGCAGCATATTGGTAACCAGGAAGTGCTTGATGGCCACAGATTTATAACCATAATATTTCAAAAAAGAAACAAATTAGCCAAAATATGTTGCATTTTTTTAAATGTTATACAAAAAAAATTTGACTATAGGAGGAAATATATATGGTTAGTACATCACTCTATGTACCTAAATTAATTTACCCTGTTGCCAAACCTACATGTTGATTTGTATTTCTTTCAGAAATGGCTGTGCAACTCAGACTGGAAAAATCTCATGTGTTGAAGAGGTTGCTAAGGCAACTATACTTGTTTTTGTGTGTGTGCATGCGCGTGTGAATTGTGTGATCACATTAAGAAAACCTGTGTAGATTGTCAATCTGTCCGCCCCGGGGCAGCAATACTTTATGACTCCTCTTTAATAAAGAGGTGGGGGGAAGCAAAAATCAACACAACAGGGAAAAAATGTTGATTTTTTTTTCACTATAAACGTTTAAATACATAATAAACTGGAGACTGGCCCTTTTGGCATTCTATTTCCCTCTCATACATGGCAACTTGGGCTACAATTAATGCAATAAGTGCAGATTTAATAAGTCATCTACGTGAACAAGGCTGGAGTACATTAGTTTTTAATTGGAGGAAAGCATGTACTATATTGCACCTTTCCTGTAAAGTCCTGTTCCTTAATCGGGGGCAACGCATTTCAACCATCTCCACTATTAATTATCCAAACATTCAGTCAGGAGTGCCTGTCATAATTGCATTCTCATGAGCAAATCCTTATCCCTGTATTTGTCAAAGTGTAACATACAGCAAAGGGTAATGCCTCATTAAAGTTGCATATTTAATTGCTAAGACAGCATACAGTGTACTTTATCAGGACCAGATGGGTATCATTTTGCCTCATATACATCACCAATACTGGTAGGTTATTGAGAAGTCAGTTCTTAACACTGTATAGCCACTGAAACTCAAATAATCTAAAGCTAGTGTTTTATTGTACAGACGTTGCATTTTATTTACACGTAGATTGCAGGTGCAAAATTGTTTATTATCCAAAAATGGAGGTGGGGTGAATATGTCTTGTATAAACATTTACACTTTAATTTTCTCTTAATTTCTCAAGGCCTATTATATGTTTATCAAGGCATGTAACAACTTTATATTAACAATGCAACAATGCATCGTTAAACGTACACCAGCTGTTCATATTCTAGTTCCTATTACTGATAGGAACATTTCCCATCAAGGGAAAAAAATGCATGCTCTTCTTTAATAACTAACACTAATGCTTCAAAACAAGAAGCAATAACAGAAAGGCCCTGACATGTTGCTTTCATTAACTATTGCCTTGGAACTCATTACTGTAACAAGCTGTATATGAAGCAGAATATCCAATCCTGAGTTTTATACATGAAGAGCTCCTTAATGAAGATATCAACAGAAGATTAATCCTAAGGACTGAATTGTTACTATTGCTGATGACAGTTTTACAGAAGCCTCATGAATTCTAACTCTAAAATAAATGCACTGAATTTTGATGAACACATTCTACAACAATATTTAACAAATGTGTTCAAAATTAAGCTAAGTAATAGTGTTTGTTTAAAATCAGGCATCCAACAAAAACAATAAAGGAAGCAGGGTGATGGTCCAGTGACCAAAGAGCATCTTAACACATTATCACACAGGAGTTCAGCATCTAGATTTGATTCTTTACACTCAAAGTTGACAGGCACAGTTCGCATTATTGTAAGGGAGGGAGGGAGCATGTCACTTCTCTCTAGCGACCCCTCTGGTCAGCTGGAGGAGTTACACTTAAGGGCTCTGTCAGAAAAACAAAATTCTTTTCAAAAACATCAATAAGGAAAAAATGTGCAAATTGAAGTGCATCCATTTATATAGGATAAATCCTTAATAATAACACTCCCACAGCATCAATTTGTCTTGCATTCGTAAGGGATTAACAGTAAAGTGGAATACTAGCCTGTCATTTCTTCTTCCGGTCCTAGTTAGTTAACGGTAATAATAATACTTTACACTTGCATGGTGCATCTTATCTAAGGATCTCCAAGAGGTTTCCAGATGTGGAAACTGAGGCACAGAGAGGTTATGTGACTTGCAAAAGTTCACATAACAACCTAACAGCAGAAGTGAGAACAGAAACCATTTCTGCTAACTCCTAGACCCTTGTTGTAATAATCCTGACACTTCAGTAAGTCAGTACGTGAGCAGAGACCAAAACCTTGAATTCAAAACACCTTGGGGAAAATCAGATCCAGACTGAACCGTACAGCTGTTGTTCGAGGCAGGCGTGCGTGTGAGAGAGAGAGTTTATGGATTGGAATTGGATACAAACTTTAACTTGAGCCCATCTCTACCAAAAAGTGAAAGCACATTTCTCAGAAAGTTGTCTGATCCTTGCAGTTCATTATATAAGAAACAATTTTTTTCATTTCTATAGCACCCTCTCTCTAAGAATCTCAAAGTACTTCACAACCAGTGCAGTAATGATCTCATCTCCCCTGAAAGATACGTAAATATTATTATTCCCCATCTTAAAAATGGTGTAACCTGAACCACAGTGAAATGTAATTTTGCTCAAGTTGCATACATAATTTGTGGTGGAGCTGGGAATAGCTCCTGTCCTCTCACTTCTTTTCTTTAAACACAAGACCATCCTTTATTCGGACTTGTCTACTACAAAACTACCACGCACTCTGCAAATATGCAGTCTCAGAAGAGGGAATAGCAGGAAGTTGGATTTTGGGATCCAGGTGCTATGAAAGCATTTGGCTAGGACTTTATCCCTCTCTTTGAACATCTAATGTGCACACGCTATTTTTGAAAAACAGGACTTTTTTTTAATTGTCTTGCTTGTTTCACATACTGGAATGTGAAAATGGGTTAGTGAATGTGAAGTGGTTGGTGATTAGATCTACTGAGATGCATCATGAGTTGGGAAGCACTTGGAGAGAGTGATGATGGTCACTATAGAAAACCCAAAGAGAGGTCTGTTGTATCTTGTTTAGTTAAAGGGAGAGCATTTAAGAGGATGTGTACAAACTCTCTTGTCTAAAGTATGGTTAGCGAACATGCCTGATTGACCCATTGGTAAGGATTAATTAACCTGACTATGATATGGTCCATGTTGAGGAGGAGGAAAACATAAGCATAATAAAAAAAGCTATCTGTAATTTCAGATCTGAAATTCATAAGTATCTAACAGCTCGCAATTTATGCAGATACGGATGCAATATTTGCAGCTTGGCAAACTAGATTTTGTTGTAGTCTGAGAGCACTTTAAACTTACTTCTCAGGAGCACCACCTTTCTCCTCTAAGCTCTGTATTTCTGTCAGGCTGAACAGTTTGTGGTGTGCCCATCTTTTTGGTGTGCATTTTACTTTGTTTTAACTTAAACTACATTTTATTAAAATCCATCACCATGTATTGTATGGCACGATAATGTGTTTATATACATATAATATGCCCATTCTTGTATTTTAGCAGTATAAATGACATAAACGAATATGCAGATGTAAGATTTAGTATCTGCTGTTTTCACCCTGTACTTCTTAACAGCACAAATGATGAATGGTGTATTCTAATCCTCTATTTGTAGACACATATGGCAATTAGGTTCGTGGGAATAACATCAGTTTATTATTAAACCTGGGGGCAGGTTTACCACTAGGTGAATGAGCATCAGTCAGACAGGGAAGCAGCTTTTTAAGGAGGCACATCTGGAATATATTGTGCTCTTCTTGGATCACAGCTCCATTCTGGAGGTCAGACAGAGAGAGGTAGGTGGGGCAATGTAGCCCAGTTGTGCAGTCTTTTGATTCCCCCTTCCCGCCCCCGCTCTCCAATTTGGTACTGACTTAGACCTTTTTGTTTGTTTTGTTCTATGTGTTTGAAAAGCCAATGGTAGTTGTGCCTGTATAGAGTTCTACTGTATAAATATTTGATGGATTATGGATTTATGTTTACACAGATGCATTATAGTTCATGGTATATACATGTCTTTCCTCATGATTTATATTCCTGCAGATTTATATTTTATGGTGTAAATCCAGTTTTCTTAAACATTATAACCAAATTTCTACACATGCAATTTCAGGTGTCTCTTCTCTGCTTCTGTTAGCAGTCTTCAGAAACCAGGGAGATGCTGGCAATTGGAAGAAAGATCCCAGGACTTGAGTTGAATTTATATGTATTTGTTTTTAAAAAGAGCCTAATATCAAAGCCTAAGGTCTCCTCTGTCTCAACCCCCACTTCCGGTATAACATAGGAGAGTTACCCTAGCTAGCCTAGAGATGCATTAAGTACCCTGAGGAGATTTTCAGAACTGGGATTGTTGCAGTGTGGAAGGCAGGGAATTCATTTGTCTGAGCTTGCTGTCTTCCTACCACAATTGTAACTCTTGGCTAATATCAGAAATTTGCTTACTAGAGGGCTTCCAAAGCAGACCAGCTCTCATAAAAGCCAATATTAATAGCTTTCCAGTGCTTGAAATGCCAAGGATATTTTCCACTGATAAAAGACCACTTAGGGTGATGAAGCATGGTACGCCCTCTTGAGTCCTGTCTGATCTCATTCTGGTAATAAATGCATTCATGGAACCACCTTTTGAGCACCTTGTGAAGGTTCACTTGCATCTCTTGATCCTAGGTTTATTTAATGACCTCTTGTTTGTCTAGAAGAGTGGAGAAGTTACTAGTATTACTGTGTAGCCCTACCTGTCATTCCACCTTGACAAAGTGGTAATCAAAACCATTCCATGTTTCTTACCTCAGATTTGTTTTCACTTTCAATTCAGAAAGCCTCCTTAATCCCTCTGTGTCCTGTTCCAATAACAACAGAAAGAAGCTTTATTACTTCAACAATGAGAAAATGGCCTTGTACATTTACCTCATATACAGAGTTCAGGAGATTTGATTCTTCTTTTTTTTAGTAAGAAGGGACTACAGTCTTCTGAGGGGACTGTATCAAGAATAGTATTCTGACAGTCTTTGTGTCACTGATAGGGAACCCCTGGCTGGCCTAAAGTTTTGTTCCATGACAGTAGTTTCTGCTCATTGGCCCAAGCAAGCAAAGAGGCCATTTGATCCCCTAGATTACTTCTCAAATAACTACAGGTTAGCTGTAGTGGCATCTTTGGATGCAGCTTTTGGGGATAGAGTGTCACGGGTATCCAGTTTTCAGGTGCTTCCAGTCCCTTGATTTTTGTCCAGATATTCTGTCTATTTTATGTATTGAGGTGGCCCCCATTACTGTAGTATGTGAGCACCTCACAACATCCTTGTGAGATAGGGAAGTGCTATTATCTCCATTTTTGTGAAACTGAGTCACAAAGAGGCTAAGTGACTTACCAAAAGTTGCACAAGAAGTCTGTGGTGGGACACGGATTTGAAGCTAATGGCCCTAACCACTAGACCATCCTTCTGCCACACACTGCCAGGAAGTCCCATTTTTGTCTGCACTTGCATAAGACAAATGCTGGAAAAGAGTGGTGTTTCTTACATATTGTTTTATTTCAGTCTTCTGCAGCAGCACAGAGACTTCTCCTGCATGGCTGGTTAAGTTTTGTTGTTTAGATCCCTCTCATTTATTTTGAAGTACAAACAGCTGAAGAACAACAGCAGGCTTGCCACCTTAGACGAGAGTGACAACAGCACAGCTGTATTTGACTATTGGAAGGGATTTATCAGGAAAACATGGAGAAACTAAATAGGCAAAAAAAATTACCCTTGGGTCACAGTCTCTGTAGGGACTAATTAGTTTGCATATCATGAACATGATGGACAATCACTGGTTCTTCCTGAGCTTCCATGCACTATAGTCCCTAATTTCTATTTTACTTTTTGGCTCAGCATAAAGAAGTTATAGGCAGTTGGATTTAGTGTCTGAAGGAGACGACTGGGAATTATGACTCCTGAGTTCTACCTTCAACTTTGTCAATGAGTCTTTATGCATTAAGTCACTTAACCTTTCTGTGCCTATATTACCTATCTACCTACCTATCCATTTCCTTCCTAGAAATGGAAAGCATTATTATAAACAGCCAGTGCAGTTGTCTTTGCTATATTGGGAAGAAACACATCTCAGTGTCAGATTTGATACTTAGCTGAATCATAACCAGCTTACAAACCTCCAAAATAGGGATACATAACAATTTATAATCTTAACTATGATGCAGATATCCCACAGAGAAGGGCAACTTCTCTACAGAGATAAGTGAGATGGTTACAGAATTCACCTGAGGATATTGAAGGAAACTAACTTTTTAGTTATGGATAGAATGAGGAAATTCAAACACTGTTTCAATTTACACTTGAAAAGAAAAATTATGTGAGTACAGTTTAGTTTTTAAAATGTTTTTGTAATGTTTAAAATATATACATATTGTATTTCAATTCAAGGAAAATTTATGCATTAAAATACAAATTTTGTCATGAAATGAAACATGTAATATCCTAGAAAATTACCCCAGAATATATCCTGAAGTACATAGCTAACAGCTCTTTTGACAGTTAGCCTAATTATTGTAATACGCACTAAGGAAAATAAATGAGAGCTATTTAGAGGCTAAAGTAGGTAAAATACATTACAGGTGAATTAGTTTGTAAGTCCAAAATTATACAAGGGATGTTAGATCTGCTAATTCTCTATAACTCTCTCTGGGTTGCCCAAATAGGTTTTGGGGACCTCAGTACTTTTGTTCAAAATTTCACCTGTCAGAATCCACCAGTCCAGAGATGGGGTAGGAAAGTGGTGGCCTTTGTTATCACTTTTTATATCTTGATCCTTTGGGCTGGAACAATCATTGCTGTGTCATGGGGTTAGGCAGTTCCATGGTGTACATGCGTTGCCCATCAGTCCTTCATATTAATTGCAAATTTTTGCTTGCACCTTCTGGGTTCGTACCATTTGAGGTGTCTTCAGGAATGACATGCAGAGGCTCTTGCTTACAGTTCTTTTGTTATTCCTGAAGAGCTACCTTATGGGCATTTCTCAGACTCGCAACATGTTCAACAAAACATATAGCAACATTTCATAACACTACACACAATGCTGATATACACATTACAACAAGATAATAATACTCAGCAGATTATAAGTTTGGATACGCATGCCCATGGCCTGGACCACAGACCTCTATCACAATTTTGTAAAAGTGGTGAGATTATAAGTGTAGACAGTCACCTTCCACTTTAGACAGCATTACAGTTGGTATTGCCATCAAAGCTTTATAATGGACTAGAACTGTAAATGGTGAAAAAGTTAAAAGTTGAATGGCACCTGAAATATTCTTTGTTTCACATTTATGCTGCACTCCATTTTTAATTTTGCTTAATTTTTTTCTTTAGTGAATGTGCTGAACGATCTAATCTGTAGACGTGACAAAGTCAGTGAGGGTTACAAAGAGGAGGAAGGGATGTGGTGAGGAAAAATTAGGGTTAGAGCAAAGAAAATCATGTTTGCCCAGTTGAAGGCATATGCGCATACCTTGATGGTTCTGTTAAGGCATGTAGATGGTATGAGGATGAGAGCACGATAACAACATGAACAAAATAGAAAGGCTTGTTTTGTTTTTCAAATTTATATAAAAATCAGGAGAGAGACAGCCTGCAACTGTCAACACTATATTCAATACTGTGTCAATTAGACTTGTTTTCAGCAACGTTAGATGACACAATACTGAAAGCAATGTCAGCAGCAAGCAGCCCACCTACATTAGGACTCTTTATGTTATTGACATCAGACTCAATGAACCGGGTTTTCCAATGGGAAATTTTTCCAGAATGTCCCTATGGTAGATGAGGCCACAGAGAACTTGCCATCTTTCATTACAAATGTGTTGGGAGCTACTTCTGAGCTGATAGGCTTCCATTATTCTTCGTTTAGAAAGCATCATTCCAAAGAAGTGAATTGAGGATGTTAAAATAGAGAATTTCTGTAGTTGTTTTATTGTAATCTGATGGTAGGGATTTAGTTATAAAATTAGTCTTTGGACCAGACATTTTCTGATACGCAGAAGAGGAAATACGGCATTAGCTAGTTTGCATTTGCTCATTATAGAGTAATGCCATTAGAACAAATATTCCCGCAGGCAGCCATTGCATTTTAATTAGAAACTTTCCTGGACAGTGGCTTCAAGATAAACTAAACTGTCCTTGAGTTTTCTAATCAGCATCTACTGTAAATTCTAGAACAGAGGAAAATTGCTCCTTTCCCTCCTAATTTTGTCAATTCCTCAGTATGGGAATTTAAGGAGAAAGGTGGGGAGGGACAGGAAAAGACTACAAAGGAGGAGTGGGGACGGTTTAGGAGCAAGTGGATGGCGATTAGCAGGAAATAGAATTTAGATGGTAAAAGTGAAGTGGTTATGAGGTTGAGATATTTAGAAAAAGGTGTGGAGGGGATTACAAGGTCTGAGGGCTTCAGAGGACAATGGGGGTTCCTCTTCAAGTGCTTGCTCATATCCATTCCAGTTAGGTGTGCGTGCGCCGCGTGCACGTTCGTTGGAGATTTTTACCCTAGCAACACTTGGTGGGCCGGCAGGGTGCCCCCTGGAGTGGCGCCGCCATGGTGCCCGATATATGCCCCTGCCAGCCCATCTGCTCCTCAGTTCCTTCTTACCGCCCGTGTCGGTCATTGGAACAGTGGAGCGTGGCTTAGCTGATCTCCACCTCCCTAGCTCTTCGCTCGTTTATATAGTTATTGTGTACATAGTTAGTTTTCTATAGTTCTAGTTAACTTTTATATTAGTAGTAGTTTATAGTAGTTGTGTATATAGTTAGAGGGTCGGGGGCTAGCCCTTTCTCCTCCCCCGGTACCGGGGCCCATGCCCGATTCACTGGGCTTCAAACCTTGCGCGACCTGTCATCAGCCAATGCCGACAGGAGATCCTCTTGACTCCTGTTTAAAGAGTCTGGGAGAATCCCACCTTGCGGACAAGTGCCGAATCTGCAAGGCATTCAAGCCCCGGACGAAGAAAGAGCGGGACATTCGCCTCAAGCAACTCTTCATGGAGGCAGCTGTAACTCCTCCATCTTCAGCACCGACTCCGGCACCGGGGACGAGTGCTCCCTACGCACCGGAACGCACGGTTCCAGTGAAGACTCCTCGGCACCAGCTTTCCCTGGCTCAACCCTCTGGCAGGCACCGATCCCTCTCCCCGAGGAGCAAGAGGCACAAGGCTCCTGCGGCACCTGTATCTATGCCGCAGTCAGAGCGTACATCTAAGGCGGACTGCCCGGCACTGTCAACTGCTGCGGCACCGCTTGCCTCCGCACCGTCGATTCTGGTCTCTCAGGATCCGTCGAGTCCGGTGCCTACCAGCTCCCCAGCGCGCGCTGTGGTCGAGCTCATCGTGCCCTCGACGCCGGAGACTTTCTCCACGGCTCGGGAACTAATTGCTCTGATGGAGCCTGAGCTGCCCCAACCCCTGGCACTGCCAGTGCGGGTTGTTCAGTCACTGGGCAAGCCCGCTATGATGAGGCCATCTTCGCCGGACACTGCGCAATGCCGCCGGTCCTGATCCAGGTCCTGCAGACGCTCTCGATCCAGACATCGCTCCTGCTCTTGGCACCGCTTGCAGTCCCGGTACCTCTCTCCATCCCGGTACCGGTCGTACTCGCGGCACCGCTCGAGATCCCGGTCTCCATCGCGGTACTCTTGGCACCGGTCCAGATCCCGGCACAGCCGTACCTCTCGCAGCCGATCTTGACATGGCGATGCGAGGCACTGGTTGACCTCCCGGCACCGCGCTGGTCGCAGGTCCTGGTCCCACTCCCAGCACCGCTACAACTCTCGGTACCGTTCGCCGGTACCGCACAGGCAGGAGTCCAATGGACGCAGAGACCTGGTCCAAGCAACTTCAGCTCCTCTGTGGCCCTCGCGTCATCCATCCGTCTCCTCCCATGCGGACAGTGCCTCCTACGGAGACTCGGATACGCATGCCCATGGCCTGGACCACAGACCTCATCAGTGCTCCTTTTGGACCTTGGGCGTATCATCAAGCTCAAGGCAAACCGACTGGCCCATCACACTCCAGTCACTCAGAGCACCGTGTGCCCAAGGCCACCATCAGCCATCCTCTCCCCGCTAACACAGAGGAAACCAGTGCTCACGCACCGGAACCGCATGACCTTCCGGAGACAGAGGTTCCCCCTGACCAGGCGTCAGTGCAGGGCCCACTCGTCCTGGGGCTATCATCTTCCTCTTCCCCGGATGAGGCAGTAGCGGGGACCTCATCATCGGGACCACCTCCGATTGACCTCTGGTCACACCAGGACCTTCTGCGGCATGTCGCCCAAAATATCAACCTGCCAGTAGAGGAGGTCCCAGAGATGGAGGACCCGGTGATTAGCATCTTGTCTGCAGAGACACCCACCGGAGTGGCTCTCCCATTCATCCGTTTGATCCAGGCTAGAGCTGACACTATCTGGCAATCCCCGGCTTCCATCCCACCCACAGCCAAGGGGGTCGAACGGAAGTACATGGTGCCTCCCAAGGGGTATGAGTACCTCTATGTGCACCTCGATCCCTGTTCCTTGGTGGTACAGTCCGTCAACGAACGGGAGCACCATGGCCAACAAGCCCCCGTGCCTGAATCTAGAGAAGCCCGGCACATGGATTTGTTGGGACGAAAAATCTATTCTGCGGGAGGTCTCCAACTCCGCATAGCGAACCAACAAGCCCTCCTCGGCAGATACCTGGGAGGCTGTTGGGAAGTTTGCCGAGTTGGTTCCACAGGATTCCCACCAGGAATTTGCAGCACTCCTGGAGGAGGGGAAGAGGGTCGCGAGGACCTCCTTACAAGCCTCATTAGATGCTGCCAATTCGGCGGCCAGAACGGTTGCTTCTGGCGTAGCCATGTGCCGTATATCATGGCTGCAAGTGTCCGGCCTGCCACCGGAGGTGCAACATATGGTACAAGACCTGCCGTTCGATGGTCAAGGCTTGTTTTCACAAAAGACGGACCCCAGACTGCAGAGTCTAAAGGACAACAGAGTAATTATGCGTTCGTTGGGAATGCATACGCCTCAGACTCAAAGACGGTTCTTCCGCTCCCAACCGCAGCGCCCTTACCCTCCGCCTCAGCCACAGCAAGACTTTGCCAGAAGACAAGGTCGTACTAATCGCAGACGTCAGTCTGGACCTCAAGGGGGCAACAATTCCAGTCCCACCAAACGAACGCCGGGACCCAAACCAAACTTTTGAGGGTGTGCCCGAGAGCAGTGTACCAATTGCCTCCCCGGATCCCTTTCAGTTCTACAACCGCCTTTCCCCGTTCCTTCCGGCGTGGTCCCAGTTGACGTCAGATCATTGGGTCCTATGCACGGTGGAGCTTGGATACCGCCTTCAGTTTGTTTCACCCCCTCCCTTCCATCCCCCCTCCTCGTCCCTCTTCAGGGACCCCTCTCACGAGCAACTCCTCATCCAGGAGGTCCACAAGCTCCTCTCAATCGGAGCTATAGAGGAGGTACCGGAGGAGTTAAGGGACAAGGGGTTTTATTCCCGATATTTCCTCATTCCCAAGGCAAAAGGTGGCCTCCGGCCTATCCTAGACCTGCGAGGACTGAACAAATTCATCAAAAAGTTCAAGTTCCGCATGGTATCTCTGGGAACCATTATTCCTTCCCTGGATCCCGGAGATTGGTACGCCGTCTCGACATGCAGGATGCATATTTCCACATAGCAATTTATCCCCCTCACAGGAGGTATCTGCACTTTGTGGTAAACCATCGACACTACCAGTTTACTGTCCTGCCCTTTGGCCTCTCCTCAGCCCCTCGTGTGTTCACGAAGTGTATGGCAGTTGTTGCTGCTTCCCTATGCTGTCGTCGGATACACGTCTTCCCTTACCTCGACGACTGGCTTATCCGAGGGGCCTCCGAGGCACAAGTCATCATCCATGTGGCCATTATCAAGGACCTCTTTCTGCATCTAGGCCTGATCATCAACTTAGACAAGTCCACTCTAGTGCCTACGCAGAGGATAGAGTTTATCCGGGCAATGCTGGACTCCAACCTTGCGATGGCCAGTTTACCCCACCCCCCACTGGTTTCAGGCCATAGTCTCACTTGTCCAAGATCTTCAGCGTTTTCCAACAACCTCTGCCCACACTTGCCTTGGTCTCCTTGGTCACATGGCTGCATGCACATTCGTTACAAAGCACGCCAGGCTGCGAATGCATCCTCTCCAAATCTGGCTCGCCTCCGTCTATCGGCCGCGCAGAGACGCCATAGCCATCATTCTGACAATTCCGCCAAGCGTTCTCGGCTCCCTCGACTGGTGGCAAACGCCCTCCCAGGTGTGTGCAGGATGACCGTTCCATTCTCCCCAGCCCTCCATGTCCCTAACAACGGACGCATCCTCCCTGGGCTGGGGTGCTCGCCTAGGGCGCCTGCGCACCCAAGGCCTTT
The DNA here is from genome assembly GCF_025201925.1 of Gopherus flavomarginatus. NCBI lineage: Eukaryota > Metazoa > Chordata > Testudines > Testudinidae > Gopherus > Gopherus flavomarginatus. The sequence goes on from NC_066624.1 coordinate 92,034,477, forward strand.
GGTCATCCCGGGAGTTTACTCTACACATCAATGTTCGGGAGCTGAGAGCAGTCCGGCTGGCGTGCCAAGCGTTTCAGCGCCAGCTGCAGGGCCGTTGTGTTGCAGTCTTCATGGACAACACAACGACCATGTATTATATAAACAAACAGGGAGGGACGCGGTCCTCCCCCTTGTGTCAGGAAGCGATCTTACTGTGGGACTTCTGTATAGCCCACTCCATAAACCTAATAGCCTCCTTCCTCCCAGGAGTCCGTAACACGCTCGCAGATCATCTGAGCAGGTCCTTCCTGGCGAACGAATGGTCCATCTGTCCGGATGTTCTCCATTCAGTTTTCCGGAGGTGGGGCTTTCCCCAAATAGATCTCTTTGCCTCCAGGGAGAACAGGAAATGCCAGGTGTTCTGCTCCCTGCAAGGTCGCTCCCCGGGCTCCCTGTCGGACGCGTTCCTCATTCCATGGACGGGCTACTTCTGTTATGCCTTCCCACCGTTTCCTCTCGTCCACCGAGTTCTGATCAAAATGTGCAGGGACAAAGCCCACCTTATCCTGATCGCTCCGGCTTGGCCGAGGCAGCATTGGTATACCATGCTGCTCAACCTGTCTCTGTCAGACCCGATTCCCCTGCCACTCTGCCCAGACCTGATCACGCAGGACTTCGGCAGGCTACACCACCCGGACCTGCAGTCCCTTCATCTGACTGCATGGCTGCTGGCTGGTTGAGCCAATCGGAGTTGTGTTGTTCCGCCGCAGAGCAACAAGTGCTTCTGGGAAGCAGAAAGCCCTCCATGTGATCAACATACCTTGCTAAATGGAGACGCTTCTGTCACTGGTATGCTCAGCAGGACCTTTCTCCGCAGGCTGTATCAGTCCCCACCATCTTGGACTATTTATGGTCTCTCAAAGAGCAAGGTCTAGCGATCTCTTCGCTAAGAGTGCACCTTGCAGCTATTTCCACCTTCCATCCTGGGGAGGCTGGCAGTTCCGTTTTTTCCCATCCTATAGTTTCCAGATTCCTCAAGGGCTTGGAGCGATTCTATCCCCAGGTCAGACAACCAGGCCCTGGGACCTGAACCTCGTCTTAGCCAGGCTCATGGGGCCCCCCTTTGAGCCTTTAGCCACATGCTCGCTGCTGTACCTGTCCTGGAAGACAGCATTCCTAGTTGCTGTCACCTCGGCTAGATGAGTCTCGGAACTTAGAGCTTTGACTATGGATCCCCCGTATACGGTGTTCCATAAGGACAAGGTACAGCTGCGACCACACGCAGCGTTCCTCCCTAAGGTCGTCTCCTCCTTTCATGTTAATCAGGACATCTTCCTGCCAGTCTTTTTTCCAAAACCGCACTAATCACGATGGGAACAGCAGCTGCATACTCTGGATGTCCGTAGGGCTCTCGTGTTTTACATCGAGAGGATCAAACCCTTCCGGCGTTTACCTCAGCTATTTGTAGCGGTGGCAGAACATATGAAGGGCATGGCAATCTCTTCCCAACGGATTGCTTCTTGGGTGACATCATGTATTCGGACATGCTACAACTTGGCTCATGTTCCAACTGGCCATCTTACTGCCCACTCTACTCTGGCGCAAGCCTCATCTGCCGCGTTCTTGGCCCATGTTCCCATACAGGAAATCTGCCGCGCGGCCACCTGGTCTTCCGTCCACACCTTTGCATCGCACTACGCATTGGTCCAACAATCTAGAGACGATGCTGCCTTCCGCTCAGCGGTCTTACATTCCGCAACGTCTCGCTCCGACCCCACCACCTAGGTAAGGCTTGGGAATCACCTAACTGGAATGGATATGAGCAAGCACTCAAAGAAGAAAAGACAGTTACTCACCTTTGTAACTGTTGTTCTTCGAGATGTGTTGCTTGTATCCATTCCACACCCACTCTCCTTCCCTACTGTTGGAGTAGCCGGCAAGAAGGAACTGAGGAGCAGATGGGCCGGCAGGGGTATATATCGGGCGCTATGGCGGCACCACTCCAGGGGGCGCCCTGCCGGCCCACCGAGTGTTGCTAGGGTAAAAATCTCCGACGAACATGCATGCGGCGCGCGCACACCTAACTGGAATGGATATGAGCAACACATCTCGAAGAACAACAGTTACAAAGGTGAGTAACCATCTTTTATTAACAGAAACTGGGAGTAATAGAAAAATGTGGGAGAAAGTGGTGTGCTTGAGATGAGGTGGCAAATTAACTACCTGCCTTGTGTAGGTGAGAAGGATTAATTAATGTTTGTACAGTGCTTTGAGGTCTATTACTTATTAAATGTGCACCGAATTCCATGTTAACAAGAGTATTCAGTGTACAGAGATTACAAGACTGCTGTCATGATTTTTGAGTCATTTGATGTCAGTGGAGCAATGTCAATTTACACCAGCTGAGGATCTTGCCCAGATATCTCCATTGGCATAAACATAAATAAAGATCTATGGAACTGTACAAATGTAGCCTGTAAAATTATCTCACAGAAACTAAATCTGTAAATGTTCTTACAAAACAGGTACAGGCCTGCCCTAAACACAAACTGAGGAAGGTTTAAGTATACAGTGCTCGAAGCAAATTGTACAATACTATTAGGCTTATGTAATTCTTGTTCTAAAACTTTAGTCACCTTACTGTTAACCTTACATTGATTTGAAGAACTTCCTTTATTACCTGACAAGCTGTCTCATTCTCTGCATTTATTTTGATTTTGTGGGGCTTTCAGCCATGCCTTTATTGCTGCTGAGGAGTAAAATATCTGTTATAATCTGGATCATAAATCTCTTCTGTAACTGGGGGACTATCTCCTTATGGCTGTAGATCACTTCAGTTATTGTCAAAAAGTGCCATCATATCACATTGCAAATCAGGAGACCGAAAGACACTGCTTTGCTGATTATGCCTGTTAAATGTGTGCGAGAAAAATACATTACTCCTAAAACAAAGTTTAGAGAATTATTAAAAGCTTTGAGATAAAACCAGAAAATTATGGTCAATAGCTTCCACAAAGTAGTTTCTCTTTCTTTAGTTTAGTCAGAAGAAAGAGAACAAAAAAAAGATAATAAGTCTTCACAATAAAGCTCTTAGGTACTTTGGAGCTTTAAAAACTTTTTTGTAAAATGTTCCTTTCAATATAATAACAGAAACATGGTGCTATAAGAGCTAGATCTTCCTTCCAATGAAATCGGTGGCAACGCTCCCATTGACTTAAATGCTGTAGAATTAAGTGTAAAATGCTGTAGTTCTGCTGATTCTTATCTCTTGCAGCTCATTTTGTTCAGCCTTTTTATTGTCAAGAACTCTCTGGTTCCAAAAGTTCAGCTTAATTATGAGATGAAATACACTTCATGTAGACAAGTACCATAAATACAGCTGGCTGGAAAACAGTGTTTCTCCCACCAAAAGTATTTAGAGAGTTTGGAAAAAACTCTAATCAGAATCAGAGCACCACCTGCCTGGGGAGTCGGGCGGCCTGCCAGATGGGTTCGCACTGGTGCCAGGGAGCCTTGAAGCCATGGGAGCCAATGCGTCTGGGAGCCTGGTCTCCTCAGTAGCCCACCAGCCAAGCTACCAAGGAAGTTGGAACCCTGGGAAGCCCTGGCTCCCAAGCTCCCCTCCAGATGGGCTGCCAAGCTGGCAGTCTGTTGTAGAGCCCAGGGAAGCATGTGTGCAGGCGGACAAGCTGACAGGAAATAAAACAGATTTCCATGGGAAACCTGCAGTTTCCATTGAATGTTATGGCAAAGTCAACACATTTCTACAGAACGTTTTGACTTTCATGAATCAGCATTTTAGACAGACAACATTCCACTGGAAATTTCTGACCCAGCTCTAATCACAAACTACCCAAAAGCTACAACAGACTAGCAAGTACATTGCTAACATCTGTCTGCCTACTTTACTTGGTAAGGTTTCTTCCTTCTCAAGCTTTTATAAATCTGACATTCTCTCATTTTTAGGTGCATTCAGAGTAGCAAAGCAGCCACTTGTAAAGAGGTGCAGGGTTTGCAATTTATGTTCAAACAGGTAGCTACGCCAGAGGGGAGAGTCACCCTGAGCAAGAGCAGGTGGTGATAGCACTGCTGCAGCCTTTTAAGGACTCTGCTGAGGAAGAGTAGCTTTAAATTTTGTCTGGTGCTCGGCTGGAGCTTCACTGGCAGACACTGGTTGGAAGAGGTACTGAATCAATGCCACCCATCCCACCTGGCTCCATTCCCTTTGAGGTGTACTATAGTCTGTTTTAGGAATCCCAGTGGATTGGAAGTTGAAGGTGGCTTGACTTGGTGGACTTTTTGCCACAAAAGGTCCCATGCCTTGGTACCAGTAGCCCAATGGATCTATTGCAAAGAAGAGAGTTCATGGATCTCATGTGTGGAAGGAAAATTGTGTGGGCTCTCCTTGAGTTTTGATTGAGTGCATGAAAGTTCTTTGTTATGATCTTTGAGTAATTCCTAGGACTAGTTATAGTTATACACAGGTTTGGGGTGTGGGTTTCTTTTCAGGCCTAAATCAAGGTGAAAGTATCCATTTGCTACTATATTTAAATCATAGATCTGTAGCTCAGACAGACTTAGTGTAAGCAGGTGCGACATCACTGTACTGTTAGCTGAATGTAATTGACAGTCAGACCTTGTACCAGGTCTGAATCTGGCTCTCTAAAGTTTGGAGAGAACCACATTAAAAGTTCCTAAATACATATTTAACATAATCTGCATTTTGAAAGGTCCCAAAGTGAATTGGCACAACGGGTGTCACTGGGGTCTGTTATGGTGAAGTTCATATATACTGCTTATATGTGGCATTTTTCAAATTCTAAAAAAAATGAAAGCAGCATAGTTTAGTGTGTGCTAGAATGACAGTCAGGGTAGAACTCAGCTGAGAAGGACAAAGGAGTTTGAAGTGACACGCCATCCCAAATGTGTTCCTTGTAAATTGGTGCAAGCTCCTACACATAGTCTACATATATATATATATATATATATATATATATATATATATATATATATATATATATCCATCCCATAAAGACATGAATGTTTCTCAGACCTCTTCCAGCAAAGCAGCTGAACTGGAACCAATTAAAAAAAAAAGAAGTTACGAGTGTGGACTGTTATCAGACCCTCTTACCCCTTCCCAGCCCATCACATTTGTATGGACATATGTCCACTCAGCAAGCCAAGGCTTACTCTGCTTTTGGTGATTAAAAACTGCTAGACAGCTGGGGCTAGGGGAGTGAAAAGGGACAATAGAGGGAATGGGAGCCATGTTAATAACCTTCCCCTTAACCCATTAAATCAAATCTCATGGTCTACAAAAGCTGCTGTTGTATAGAATGTGGCTTAGGCACTGATGTCACTTAAAGGCCTGACTGCTGAAGGGAGTTAATGAAAATAAAATGAGGTGGATTCAAAGCCTGAATTACACACTGTGATTTAATTGCAATTGTCCTTTCTGTTTTATGTTTTTGTACTGTCATTAGCTTTATTGTAGTTTTTTGCCTTACTTGTTCTTTTAGTTTTAGAGCAGAAAATGAGCCCATGTGGAGGTGGCATTGTTTACCCAGTTGCAGCTGTTTGGAACATTGCAATCACTCAAATACATATAACCTGAACCACTCGATTCATTACAATATGCCAGATCATTCTTGAAATAAAACCACAAACCCAGAGTCCAGCTCCAACAGGAAACATTTCCTTATCTGCACCAAACAAATTCTGAAGGCTGCAAGTACTGGTTCCACAGAAGACTTAACTTACTTTCAGAAATGCCTTGTAGCTGGTTGTTGAGCTGTCAGACCCTGTATGTTCATGCAGAGCTATTCAGACAACTGTCTGGTAGCTGGACCAAGGGGGTCTGATTAGTGCCACTCAAGAACAAAAAAGGCTGAAGGTGAAATCCTGGCCCCACTGAAGTCAATGGCAAAGCACCCATTGACTTCAGTGGGGCCAGGATTTAATCCTGAGAGCCTCTCTCAAGAGCTAGAACAAAAGGATAGTAAATCCTGCAAAAAGAAATCCTTATCAGCTTGCTCAGGAAGAAGATTGGCGCTAAAGCTTATGTATAAAGCTAAGTAATCTTAAGTCTTGACATTTTGATTCAAAATGTTTGGCTTTTTTTTTGTTAAAACATAGATGTCCCGGGGAAATCGCTGTTTCATGTTTTTCAGTTGTTTTTGTTTTGGCAGCCAAAAACTGAAACTGAAAATTTTAAGTCAGTTTTGGGGAGTTTGATTGCCAAACATTTTCAGGTTGGGCATTTTCCTTTTTTCTACTTCATAAAAAATTTTGACCACAATCAAAATTCATTTTTGTCAATTCAGAATAAAGCTCTCATTCAGAATAAAGACAAATGACAAGAAGGGGGCGGGAGGAGGAAGCTCAGACAATATCCATGGTCTGAGCAGTGTGGGGGTACCAACAATTTACATACCACTACCTCTAAAGAAGCCTTAACTTGTTTTTGCAGACAGCTGCAGGCAAGGGACTTGTGCAAGCAGATTCCTGGCATATCACGCAACAAACTTCTGTTTCTGGAAACCTTCTTTCACTTGTGGCCACATGGCAAGCAAAATTCAATCAACAGTATAGCAAAGGCACAAGTAAGGTGACTCATCACACCAGGTAGCTCCTAGTGTGCTGCCTCTGGCTTATTTGAGCTAAGCAAAAGCACAGTTGCTTAAGGCTATGTCCCATTTATATTTCTTCCTCAGCTGTTAATGTTCTGCCTAACATCATTTTTAAATGGCAGATGGCCATAGGTTTCCAACTGCAGTCAGTCTGGATGGAGTCCGGTCCTGAGGAGGGGCAGTTCAGAATGCTTCAAGAGGCCTTTTAAATTGCTTGAAAATGGAGATTTCCCCCTAAGACAGTAAAATAGTCTCTGTAGTTGTAAAGCTCATGAACTGTTGAGTATGTTTCTAGGTACTTAAATAGCCCATATCCCCATAGTTCTTGAGCTACTCATAAATGAGTAGGGAAGGGAAGTAGTATTATCCCTATTTTACAGCTGGGGAACTGAGACAGAGAGAGGTTAAGTGATTTGCCTGATGTCACATAGGAAGTCTGTAGTGGAGCTAGTAACTTAACCCAGATCTTCTGAGTCACAGTCCATGCACTGCCTTAACTACAAGACTATTTGTATCTAGGGCACATGGCTAGTTAATTTGGACTCTCTCTTGTATTAGAGTACATTTTCTGTGTAGAATCATTTTCCATGTAAAGTTATTATTTTTTCTTGCTATAGATTTATGCAGGTAATGATTTTAATGATGAACCTTTGTACTCAGTCAAACTTTAGAAACATTTGGCTCAAAATCAAGCAAATGTAACATTATTAAATGGCTAATTATTGGAGACGAATGAGTATAAAGAGGATCATTGTCCTTCATAACTCATCTTCCCCACTTGCTCATACATATTTAATAGTCTGGGGCAGAGAGAATCAGAGTATATTCTGTTCATGCTTGAAAAGTTGTGAGGAGTGCCTGATTGTCCTCTCTTACACCAGGAATAACACTGTTACAGGCAGTGCACTTACACCAGGTGTAGAATCAACCCGAGATATTCCATTTTTGTTATAAATGAGGCTCAAGGCACAATAATGTGAAAACCTTCCACTGAAGTTATATCTCTCTTGCAGTGTTTGGAGTGGGGATGAGTGGAGAAAGCAATGGTATGATCCCATTCCTTCTCACCAGTACTGAGAATGGCCTTTATTATTCTCCCTTTCCCCCCGTCCCTTTTCTTCAGGACTATGTACTTTCCTACATAAAGTTCATTTTTCTCAGAAACATGCACTAACATACAGGAGCATAAATAATTGAAATAAAATATTAATTATTTACTGACTTTAAATGCCTCTTCTTGTTTTTTTAGTTTCCGTCACCCCTCTCAACCTCTTCCTTTGCACAACTCCGTTTTATTTCTTTAAATTATCCAACACCTCTTTCAGTTTTTACTTTTTCACCCAACATTAAATAATAAATTGCCTTGATCTTTGGTACTTCTTTCAAGCATCCCAAGAGGGCTTACACAGCTCTCACACAAAGAGACCTGGGTTCAAGTCCCTGTTTTGCCATAGACTTCCAGTGTGAAGTCCACCCCAGCCACTGTTTGCTCAGTTCCCCAGCTGTAAAATGGAAATGGTAGTCCTATCTCAGGGATGTGGTGAGGATAAATTACTCCTGGGTGAATTCTGCTCTCCTGCGGGGGTGCATAATTCATACCTTCCACAGATTTCTTGGCTCCCCCGCAGAAATATGGGGGAGCTAAGAAATCTTTGGAGAATACCTGCCCCTTCCCTGGCAGCAGGAGCATGTGTGCTGTGGAGAGACGTTGAGGCAGGTGCGAACAAGTGAGAGAAACTCACTCTGTCCCTCTCGCTCGCTGTTGCTGCATCCCAAGCTTGGAGGCGTAGGGCTGTGTGAAGCAGGCTCTGTGCCTGAGGCAGAGCAGAAATGTAACAACTAAGCAGGCAAGCTGCCAGTGTTTCCCATTGTTAGTCAGTTGTTCCCATCCATAGTCAATTAAGGCTCCTTTACCTTGCCAGGGTGGTGTAAAGGAGCCTTATTGTAAATGACAGTAACAGAATCCTCAACTAGGAAGGTCTATGTGCTTTCCCGCTTTTTTTCTTGTGCCAGAGAGGCACAAGGGGGTTAGATTACAGCTCAGAATCTATTTTACTTATCCATTTAAAAAATAATGCAGGACAATGATTAGCAAAACTTCCAGCTCTGAGAACCAAACTGTGTAGCTTTTAAAATGTAGGCGGTTAAGAGTCCTGGCCTTTCTGACTGGTCTGTTTCTTCTCATGCTTACTGATATTGCTAATACCATAATACCATGCTCTCAGAAACCTCAGTTCTCTACGAAACATGGTCTGCTAGGCCCCTGTCCTGCAAAAGGGATTCGTGTAGCTCAGGGGTTCTCAGACTTTTGTACCAGTGACCCCTTTCACACAGCAAGCCTCTGAGTGTGACCCCTCTCTTATACAGACGCTCCCCAACTTACGCAAGGCATTCCGCTCCGGAACGCCTTGCGTAAGTTGAATTTTGCGTAAGTTGGGGACATATACCTGACAATTATGCCAAAAAAACCCAAAAAACGCTTATGGAACTTTTTCTGCATCTGCAGGTTTGCGTAAGTCAGATTTGCATAACCTGGGGAGCGTCCGTACATTAAAACACTTTTTAATATATTTAACACCATTATAAATGCTGGAGGCAAAGCGAGGTTTGGGGTGAAGGCTGACAGCTCGCTGATCTCCATGTAATAACCTTGTGACCCCCTGAGGGGTCCCGACCTCCAGTTGAGAACCCCTGCTGTAGATGCATGTTTGCACCCACCTGGAATCAATTGAGACATAAAGTGGTATAATTAATGATCCATACAAATCCAACTGCAGTATCAGGGCTCTTGTATTCAGCATTGTATGAATGGACCACCTCAAAGGGGCATGAGTATTTAGACTAGTGGTTAATTTATAACAATAACTATGAATGGCACAAGTCTCAGTGCAGCAAAATTCAGAGATCCTTATAAGGCTGTTTTGTGCTTAAGGTTCTTAATAAAACTGACATGCATGAGCCTATATTTATTAGGTAGTGAACATTTTGAATGAACAGATGATGAAATACTAGAGAAGCATCTACAGGAAACATTTCCTTAAATCTGGCTTCAGTTTTACAAAATGTACACATATTTGACATATGTGGCACAGAAGTTTGAAAAATCCATTCACTGATTGCAAGTGGAAAGCTTTTCCTGGTCAGTGGGGAGAGGATGGCTAAGCCAGTCTATATCTACAGAATTTAAGGTTTAATCTAAAAAGAGAAATTAAACTTCCAGCCGTTTCCTATATGTACTGATGCAATGCTATCTTCCTGAATCTGCAGATGGCTCTAGTGCCTGTGTAATTTCTCATAGTTTTTCCAGGCAGCAGTTGAGTAAAGTCACTAAGATGTTGAAGCATCGCTAATCTAATAATCTTGTCAGTTGTCATGCTGCTGATGCTTGAGAAAGTGATGAGCAGCAGCAGAGGAGTTTAGAGGGGAGGATGACCCCAATCATGGAGGTTGGAGAGAAGTAGATTTCCTCCTCCCCCATCACATAGCTACAGGATTAGGAGACACAGCTCCTTCTCCTTTCCATTAATCAGAGGGGGGCTTGCAATGTATCAGGCTGATAGGAGAGATGGAGCCCCAAGCAAAGCTCAATAACAGAACTCTTTTCTACCATCTAGTGGTGAGAGTGGGTAACTCACCATAGTTCTCCCCCAACATTTATCTGGTGTGAGCCTCCCTCTCCTCTTGTATAAGACTCTGGTTAGAGGCTTCAGTCCCATAGTTAGTAGCGGTTTGATACATTTTTCAAGCCCTGATGATACAATTTTTTGAAGAGCACAACTGTTTGGCGTTTAGCTTAATTAAACCATCTGGTAAGACATACTGTCTATCTTGTGTACACTTCAATTCATTAAAAATGCTGGTGTATTTTAAACAGACAATATTTAATATGTAGTGCTTATTATACAGATATATTCTCAACTTCTTTCCAAATGTGGAAATTCTGTCAACACTAAAGGGGAATTTTCTCAGTTCATTAAAAGTAGAAAAAAGTCCACAGTCAATAAAGTTTTTGAAATATATAACAAACATAGGTAAAAATTGTTCTCCATGCGGGAAGAGATGATAAAAGGATTGAGCAAGGATCTTGCCTTGCTTCAGGAATTGCATATTGCTAGCATGGGGTATCAAATGCACTATGGGTCTGCACCAAAGCTCATTGAAGTCAATAAGAGTCTGCATATTGCTTCAGTGGACTCTGGTTTGATTATTATATGTCTATATAGGCAACTCAGATTGTTACAAAGAAAATGGTCACTGAGCAAATAATTTCAAAAGTTAGGGCTCAATTCTGAAAACAGGCATGTGTATTAAGTTACTCCTGAGAGTTTTTGCTGAATCAGGCTACATGGTAGCATTTGCTACGTCCTGCAAATCAATATATTGCTTTGGTGTAGTTGATGATCTAAAATAATCTATATAAATTTTTCTTGTAAACAAGAGTCATCATCAGCTTCCAACGGTAACCAATAAGCCACCCACCTCCCTCTAAAACGTTTAAGAATCATGATTCTAAAATTCTGTATAGTGCTTTAAAAATGTCACCCTTCTGGCAGTCTGTGCTGTAATTCCAAATATTTAAGTTCTCTGTAATAACATTTAAGAACTATACAATCCCAAGTAGTTTATAATACTTTTCCAGTTAAAAGGGCTATGTGTTTTTGCCATATTTAAAAATGTACCCTATTCATAAATTAAAATTGGAGCCATTTACATCCTGGATAATATGGTAATTGCTATTTAATATTTTTAGATCCTAATACCTCTACAAAGGAAGAAGAATTATTAGGATCGTTCTCAATGATCTCTCTTGATGAAGAGCGTATTAGCTAAGAATGTTGGCATTAATTCTGTGAGTAAGTTTTGCTAAAATTGATGGTTTGCTATAAGCTCAAGTTCAGCTGGAATAGGAGATATCTCAGAGCCCAAAGCAGTACAAAGAAGAGAAAATGAAGTGACACATACATTTTGAAAACAGCTTGAGAATTGCTCAGAGAAATAAACCACAGCTTTGTAAGTGAATCTCCCAAGGCCTGAACACGCTTAACCCCACAGCATTTGTATTCAGCATCCTTGTATGCTTTTGGCTCTATGTTTCTGTGAGACAGGGAGGGTCTTTTGCTGGTAGAGGATTACATCAATTTTAGCATGTTCCTTATCATTGTTTTGGCAGAAACCCAAATAACATTTTTATAAAGAGAGCATATCACTCTTTATATTTGTACTTAGAACTGGGTGAAGAATGAGTTTTTGAGTCCACTGGCAATTTTGAAAAGTAAAAAAAAAAAAAAAAAATCATTAATTTTGGGTTGGACCAAATACAAAAATTTTCAGCTAATTGAAAATGGGAGGGAAATGTTTTGGTTCAAACTACATGCTTTATTTTGAGTATTTTTAAATATTTTGGGTTTTTTTTAATTAAATTAAAAGAATTTTCAACATCACTTTGAACAAAAATTTGAAACCTGTTGTTTAAAAATGTCAAAATGAAACATTTAAAAAGTTTTCAGAATGTTTTTGTTCTAAATGAACATTTCAGCGAAACTGAGACAGATTTGCAAAATTGCTCAGTGTTACCAAATCTGCATTTTTTTCCACCAAAAGAATTTTGGTGGAAAAAAATATGCACATCTCTATTCACAATGCTCTGAGAACTGCATAGAAGGAAATGCTACTATCTTCTACTCTAGACATATATAACTTACAATTGTCCCCTTCCCAATAGCATAGGTCAAAGTAGAACTAACCTGAAAGTAAACATGATGAGCTTAATTCAAAACCACGGTGTTAACTATTATTGTACTGATACTGTTATCTAGCTCTTGCTTTCAGATGTATGTATTGTTCTTTTCTCCTGCCATTGGCAACAAATATTTGTTTTGTTCTAACAACTGGTACTTCAAGTTTAAAAAAAAAAAAGAAACTTTCACCGTGGTATATAGAAGCATTGGGGATATTTCCCCCTTTCCTTTCATTTATTCTCTTTGATGAGGATATTTTGTAGCTTTCCGGGTTTGTAATCTCTCCCTCTAGAGACATGAACTGATCTGTCTGCTTTCTTTAAGGTAATACATCTACCCAATTATCTGCCTCACAGAAAGGCTTTTAGTGCTGCTTAGCATTATCCTTCAAAGGGCACAGAATGTGAGTTAATATCAAAGAACAGCACAAATTCTGTTTTTATAAGGCAGATAAAGAGCTAGAGCCTGGGGTGTAGCTAAAACTGCATAGAGCACAAGTCAGTGGTTTGTGTGCAAATCTGTCTTAACACACTCCCTTACACTGTCCTGACGCCACTGCACCCCCATGCAGGTCAGCCCCTCTGTGCTGAGTTAAAGCAGCTTCAGATTGGATCTACCATGTTGACAATCAGGAGATAGGAGCACTTATGTCAGTTCTGCACCATCAGAGGCCAACCTTTTCAACTGGGTGGTCCTGCTGGTCCAGTTAAACCTGCTTCAGAGCTAGATGATGCCAGGCGGAGAGCACAAAGCGGCTGCACAGCACCTGAGAATCTGGGCCACGATGTTGATTTTTGAATAGACCAGCACACCGTCTCCCTCTTTTATCCAAGATTTTAGAGGTTAGATAGACCAGTGGGAGTGATTTATTTGATACCTTTATAATACGTTCTAATGAGCATGAACTGTGTGCCCTGTAAGTAAGAGTTGTGTTCTGATTACTGTTCTACCTCCCCTTTCTCAGCTGGGCCGCCCAGGGGATTCAGGGGGCATGGGGCAAAGCGGGGGAGCTGAGGTGTTTGTACTCACCCGGCGGCAGTCTGGGTCTTTGGCAGCATTTCGGTAGCGGGGGGCCCTTAGTCACTCCAGGTCTTCGAAAGCATTTTGGCGGTGCGGGGGGGCCTTCAGTCGCTCCGCATCTTCGAAATGCCACCGAAGACCTGGAGCGACTGAAGGGCCCCCTGCTGCCAAAGACCCAGACCCAGCTGCCGGGCCAGAGCTCATGGGGCATTTCGGCGGCGGGGTCCCTTCAGTCGCTCCACATTTTCGGCAGCACTGAAGGGCTCCCCGCTGCTGAAATGCCACCGAAGACCCGGACCGCCGCCAGACCATGGCTTGTGGGGCCTGGGGCAAATTGCCCAACTTGCCCCTCTCTCTGGGCGGACCTGTTTCTCAGTTGCTCATAACTTGCTCAAACAAATTCCTAACGGGATGAAATTTTCTCTGGGTGATCTTAGCACAAACGTGATTTTTTTAGAATGTTTTACTAAATCAGTTCAGCCATATTTTAGGTATTTGAGTATGAAAAAGCCTCACATACTAGGAGTGAGAAATTTAGCACTCAGAAGACTGGAAATTTGACACGTCAAGATTGAATGAAATAATAAAACAGTGTATGATACGCAAAATGGAAATTCTTATGCAATCATATACACACATGGCATTTCTCAACCTTAATGGTGTATAAACACAAGGTTTTGGCATGGATTTTCTAATTGGATTCGACCCAGATCGAAGTCCATGATAGAACTGAACACAAAATGATTCACTGAGCAAATATGGATGCAACGTTCTACTACATATTTCACTTAATCTAGTTCTTCCTTCCTCTGTTGTAATTCTGAAAGACCACGGTTTCAAGGAGTAAACTGTTTCCAATGGTGTGATTAGTTGGTATGATTTTAACAAAGAACCATCAAGAAAACAAAGTCCTCCTGGACTATTTTTTGATACACCAATAAGGATATTCAGCCACCGATGTTCAAATCTATAAGATTTGCCGGAGGGGATAGTTTAGTGGTTGAAGTGTCACGTTTGTAATATCTGGTACTCCTGCTACCATAGGTTTGAATCCTAGCAGCCCACCAGCTCAGCCCCCTCATTCTTCCTTAGGAGATAAAATTGTGTTTCTTTCCAATAAAAATTTTTAAAATCAAGTTCCTGATTAATCTGATTCCAGCATGTCAAGGTTCTGAACAAATTCCTAAAACAGTATGCACTTGAGTCATTAGACTAATCCTCTCTTTGCACAGAACCTCAGGAAGGGACAATTTGAAAGGAAGGTTATGAAGTAATGTTCATCTCTCAAAGGTGACTGCTACACAGCAACTTACTGTAGTCTAATTAAAATGAACGAGTTTGCAGTTACTGCCTGAATGGCAGTGCTGACATTGAACTCTGACCCACTAACAAAGAGGCTAAAAGTAACTGTCATAACTCCTGTCTCAGGGTATGGCTACACTTGAAATTTCAAAGTGCTGCCACAGCAGCGCTGCAGGAGCGCTGCCACGGCAGTGCTTTGAAGTGTGAGTGTGGTCAGAGCGCCAGCGCTGGGAGAGAGCTCTCCCAGCACTGCACGTAAACCACATCCCTTATGGGTGTAGCTTGCAACGCTGGGAGCAGCGCTCCCAGCGCTGCGGCACTGATTACACTGAGGCTTTACAGTTCTGTATCTTGCAGCGCTCAGGGGGGGTTTTTTCACACCTCTGAGCGCGAAAGTTGCAGCACTGTAAAGTGCCAGTGTAGCCAAGGCCTCAGTCACCACAATTTCCTGGCCCTGTGGATGGCAAGAGAGGCACCTCAACAACAGCAAATGGCTTGTTGGCATCAAGGGCACATATTTAATACTCACCAGCAGCCCAGTAGTGACACATTCATTCCAAGCCATGGGTTTCCATATTCTCTCCTAGGAAGGAGAGCTGATAGACCCCTCTCCAGCCTGCTAGTCTGACAGACAGCAGAACGGGTTCTTCAGACCTTGACCTCATCTCTAGGCTGAGACAAAGAGAAGCAAAGGTAGGACACTATTTTGGTGATATAATCCTGGCACCTCAACCCAGCTCCACACTAGAATATGACTCTCAAGTAAATTCCAACTCATATATTCTCATGCATTGAGTTCAGTATTGCTGACCTATTTCTTTGGATTGGAGATGAGACTAACCTGAGGTATCACAGCATGCTTGATGTATGGCCCTGCAGCACCCTCTCATAAGCATTTCCACAACCCAAGGTGCGCACACTGCTCCTTCTCCTTGAGCTCTGTATGGTGAACTTTTATAAGGGGGGCCTCCCGCTGCTGCTGCAGATTTCACAGTTTGTCAGAACCACCGTGGGCCTGTACAGTAGCTGAATTAACAAGATATGCAATTATGCAGGCCCATATATCTCAGGATTGGAACAAGGTTAATTCATATTCTCAGCAACTGGTAGAGTGTATCAAAACATTTTTAAAAAAAACACCTTAATAAACTATTAATCAGCCCTTAAAATAAGCAAATAATATGTATCTTCTAAAGTGCTCTTCTCCTGGCATTTTGGGACTCTGCAAAATTAAAACAATAAACCCAGACAGGGTCCAGTACCCCAGGAAAACCAGTCTACTCTAGCAAAAAGAAAATACTCCAAAGGGGAAGCATAAGTAATGCATGTTCTTGAATCAACACAATACCCAAATATGCATTGAGTATGAAATCCACCCCTGCATGCAGGGCTAGCTCAAAACCTATATACTGCTTGGGATTTAAATGGCACATAGGCCTTGTGCTGGCCTCAATAAAGGAGTGAATTTCACCCGTAGGTTAATATCATACCCATTATATACCATGAAGAGTCTAGGCTTCAGCTAAGGAAACACTTTTAAAGATATAGTTACTCAAATCTGAATTCTGTATAATAGAGACCATACTGGCTTTAGTGTATTTTGACAATAAAGTACCTGTTGATACCATACACTCTTCAAATCACTATGTATGTTCAGTACAGAATGTAATAGTACAGTTCTTAGTGGTAATTCTATGGACTATATAGATTGTATACACTACTTAGAAAATAAGCTGTTCAGGACAGGGACTGTGTGTTTGTGCAGTACCTAGTACAGTAGGGCCCTGATCCTGGATTCAGGGCCCTAGGCAGTACTGCAGCACTATAATGAATACATATGGAAAGAAAGAAATTGCATATTTTGCTGTCCTGTGTTAGCATTCTCATTTCACAGTTTTTCTATTGTGAATATTTCTCTTGAAGGACACAAACTTAGCTATTAATTGCATTGAATGGCTAGTGTTTCTAACACAGGTGCCTGTTTCTTTCTGGACTCTGGGCACAGATCTCCCTGCCAAGAGCCCAATTGCCCCCCACTCCCTTGGGCTCTCAGCTCCCCACAAAGAGCATAGGTGCACACAGCGGGGAGCACTGCACCCAGAGTCTAGTCAGCTGCTGTGCTCTTAGTGGACAGCCGAGAGCCCAGTGGGGCAGCCAGGCTCCCAGCAGGGAGTCCAGTTGACTGCCCCATTCCCGGTGGGGAGCTGAGAAGGGGGAAGCCCGGCTCCTGGTGGGGAGCCAAGAAAAACCAGAAATACTTTCCAAGGGTAACTGAGACCTCATATGCTGGGTTTTTGCATATGTCTGGCTAGATTGTAAGTAATGTATTTTCTGGAATTAATTTGCTTTTTATCTTGGCAGAACAAATGAAATGACAAAGAGGGATACAAAAGTGCACAAAGAAAAACAAGAGTTAGGCTTGGCAGTTAGGAAATGGATTAAACGAAAGAAATAGGGAATTTTTTCTGAGGTTACCCTTTTTGTCGTTGAGTATCTATTACATGTTGGGTTGATGGGTTAATTGTCTTCTGACATTAAGTAACAATAAGATATGTTCATCTACAAGGATTAAACATAAAGTTAATGGAAGGAAGTAGTAATGCAAATATTGGATTCTTTCCATATACAGAGTAAAAATACAGCTTCTGGTACTTGACGTTATATTTGAAGTGAATCAAGTGCATAGTATGTGGAGTTTGTATGGCATTCTGATGTTTGCTGGAGAGGTGTTATAAATCAATAAAATGTAGGTGCTCTGAATGCAAAAATGCTCACCCTTGAACTCCTCCAAGACTATTAGGACTTGAAGGTCATCTTATGTCTCATCAGAAAGAAAATTTTCTCCACATTTGCAAAAAGGTCTTGAATTTAGCCTATGACTTTAACCCCATAAGATATTAATGATCTCCATATAGGTAACATATGACAAAGGTATCACATTTGTTTGTGGAGTTGATTGAAAATGTATAAATTTACATGGATAAACTAAATTAGTAGAACTTGCTTATGTCTAAAATATGACACTAAATATACACATGCTCAGATGCCACAGTAATGAGTAGCACAAACACCCTAGTGTTATGGACTGAAATCTAGGCAGTCTGGCCTAGCAGTCAGAGCAGAAGTCATCTCTAGTGGGTGGAGCAGGCATCCAGGTAGGGGAAAGAAGCCAGTGGTCATCACCAGAGTGAACGGCCAGTTATTAAAGCCAGGGGTCAAGCCAGAGTCAGAACCAGGAATCAAAGCTGAGGGTCAGAGCCAAGGTCAGATACCAAATGCCAGAGACAAGGAACAAGCCAGGGTCAGAAGTCTGAGGCTGGGGTCAAAGCCAGGATTGATAACTGACGATTAGAGGTGAGGTGTAAGGGCAATAACTGGAGGAGAGGCAAGGATCCAGCATGAAACAGGAGCACAGTGGGAACAGGAGTGAAGGCAGGAGTGAGGCAGGATCCAGGAGTGGAGCAGGAATCAGGAACAGGGCTGAATGCAGGAGGCACGCACAAAGCAGGGTCCGAGGCGGCCACAATAGGAAATCATCTTGTTGCTCTGACAAACTTCCTATGCCTCCTTCTGGATTAAATAGCAATCAGTGTGTCTATGCAGTGTTCTGTAATTAATATTTTAGGACAACAATTATCAGGCTCCATGGTGTGAGGCAGAATTACATTCTACATGTGATCCTCTAAAGTACAGATTTGCTAGTACTGACTATTTAAACATTCAAATACATTTTAATTAAAATAGAATGGTTAAATTAATTAAAACCAAAGTATAATCAGGTCCGGCAATATCATAATATTAAATTGACTTTGTAGTGGTCACTTGGAGTCAAATCCTTTCCCACTGAAGTCAAATACAATATTTTGCCATTGAATTCAATCTCTTTTTACTGAATACACAGCAACAGAATAAACAAGGTGCCATTATAGGGACATACTTAAAAGATCTTCACTCTAAAATTGACAAGCAGCAGTGAAGGAAACCATGTTAAATAGATAAAAAACTGGAAGATGTAATAAACAGGAAGTTTGTAATAACTACTGTATGGATTTTAATCTGCTATATTAACTGATCTGCCAAATTAAATTTCACAACACATGTAATAATTAAAAATGAATTTAAAAAAATAGTTAATTTAAACGAGTAAGCTACTACTTGAACTCTTGGCAGTAAGAAAGAGTTATAGAGTGTAATATTCACAGCAAAAATTGAAAAGGGCCAACACAAATCAAACATAAGGACATATAAGTTGGAGGCAACATGAAAATTCAAAACAAAAGGTGCATTTTAATTATTAAAGTGGTATTATAACGTTCTAGATTCTAATAGTATATAATGGGTAAAAAGTCTGCCAGCCTTGAAAAGGTGTAGGAATGCATTATTATAATAAATGATTACATAGTTAAAAAGTATGAGCTAAAAGACCAGACTGAAAAAGCAAAATTTAAAGTCAAAGATGGCAAGGAAAGAATGAAAACAGAAAGAATTTTATGAAATGTGGATAGCCACTCTTGCCAACATTGCACGCATGACAGAACATGCATCACTGAGCATAGAAGAAAATGTATCCACTAGGGATGGTAAATGATCATTTTTTGAACTTTGAAACCAAACCTGCAGAAATCTGTACCAGACATGATTGTTGAGGTAATAACACTTGGTCACTGATGAGTCACTCATCACAATAAATGTCTTTCAGAAGAAAATGAAGTGCTCTATGTGGATGAACCTGAATAAACTGTGCTCACTGTACTATTTTCTTTTTATTCTTTTTAATTTTTTTTAGTTTCCATGAAAGATATAAATAATTCTTTGATTAAAGGTGTCTTTCTAATAAAGCCACAAAAATATAATACAGCTATTATATTTCTTTCAAGTTGCATAGTATATAGCTACATGATGCCTAGTGAAATCTCTGCACGATGTCTGGCTAGTTCCCATGCAACTCTGAAGAAGGACAGTATCTATATACTTTTGTATGAGTCATGACCCTGTCTGTGTTCCCCTTCTGGACATTCAGCTGCTAGCTGTGTTTGGGTCCACTAACAGTATTGCCAACTCTGGTGATTTTGTCATGACTCTAGAGATTTGGGGTGTGTGTTTGTTTTTTTTTAACTTGTCTCATGAAAACATGATGAAAGGCTGTCAGCTCAGGAATTTCCGCTTATTCAAAATGGTCACTTTCTCCTATTACTAGTGCTATAATTTTGTCATACTGGTCTGGAAATCACGAATTTGAAGGAAATCTGTGAAAATTTGGAAATGGCTGTAAAAACACATTTGATTAGGCCCCCAAACTGAGTGGCATTGCAACTTGGCCCACCGGGTCACAATGCCACTTAGGTTTGGCCATCCCTTCCCTCCACCTGCATCTACAGAAGGGTAAATGGGCCAAATCTGAGTGGCATCGAGTTTCAATGCCTGGAGTGAGGAGTCATGCTCAGCCCTGAAGGACAGGAGCTGTTGCTGTGGGATGAGTGTCACTCTCCACCCTCCATCCCTTCTGGGCCTCACCTATCAGTGAAAACTACATTATTTAGTGACCGTTCTTCCATAACTTATCTTATTATTTTTTCCTGCACCTCTGCCATGAAATTTACTTTAAAATTCCATGCAAAAATTGTAGCCTTACTTATTATGGTCAATGGATCTGAAGCCAGCAGTTCCCTACAATCTATCTGCATGTGGCAGTGAGGCTGCCCTTAATAAAGTTGGCTGTCACCTCTCGTTGTTTTCAATGAGATTGAAGCCAGGCCCCCAAAATGGCTTCTACTCTGTGGTTCAGGGGTTTAGAAAGGGACTGTGAGGAGCAGCAGACAGTGAGGAGGACCAGGAGTTGGATTTAGGGGCTGCATGGGGGACAGGAAGAAGAGGTTAAAAGGGATCTGATGCAGGACATAGGGGAATGGAGGAGGTGACTAGAGCAGCAAGAGGCAGGGGAGAGTGCTGCCTAGTCTTGGGCAGACAAGTTGGAGTAGGAGAGGTATCAGGGAAGCATTGGTTCTTGCAGAAGGCTAAATCAATCCCCTTTTGTTTCTACTCTGATGTTATCACTTATATAAATGATTGCTATAAATTTAAAGTTCTTTAATATGCCTATCTGTAACTCATCAACCCCAGACTGTAAAATAAGTTCTATGTGCAAGTGTGGATCATGATACATTAATTAGGTCAGTGGTTCAAATTATTTACCATCCTGTCCTTTTATCAAAGGAAATAAAGTAGGAGGAGAAAAAGTCAAGACAGTAACAGAAAATGGATGAAAAGAACGAGGAGTACTTGTGGCACCTTAGAGACTAACAAATTTATTTGAGCATAAGCTTTCATGGGCTAAAACCCACTTCATTGGATGCATGCAGTGGGAAATACAGTAGGAAGATATACATACACAGAGGACATGAAAAAATGGGTGTTGCTATACTAACTATAATGAGAGTAATCAATTAAGGAGAAAAAAAAAACTTTTGAAGTGATAATCAGGATGGCCCGTTTCCAACACTTGAGAAGAAGGTGTGAGTAACAATGGGGGGGGAGAGGTGGAATTAGCATGGGGAAATAGGTTTTACTTTGTGTAATGACCCATCCACTCCTTGTCTTTATTCAAGCCTAATTTAGTGGTGCCAAGTTTGCAAATTAATTCCAATTCTGCAGTTTCTTGTTGGAGTCTGTTTTTGAAGTTTTTTTTGTTGGAGTATTGCAATTTGAGGTCTGTAATCAAGTGATCAGGGAGGCTGAATAGCCCACCTTAACTGATTAATCTTGTTATAGTTAGTATGGCAAAACCCATTTTTTCGTGTCGTCTGTGTGTGTATATATATCTTCCTATTGTATTTTCCACTGCATGCATCTGATGAAGTGGGTTTTAGCCCACTAAAGCTTATGCTCA
Organism: Gopherus flavomarginatus; assembly: GCF_025201925.1. Taxonomy (NCBI): domain Eukaryota; kingdom Metazoa; phylum Chordata; order Testudines; family Testudinidae; genus Gopherus; species Gopherus flavomarginatus. Next base: position 92,056,034 of record NC_066624.1, read on the forward strand.
AATAAATTTGTTAGTCTCTAAGGTGCCACAAGTACTCCTCATTCGTTTTGCTGATACAGACTAACACAGCTACCACTGAGAAAATGGATGGTGAGTCCCCTATCTTAGACGGTAAGTGGAGTCTGTATCTGAGCAGGGAGAGTCATCCATTTTTGTGTGTATTAAAGGCTGACTTTGCAACCAGAAATTATTAAATTCACACAGAGAAATAGAGGAAAGTTTAAAAAGCCGAAAGACAGACTACCCCCTTAATTTGATGGAATTTTTTTAATTGTCATGATTTTGGGGATCAATCTCTTTATTTTGGTAAATCTGACTTATGATTTTGATCTCTTGAGGTTTGCAATACTGCACTAAACCTTTGTGCTTCTAAGCTAGCCTGAGTCTGAGTAGACTCCAGGTACTGCCTCTGGCTCTCGATCTCTAAGGCACAATTTTGGGGTGCCTGTGCTCTTTTTGGCTCCCACTCTGAGAGCTGAGACCCTGTGGTCCAACTACCTAGGCCCTAAGACAAGTGTCAGCTCCCTCAATCTCTCCAGTTGCTTATACACATGCTTTTCCAGAGCTCCAATCTTGGGGGTACTCTGCTTTACAATTTACCTCTTCAGGGACACATGATAGTTGAAGCAAACAGCCACAGGCTTTGCAGCAGGGATTTCTATTAACAATCCTTCTTTACTTTAGACAGCACAAGAGAGCTACAGATCTAGGTGTCACAGAGTCGCAGGTCGTGCCCACTCTTGGACCTATGCGGTCCGTGTGGGGAACCCCCTTCAGTGAGACAGACCTTCTCGGGATTCCTTTCTTGGGAGTTAAGCCCCTTCACCTCCTGGAGCAGCACCTCTCTGAGCCTTAGCATACCTGTTTCTTACGGTAGGCCCCCTCAGGGAGTTCACTAGCTCTGGACCCCCAGAGCCTCCACTCCCAGTCACTGGGGTATCCATCCTTCAGGCCATTGGCTGGGGTCCCAAGTTCCCTCACTGGTCCTCTGTAACAACAAACTCCCTCTCCCCTCACTTAGTTAAACCAGTAACACTCAGGGAAACTGAGTCCCACCCCCTCTGTATGCAAACCATTGGAAAAACAAGGAAAAAACAATAAAATCCCACACTTTGTCACACTAGGTAAAAACATTAAAACAGAAACATTTCCTGCTTTGGGTTCCTCATCACTCATGCACCATTGAACATTCTTTGTGATTTGGTTTGAATCCTCTGGGGTGTCCAGGATAGGGTGGCCAGACTTCCAGATATTAGGGCTTTGTCTTATATATGCAACTATCTCCCCTCGGGAACAAAAAGGTGTCCCAATTTTTCACACTTGGTATCTGGTCATCCTAGTCCAGGGTCCCTCTCCTGCAGGTCGTGGCATCTCCTCCGACTTATGAAGTCTCTCTCTCTCTCTCTCTCCTGCAGCTAGCTTCCTTCAACCTAGCTGGTCCCACAGTCAAAAAGTCCTCTCTCTCTCCAAAACTCTGTCCCTCTATGCCTTTTTCTTGCCTTGAGCTTCCTTTGGCTCTCTCACCCACCCAGTCTTCTGTTTTTTTCAAAGGGCTGTACCAATACCTCATCTTTTTGTTCCCTCTCCTGGGAAAATTCCATTCCTTCAAACCCTAGCCATCTGCAGAGAAGTTTAAAAAAAAACCCTAGTTTTATCTAGGGTGTCCTGGCAAGATCTATTCTGGTACTGGTAGTCATTAATGACTAACCTATTCGTAGTCAGATGAATACCATGCACTACCCCTTAGTACAAGAATACAGTAAAAGACAGCCATTAAACATAAGGATACAGACAGTTCATTAAAATCAAACTGGAATTCATAAGTTGTACATGGATTCCCCAAATTGTCTCAGTATGATACTGTAATATTTTTGGGTAGTGCTGAAAATGATCTATTAGATTCAGGGGCATGTGAGCCAGATGACTACCTGGGGTGCTGGGTTTGGGAGGCGCTGGGCTCAGGGTGCTGCTTTTGTTGTTAGTGGGAAAAAGGGAAAATAGAATGTTTGAAGTTTCAGGTATTCCATATGTGGATTTATTTTTTCATAACCTTCAAGAATGTTCTGGACCTGGGTAGAGTCTCATGGAACCTCCCAGACTTTCTGAGAACTAAATTTTCCCTGAACCTTCTAGAATGTTGTCAGTCATGCCCTCCTGAGTATATAAGGGGCGGGGCATCACCAGTCAGTCAGTGAGATATAAGAATGAAGTGAAGTGAGAGCCTAGGACTAAGGTTAACATTTGGCCTACGGTCAGCACTGATCTCTACAGTAATAGGACAAAAGAGGTTTTAGTGGGTTACAGATTGTTGTAATGAGCCATAAATCCAGTGTCTTTATTAAGTCCATGATTTTTGGTGTTTAGCAGAGTCATGAAGTTCCCAGGTTTGTCTTGAAGGTGTGCAGGTTTCCTTTGAAGATGAGGACTGATAGGTCAGATATGGAGTGACTGTCCATCCACAGGTGATACAATACTTTTGTCTTTCTTCATTTTTCTATGCAAGTTCTTTCAAGAGTATAGCGATGGTCTCATTTCACCCAAATAGTTGTTATTGGGGCATTTAGTGCACTGAATGAGGTACACCACATGTTGTGATTGGTATGTGTAGGACTCATGAATTTTGAAAAGTGTGTTATGTGGGTATTGATCATCATAGCAGCGGAGATATGGCTGCAGGTTTGATATCTGCTTGGTGGCTGTTCCCATGGTTTGGACAAAGTGGTGGTTGTTGAAGGTAAAATTGTCATGGATGAGGGTGAAATGGATGACTTTGGGGTGGATATTTTGAATGTTTTGTGCCATCTCGTATCATATATATAATCATAGCTGCTGTGTTCAAAAGCCAGTTAATATTTTCATGATATGCCTCTATTTCCCATTGTTTTCAAGCAGACAAACACTATTTATTTATTAGCCTTTCTATTGTGCCTATCAGTGTAGTATCTAGAAATATCACCTACTTTAATTAATTTATCCTCACAAAACCCCAGTGGAATAGGGTAAGTGTTTTCATTTGGGGAACTATGACACAGAGAGGCTAAAGCCAAAGTTTGGAGTGGTGGCTGCTAATAACTGTTTTTATTTCTGTTATGGTAGTACCTAAGGATTGCAAACAAGTGTAAAGAGATAGGATATCTCTAAGGAAATACTTTCACAAAAGATGGGGTTTCTGCAGAAGAGATAACATTTTCACCATTGCCTAGGCTGCCCATTTTGGCACTTGTGCCCTAGTCAAATTGACTTAACACCTTGCAGTCAAGCAAAATGCTAGTTTTAACACATGAACAAGAATGTAGGCAGCCAAATGATCATGGAAATGTGTTTATTGTGAGTGATAAAGGATAACGTATCAAAACAGGAATGTCAACACAGCTGTCCATCCAAATTTTCTCACTTCTGGCCAGGAGAATATGACATTTCAGAGCTGGAATCACACTTTGAAAATAAAACAAAAGCTGTTGTTGTTCTATAAGGTGAGTGTTTGTGTTTAGAGATTCATGATTAGTGTAGGCTAGAATGATGTAGCACTAGTTTCATGAATTTGCCACTCCCTTTCTCATAGGTGCTGACTCTGTGGGCTGGAGCACCCACTGAAAAAAATTAGCAAGTGCTTAGCACCCACAGGCAGCTAAGCTCCTCCCTGTAACCCCAGCACCTCCTAGCCACCGGCGGCCCCATGGATCAACTCCACCCTCTCCCTCACAGCACTTCCTGCACACCGCGGAATAGCTGTTCAGCAGCATGCAGGAGGCACTGAGTGGAAGGGGGAGGAGCGAGGGTGGAGCATGCTCGGGGGAGGGAGCAGGAAGAGGCGTGGTGCGGCTGGAGCTGGGGCAGGAAGAGGCAGGGCAGGGTGGGCGCTTGAAGGAAGGGTGGAGTGAGAGTCGAGCAACCCCCTTTAGAGAGGAAGTCAGTGCCTATGCCCTTTCTTGTCTCCTCTGAAGGAGTTTATGAGATTGGCTAATAGTCCTGAGTGAGACACATTTTTGAGGACTAAGCCCCATTCAGGTAGATATGTATACCATTTCTGCTAAATAGAAGCCTCATGAGCTGTTGCCATAGCTTACTTAATTCAAAATGAATTTTGCTTTTTAAGTATCAGAGGGGTAGCCGTGTTAGTCTGGATCTGTAAAAGCAGCAAAGAGTCCTGTGGCACCTTATAGACTAACAGACGCATAGGAGCATGAGCTTTTGTGGGTGAATACCCACTTCGTCAGATGCATGTAGTGGAAATCCATACCTGCCCCTGGAAATTTCCACTACATGCAACTGATGAAGTGGGTATTCACCCATGAAAGCTCATGCTCCTATACGTCTGTTAGTCTATAAGGTGCCACAGGACTCTTTGCTGCTTTTGCTTTTTAAAACTTTCAACTAAATTTTACAAACACTGATTTAATAACCTGGTTTGAAACATAAGAAAGAGGTCAAAACCCAAAAGTAGTTCCCTTAAATAGTGTTTCTGGATTTGCATAATACTTTCTGGACTCTCTGACTGGTAGAATCATAGATTTTCAAACAACCAGTTAATTATTATTTATATTATGGTACCACCCTGTGACTCCAATCAGATAATAGAGTCCATTGCGCTAGTGTAGCTTGAAAGCTTGTCTCCCTCATCAATAGAGTTTGGTCCAGTAAAAGACATTACCACCTTGTCTCTGTAATATCCTGGGGCTGACATGGCTACAATACAAAGTAACAGCACTCACATGAACTTACTGTATTCCATTGTCCTCACTTTAACAGAATGTGTAATTTGTATTCATTTCCGAACAGTACAAATTGACCTGTGTTCCCTGCAGAAGATTCCTGCTAGCCCCAAGGCTTTCACTTGTGCTCCACTCATGTTTTTTGATCACTGTTATCAATGTTGTGGAAAACTTCATGGGCCCTGGGCACAGTAGGTGCCACTCAAGGGATTATGAATCCTTTTTTCATTCTTATTTCTGCGTTTCATTGCCTTTGTGTTCCTTTCTTGCAGTTTTTCAGAAAGCAGGCTCTGTGGCTTGCCTGATTACTAAGGGTATTTTTCTGTAACATGTAGATACTGATGCTGGCCTGGCTAGTCAATACCCTTGAAGCTGAAACAGACAGAGGTCTTCTAATCTTCAGTAAATAGTATTGAGTTCAGCCTCAGTAAAAACCCTACCTCTGGCAGCCTTGTTCTAAAAATGGTTTTGTCATGGTCACAGTCACTTGAAGGTTTACATATAATCTTACAGTAAGCAAGCAAGACCAATACAGTTGTACTGTAAATTCCAATTTTGAGAGTCTAGCCTCATGAATACAGACATTATGGATCATATTCATCTCAGTGCATGAGTATTTCCTTGAATAACTCTGTGGATTGAGTGGAAGATACACTGCTGAATTTACACCTAAAAGCTTACTGGATGCATATTTGTTCAGTAGCAAAGCAGCCATTACTGATGTACTGCTATGCTGGACAGGGTTTTGTTTGGTCCTATTACTCTGTACCCCAGAAAGCAGCTGAGGGAGCAGGAGGAGAACTGTCCCCTAGAACCACCTTTAGGGGAGAAGGCTAAATTTGACTGGGAATTTGTAAAGTTATCATTTTTTTAAAAGTAGTAGTTAAACTGATTGGGAACCCTCAGGCTGTGCAGTGTGAACCTAATTACTCTTAACTTCACCCACATTCCCATTGTTTGTCACATGGATCAGTTATGACTTGTCTTAAATTAGACTGTAAGTTCTTACATCCGGGGCTGTGCATTCCTATGTTTTTGTATAGTGCCTAGCGCAGGGGTCTCAAACACGCAGCCCGTGGGCCTCATGCGGCCCATGAGGTTATTGCCTGAAGCAACAGCAACACATACAACCCTGTGCCCTTGCTCCCCCACGTTGCAGCTGCTTCTCAGAGCAGCAAGGGGGCAGGGTAGGCAGTCAAGGGAGCCAGCCCTGCCCCCAGTATGCACCAGGCCAGAGCCCTCCCCCTGAACCCATCCTGCAGTCAAACCCCCTGCCCTCAGCCCCTTGCTTCAACCTGCACCCTGACCCCCTACCGCACCCTGAACCCCTATTACACCCCTTTTGCACCCCAACCCACTCCCCTTAACCCTACTGCCAAACCTCGCCCCCCTTCCGTACCCTGCACCCTGACCCCCTGCCCTGAGGCCCTGCTGCAGCCTGCACCCTTCCTGCACCCCAACCCCCTGCTGCACCCAATCCCCTGCCACACCCTGCACCCCTCATGCACCCAAACCCACTGCCCTGAGCCCCCTGCTGCTCCTCTCCTGCACCCTGACCCCTGCCGCACTACTCATCCCTCCTGAACCCCACACCCCAACGCCCTGCCCTGAGCCCCTGCCACACCCCACACCCCTCCTGCCCCCCTGGGGGTAGGGAGGGGGCAGAGTTGGGGTGGGGATTTGGGGGAAGGGGTTGAAATGGGGGCAGGGAAGGGGTGGGAAGAGGTGGGGCAGGGTTGAGGCCTCATGGAAGGGGTGGAGTGGGGGCAGGGCTGACGGCAGCAGGGGCGGGGGAGGTGTCACTAATGCAGCCTTTGGGCCAATGTACTAGTCCTCATGTGGCCCTCGTGATCATTTGAGTTTGAGACCCCTGAGCTCCACAGAGCTCTTCTTCAGGTCTGGGAAAGGGACTCAGAGTGTCGCAGCTAAATACATGATAGAACAGATAGTTTAGCATAAGGAGTTAGCACATATGGGACCATTCAAGGCCAAATGGCCCATTATGACCCCTGTAGGCATAGGACAAAAAAGAGGAATTAATGGGTTACAGATTGTTGTAATAAACCATAAATCCAGCATCTGTATTCAGTCCATGATTTTTAGTGTCTAGCAAAGTTATGAATTTAAGCTCCCAGGTTTGTTGTGCAGGTTTTCTTTGAGGATGAGGACTGATAGGTCAGTGTAACAGGGTTCCCATCCCATCCCTCTTCCTGGGGCCCACTTGCTACCCCCAATAAGGCTCTTAGAAGCTTCAGGGTTGTGAAACACCTGTGTCTTTATTTATATAAGGTTCTCCCACCACCAGTGTCTGTCTATATACAAGTCTTGCAGGATTAGTCACCTCCCTCCCAGACTTTATAGCTCTTGGCTTGTGAGGCCAGCAAGTGTTGCCAATCCTCAGGCCAGCATCAGGCATTTTCCATCAGCCCCAATCTGTTTCCTCTGATTGGAGCTGACTGGGCAGGGGCTAATTAGGTGTTTTTGCACCAGCACCCTGCTACAGTCAGATATAGAGTGGTTACTTTGTGAAAAGTGTTCACCCACATATGATAGGGTGTTTTTGTCTTTTATCATTTTCCTGTGAGTTCATTCGAGAGCATAGTGATTGACTGGTTTCACCCACATCGTTGTTATTGGGGCATTTAGTGCCTTGTTGTGGTAGGCATGTGCAGGACCAATGGATCTTGAAAGGTGTGCTGTGGGGCATGTGGGTCATTGTAGCAGTGGAGATATGTCTGCAAGTTTTGCATCTGTTGTTCTGGCAGGGTCTTGTGGTGCTTTGAGTTGGTGTGTCTTTGTGGGGAGCTTGGAAAGGTTGGGGGGTTGTTTGAAGGCCAGAAGTGGGGGTTCAGGAAAGATTTCCTTCAGAATAGGGTCCCCATTGAGCATGGGTTGTAGTTGTTTGATGAGACTCCGTATGGGCTCCAGTATAGAGTGATAGGGGACAAGTTGGGGTGTGCAGTTGGAGGAGGTTTTTATTTCTATATTGAACCACATTCTTAGGGTATTTGGGTGGCCCATTCCATGATGTCATCTACTTCTCTGGTGAAGTGTCCTTGTTTGAGGCAGTTTGGAGTATGTTAAGGTGTATCTCCCAGACTTTCTCCTAAGAGCATATTCTGTAGTCTCTGAGTGCCTGGCTGAATATAAAAGATTTGGTGGGTGTTGCGGGGCCTGCCCACTCCTGCCTCTGCTCCAGTTCAGCCCAGAGACCTTTTTGCTGGTGCAACACCTTTATACACTCTACAGCCTTACACCTACTATCCTAAGCCCTCAGCTGCTGAGGCTAGCAGGGAAGAGCAATCTTTCTCCTTCTATCTGCTTCCCTCCACCCTATTTCTTCCTATATTATCTGCCTAATGACCTAATTAGCTTCTTAGTTCTCCTCAGCCCATCAATTAGGTACAGCTCTTCTTAATTAAGTCTGCTCAGGAGGAATTAATTAGAGCTGCAGTGACCAGAGTATTGGCTCAGCTGTTGTTGCCCAGCACTCTGCTAAAGGAGGTAACAGCATTTACTTCAGACTTGCACTGTAAATCCATGCAGGTTAATATATGAAAGGTGAAGGGATAGTGTTTCTTTTGTGGTGGTAATACAGTTTTCCCTGGGCTGTGAAACCAGGTTTTGTGGCTGATACACCAATCACCTTGTACAAAGAAACACAATAGGTGTGGAGGTAGCATGTTTTCTAACTTAATTAGGTAAAATCCATATATTCATGTCTGAGGATTGATGACATCATAGCAGAATTTTCAGAAGCCTTCTCAATCCATCCATAGCTCCAAGCATTCATAAACTGACCTCTCAGTGATCTATATATCTCCTCACCATAGGTGGCAAGTTCCATACCCATGTAGTGCTCAGGCACCAGCAATATTCAGAACCAGAGGCCTAGCTCCAGCAATATGTGGAGCCAGGTGTACTTCCCACCTGCGCCCCCCCACGCCTCTCCCAAGTGTTCCGTGGCCCCAACTTGCTGCCCCCGGGCCCTGCCCTCCGCTCATCTTTCTTAGGCCTGGGAGCAGAGAATCACTGACTGTCTCTTCCCTGAGCAGCTCCATGTTGCCTCCCAGCAACTGCTGCCGCAGTGTCCTAGTGCCCCCCATCTCCACAGCCAGGACAGACTGACTCTGAGCCTGCCCTTCCTCTTCAAACCCTTCCCTTTTCCGACAGGACCCTCAAGCAACACAGGGGGGGCCCTCTGCCCGCAGTCATCACTCCTGCCACATGCAAGGAGGCAGCCCCATCCCTCACCCCAGTGAGGCTACAGTGACAGTGTGCTGCTGGGGGGGCAGGAAAGGGGGGCTTCTCCCCCAGAGCTTGCTGCTGTCAGCAGGGAAAGGGCTGGGGAGAGTCCTCTCTGGCCCCTGTCCCATAGCAGCCTGCTTGCACCCCAAACTCATCCCCAGCTCTGCCCCACCCCAGAGCCCCCCCATCCTCAACCCTCTACCCTAGTCCTGAGCCCCTCCAGCCCCCCAAACACCTTATCTCCAGTCCCAACCAGAGCCCTCATCCCGCTGTACCCTGACCCTCTGCCTGAGCCCTGAGCCCCTCCAGCACCCCAAACACCTTATCCCCAGTCCCAGCCAGAGCCCTCATCCTGCCAAACCCCTACTCTTGCCCTGAGCCCCTCCCACACTCCAAACCTCTCATCTGCAGCCACACCCCACAGCCTTCACCCCTGCACCCCATCCCTCTGCACCCCTCCCATCCCCAAACTGCCTACCAGAGCCTGCATCCTGCACCCTAATCCCCTGCCCCAGCCTAGGGTATGCATCCCAGACCTCCTCCCTCACCCAAACTCCCACCCAGAGCCTTGGGCAGTTGGGGGGCAGACTCTGGGGGCAGGGCAGAGTTTGGGGCGGGGGCAGGTTCTGGGCACTACCAAAATTTCTACAAACATGCCACTCATGCTCCTCACTGGTCATCGCTTGCTACCATTCTTTCCATGATAACTTTCTTGAGGTTATTTCCATCTTTACTCCTGATGTGACCAAAATACATACATTTGCACCTGTTGATTTCTAACAGCAAGGTCTGCTTTTTCCAATACTTCTAACAAGCATTTGTCTTCTCTGTTCAGGAAATATGCAAGAGTCTTCAACAGTACCACGTCTCAAAGGCTTCAATTTTCTTCTTGTCAGCAACAGTAATTTCCCACGATTCCTATCCATAAGTTGCTATAAAAAGAATTAAGGCTTTTTACCAGTCGAACCTTTGTACACTTTGAGATGGCATATTTTTTCAAGCTTTCATAATAGATGCCATAGCTGAGTGAGCTAGTCCTTGTCTTTTTCCAATTTCTGAGGAACAGCCTCCTTGGTTGGCTATGTATTATTGCAAATAACTGAATTCATCTACTGCCTCTACAATTTGACTGTTAATCATGATGTCCACTTGCATCTTGTTTTTGTTAATTATGTCAAATTGCTTGCATTTTGTTTTTATCTCATTCCTGGATAGTCCATAATTCCTCACTAATTGTTTTAACAAACTCCAACTTTTGTTGCATTGCATCAGTAGTTGTAGCAAATAGCATCATGTTATCAGCCTATCTGAGGTCAGCTAAGATATGTCTGTGTATGAAAATCCCAGCTCCATCCACTTTGCCAAAACCTTCTAGGGTCTGTCTCATAACAAATTCTGAGTACAAGCCTTGGAGTCAGAATACACCCTTGTCTCACACCCTGTCCAGTGGAAAATCACTTGCTGTCACCTGCTGCTGTTCGCGTCATGGTCTGTTGTTGATGGTAGAGACTTGCAATGAGTTCAGTTAAATGCTTTAGAATCGCCATATCTGCCAAAGATGATGATATCAGATGTATCGAATGCTTTTGAGTAGTCAATGAAACACATAATCAATGGTTGATTATACTCCCTCCATTTTTCAGTGAAGTGACTGATATTCATGGTTTGATTGAATGTCTCTGAAACCAACTTATTGTGGTGGTACTTCTGCTTCTATCATTCACTTCGTGCAATCCTGGACTATGAATACCCACTTCACCCACGAAAGCTCATGCTCCAATATGTCTGTTAGTCTATAAGGTGCCACAGGACTCTTTGCTGCTTTTACAGATCCAGACTAACACAGCTACCCCTCTGAAATTTATTTAAGCATAAGCTTTCGTGGACTAAAACCCACTTCATCAGATGCATGCAGTGGAAAATACAATTGAAGAGAGATATATATATACACAGAGAACATGAAAAAAATGGGTATTGCCATACCAGCTATAACAAGTGCAATCAGTTAAGGTGGGCTATTGTCAGCAGGAGAAAAAAAACTTTCGTAGTGATAATCAGGATGGCCCATTTCCAACAATTGACTAGAAAGTTTCTTGTTGGAGTCTGTTTTTAAAGTTTTTTTGATGTACTATTGCCACTTTTAGGTCTGTATTTGAGTGACCAGGGAGACTGAAGTGTTCTCCAACTGGTTTTTTAATGTTATAATTCTTGACATCTAATTTGTCTCCATTTGTTCTTTTGCATAGAGACTGTCCAGTTTGCCCAATGTTTGGCCAACTTTAAAAACAGACTCCAACGAGAAACTGCTGAATTGGAATTAATTTGCAAACTAGACACCATTAAATTAGGCTAGAATAAAGACTGGGAGTGGATGGGTCATTTCACAAAGTAGAACTATTCCCCCTATTGTTACTCACACCTTCTTGTCAATTGTTGGAAATGGGCCATTCTGATTATCACTACAAAATTTTTTTTTCTCCTGCTGGCCATAGCCCACCTTAACTGATTACACTCATTACAGTTGGTATGACAACACCCATTTTTTCATGTTCTCTGTGCATATATATATCTTCCTACTGTATTTTCAACTGCATGCATCCGATGAAGTGGGTTTTAGCCCACGAAAGCTTATGCTTTAATAAATTTGTTAGTCTCTAATGTGCCACAAGTACTCCTTGTTCTTTTTTCTCATTTAATCATTATGCATGTTTTTTGGAATGTGTGTCTTGGTGGCTTTGACCATGATAATTTTAATTTTATTCCAAAGTTCATTCAGGCTGTTCTTCCCTTTCACTTGTGATGATGCCTCAAACCCATTCTAAACAGAAGCTATGTAGTTTCTATTGATGCCAAATGTCTTATCTTTTTAAGTTTTAGTTTTATGTTTGAGGCTAACAATTGATGGTCTGACCCCCCAGTCTGCATTTGAGAAAGTCTTTGTCCATTGGACACTCTGTCTCCAGTGTTGCTGAATCATTATATATGCAGTTCGGTTCTTTGTCATGCCATCAAGAGACCTCTATTTATATAAACATCTAGGATGTTGAGTGAAAATGGTGTTTGTAATGACTAGGTGATTAGAGTAGAAGAATTCAGCTAAATGCCATCCTATCTTCTGTAAACCCAAATCATTTTTGCATTCATGTCCCTAATTACAAGGGTGATATCTTTCCTTGGTATTTTAATGATGTCTCTTCAAGCCATTCGTAGAACTCATCAATCACCTTGGCCTCACTGCTGTCATAGTAGTGTAAACCTGTACCATCGACATATTGACTGGCTTTACTTGAAGGCAAATCATGATGGAGTTCTGTTACTAATTTGGTTATGTACTAGCACACACTATGATGTCTCCTTTGATAAGATAAATACAACCCCATAATATCTCATTTTCTCAGACCATGAGTAGTACACTGCATATCAGTCCATTGTCCTGAAATGACGCCTACCATTCAAGATACCACATATATCTGTCTTACATCTTTTCAATTATTGTGTCACAATAGGGAGCTTCCCTTAATACATACTCCTCACAGTCCTTGTTCTTATTCTGATGATTCATTTATGAAGGTTCAGGTCATTCTTTTCCTTGGTGGAAACATCCAGGTGCTTTACTTCCCAAAGGATTAGGAACAGCAGCATCGCAACCACAGTCTGCACTCTTAATGGCTGGAACCTCCTTCACAGTATAATTTATCATGCCTTCTGGCCTGGGGTTCTCACCATCCAGTACCACATGTGGATCAATGCTTTGCCTTTGTTCTATCATGGTGGTTCCACTGGGAGAAAGTACAGAGGGGGTTTCCTGGTGCCTTCCCTATGGTTTGTGGCTGCTGATTAACTCTTGGGAATCCTGCTCTACTCCACAGGGACTCATCCATCAGAAGCTGTTAGCACTTCCTGAGATTTGCCAAGCAACTTGAATGCCACTCAGCACCTGGCATCGGCCAGTCGCATATGGTACCACCTATTGCCATTACAGTGGCAGGCATAAATGCAGCCTGAGCTGACTTGGTCTTTTAACTTGGCCCTGATTAAATCAAGAAGGTCTATGAAGCTTAGGACAGAGAGCAATATCTGTACCATTTTATCCTTTGTGCTATTTCATTTTTCATTATGTTTGACAGTTCTGCAGCTGACTTTTGTTCCAGACTAGAACTAAAGTTTATTGCACTGAGCTGTTAAGATCTTCAGACACACAAAAAAAATAGCAAAAGGAAATCAGTGATAGATATAAACAATAAGACAGTGGCAGCTTATTTCTGTTGTAGCTTATGGGTGCCAGGTGTACACAAACAACATGTGCAATATGACTAGAAGTAACTATCTTCCAAGCAAAAAAATTGTAGCACTTCTTAACTATGTGCTATGGAGAGGACTACTTTGCTGTGTAAGTACAGTTGGTGATGTAGTGAAATCCAATCTCTTTCCATTGTTCCTTGTATGACTAGAAATCACAGAACGGCCATACAAACACATTTCTGCACTTCTGTTCCCTGACAAACAGGTAATGCAGGGAGTGAATGTTCCATGTGCAGTGCAATAAAAAGGACACAAGTTGCAGTGCCTGATAGAGCTACATGCCCAATATGACAAGGTGGGTGAGGTAATATCTTTTATTGGACCAACTTCTATTGTTGAGAGAGCCAAGCTTTCGAGCTACACAGAGCTATTCTCTGTCACCAACAGAAGTTGGTTCAATAAAAGAGATTCCCTCATCCACCTTGTCTCACTAATAACCTGGGACCAACTTGGTTACAACAACATTATGTACAATATGACTATATACAGGAGAACTGTGCAATATTTTTAACAACAAGAACTCTGCTATGACATGTTTCATAGGTTGGGGGGGCAGAGTGGGGGTTTCTCCCCTCCACTGATGTTTTAGCAGCCCCCTAAGAAGCTGGATATTAAGTGTTTGCTTAACAGTTTCATCTTATTACCTTGTATGTCTGCTGGCCTGTTTTAGGAATGCTTATGAAAGAAAAGCTACTAGAGAAGTGTGGAAGTCTTTTTAAAGATATAAATCATGTTTGTTTTGCAAAGAGCTGTAATGAAAAAATATAGATTGAATTTTGGATGTAATCTACCATAACAATCTTTGACCGGTTCAGTAGATATCACAGTCATTAGTTGAGCATGTGTAGAGTTGTGAATATTTATCCTTCATCTCCGAACTCATAACTGTTTCTCTATCTCCGACCACTCAAGGATACTGCAGTGCATGCAGTATGAGATGGCTTGATACATTTCATTCGGTAGAAGGCACACACACTATTCAATCCATCATATCATTCTTCTTTCAAAGGTAACCTTCAAAGGAACCAGCACACTTGTGCCATTTGGGTGCATCCCTCTGACGGAAATTCTTTGCTAGCCAGTTTCTGGACCCATTGCATCTCTTGGATAGGCAAAGGGGTTGGATCCAATTAGCGAACCACAGCACATGTCAGGGCAGGATCTCATGTAATGATATTGTACATAGAAATGCTTTCTGAAAAGAACAGTCTGATGTCTAATCTCCTCACCTGCAAGACCAAATCTTGCAAGGTGCTGACTTGAGAGCACTGAGAACTTTGCAGAAGACACTTAGCATCTCACAGGAGCTCAAATCACAGGCAGGACACAGATCTTATATGGGAAAACATGCCAATGAGAATTCTCAGGCAAAATCAACAAACACAGTAGCCCTGCTGACTCAGTCTCTTAAAATGTATTTCCTTTCCTTCAACTATCTCCTCTAGACACAAGTCTCTGGTTTTTTTGCACATCACCTCATTCTTTTCTCTCATTGCTACCCCCCCAAAATTTTCCAGCAATAAATGAAATTAGGGCATCTTATCTTAAATGTCAGCTTGTTGGTTGGTATGGCACTGTGGTACTCCACTGGCTGTCCTGCCCCCACAGATCAGTTCCCACAGACACAGCTCTTTCCAATTTGTGGCAGAAATGTGGCATCTGTGTGGATGTCGGAGTTTTCAAGATGACAGTGTCCTCATAAGATTGGACCTATCCACCTATTTAAATGGAATACATTTATTTATTTAAATGTAAAAGGATAGTTGAAACTAAGACACTATCCCCTTCTTGGTTACTACTTTATATCGGAAGCCGTCTTATTTGTATTGTTTGTTCTGATCGATCCTTAAAAGCTGCTGTGGCCATCTTGATGATGCTCCATCTGAGAGCCTGTGAATGAATAATTAAACCCAGGCACCAGGGAAGGAGGAGTTAGCTTTTAAGAAAACTAGTGCAAATTTTTGCTTTTGTGGAGCTGCTGCCTCCAATTTGAAAGGCAAGTTTGCATGGGAGCCTACAAAATCTGCAAAAAGAACAGGAGTACTTGTGGCACCTTAGAGACTAACAAATTTATTTGAGCATAAGCTTTCGTGGGCTACAGCCCACTTCTTCGGATGCATGGAATGGAACATATATTGAGGAGATAGATATACACATACAGAGATCATGAAAAGGTGGGAGTTGTCTTACCAACTTTGAGAGGCCAATTAAGTAAGGAAAAAAAACTTTTGAAGTGATTATCAAGATAGCCTAGTACAGACAGTTTGATAAGAAGTGTGAGAATACTTACAAGGGGAGATAGATTCAATGTTTGTAATAGCTCAGCCATTCCCAGTCTCAATTCAAACCTAAGTTGATTGTGTCTAGTTTGCATATCAATTCCAGCTCAGCAGTTTCTCGTTGGAGTCTGTTTTTGAAGCTTTTCTGTTGCAAAATCTGATGTCTCCGCCCTCGGAGTGTGTCCATTATTTAAAGTGACACATGGTACATGCCGCAGCTTCACTTCCTCTTTAACCCTTAGAGTTTCTCAGTTGGGATGGGAACTACTATTTGAAACCCAGTGAGCTATGTTCTTGAAACACAACTATTTCCCAGAGAGTGCCAAAAGAACAGAAAAGCTGGGAGTTAGTCTGCATTATGTATGTTTTCACTAGGGCTGGCCAGAGAACAAGAATTCTATTTTGTGAAAAACGTTTGAGCTTTTGGTATTTGGTTTAATTCCACATCAGGACGAAACTGAGACCTTTTGAAATTTTTTTGTGAAAAATGAGATAGCGAGAGAGCTCCACCCCAGAAGAGCCAATAGCTCAGTGGTTAGGCACTCTCTTGAGATGGAGACCTAGGATCCCTGCTCTAAATCAGAGCAGTTAGTTCCTTTTACAGGTTAGTGTCCTAACACTGGGGTGCAAGTCTCTCATTCTTCCACTGACATAATTGGGCCCAGGATTCCAGCCCAGACATTCCACTTCAATGGAATATCACAGTGTACTTGATACACAGGACATCATTTGAGGGTGCCTGACATACAGGGCAGAGGAGTGAGAAATATGTTACTGATTTTTAACATTTAGTGTATCATAATCATTTATCTTCAAAACATTTCACAGAACCAAGCCCTTTATTCTAGGGGAGTTGTAACCTTTTATACATTTTGCTGGCTAAATCCCATCATGGAACAAGAGAAAAAAGGGAGAGCACAGAAAGCACAAGAATTAAAGACAAAATTCCATATAACCTCAGTGGATTGGTCACTGGACTGGGAGTCAGGAGACTGGGGTTTTGTTTCTGTCTGTGCCACTCTGTGACCTTGGACAAGTGGCTTTACCTCTCTGTACCCATGGCTCCCCTCTCACTCTATGGCTATCTTGTCTATTTAGAATGTAAATTCTTTGGGGGCAGGAGCTGTCTCTGACCATGTGTATGAATAGTGCTTAACCCAAGGGGGCCTCCATCTCACTTGGGTGAATCTCTCTCTAGATGCTACTGTAATATAAATAATAATAATTAGAATACATAGAGAATAGATAGGCTAATCATCAGTCCATATCCCAGCTTCCAGTGGAGAGTTTTCATCTACCACATATTTTCTCATTTTGTCAAAATAAATCTATGTTTTGCTTGATATAAAACAAGAACAGAGACACCTTATTCAATCAGCCTTGTTCGGTGGTACAACATGTACTCCTCTGTTTCGTTATCTGGCTCAGGGCAGTGAAGATAATGAATTTACACCTCTGAGCTGTCAGACCTCTTATTCAAAGGTGCCGCTAAATAAGATTGCAGTTCAGGGATGCTAGAAAGCATTGCAGTTAACATTATATCTTGACCCCCCACTTACCTTGCTGTGTGATTTGTTATAGTGCTCAGCATGTACAGTACTGGGGGAATATTTTGTTTCTCACAAGGCTAATCAAGTTTCTTTATCTTCTGGAATGCCAGGAATCTGCCTGTGTCCCTCACCTAGTTACTTAGGAGTTGCATCCTATGATATTTCATCAAAGCCTACTTCACTGTGGTTATCTTGACAATAGAAATCTCCAATGGAATGCCGTCAAGCAGTGCTCTGGAGAGGTGGGGCTGCTCACTCCGGTGGATCAAAGCAAGTACAATATAACATGGTTTCACCTATAATGCGGTAAGATTTTTTGGCTCCCAAGGACAGCTTTATATTGAGGTAGAGGTGTACTCTGGCCACATCTCACCAATTCATGGGGAGCTGATTGCCTTGGATCATCCAATAGTGCCCTTCTTCCTCAAATCCCTACTCTTTTTAGATACTGTTGCAGGGCCTAGTTTGCATGGGCCAGATTCTAGCCTGATGGGCCCAGCCACTGTTCTTTCTCTGTAGCTTGTAAGTTTTGTAACAAAACCTTCTCTTTACATATGCTTGAATGGAAGAACTACAGACTCATTGTACAGTTCTGCATATGTGTTTGTATTATCCCTTGAAAGTCATGGTTTCTATAATAAATTTGTCATCTTTGTCTACATATTTGTGTTCAAACTAGAATTTCAATGAGTTTCTGTCATAGTCAGTCTTGTGTATGTTGCAACTAGCCTCCAATCCCTAATTTGTGCTCTGCAGTTGAACATTTTAAATGATGGTGTTTATACAGCACTTTCTTGCTTCCAGGAAGCATACATTAGATGTGAATGAAGTATTTCACAGTCATGCATAATCATTACATTTAAAACCATTCTTTGGGTTACTTTTCATAGTCTTTCTCCTTTCCTTTGATTTTCCAGATTTTGTTAAAATTCCTCATTCTTCTAGTGGTTAATAGCAGCTTCATATGCAAATTTAGCAACACAAGGATGAAATTGTGTTATGCAAAGAAACTACACTTCTGTCCCTACTTCTGAAACACTGCAGCCCCCCTATAGAAATATACAAGCAATTCTGGTAATGTGCAAGTCCAGCACATAACTTAAGCTTTTAACAGTAGGGAATAAGTGTAAAATCTCACCATGGTAATTTCATTTAAAAGAGGAATGCTGTTAACTAGCACCAAAATTTAGCTGTTCTTTCAATAGAAAAAATTACAAAATCTCACATCAATAGGAATGTTTTCATGACTTTTTTTTAACTGCATGGAAAAAAAAATCAACTATTTTTATTTAAATGTTCCCCTTCATTGCCGTGGGAACCCAAACATAACAGTATTGTGCCAGTGCATGAAAAACAGCCAACAAATTGGACTAGAAACTGGCCAGTCTTGTTTCATTGCCCAAATCAACAAAAGTAAATATAGTTCTGCAAAAAGTAAATAATCATCACAAAGAGTACACGGGTAATGATGAGAGGATTTAAATACCTTCTGTTTCTGTGAGCTATGCTGGTGGCAATGGCATGAGGAAGAGTATGTTTTCCCCACATACAGCTGAACCTCACTAACTCACATGGGGAAACCAACTGCCAATTCACCTAATTGTGTGAGTCAGGGCTGGATCCTGATGGGTCCTGAGTACTGCCCTCAGCACTGACTGTCTGCAACTGGAGTTGAGGGCATTCTGTACCTTGCAGAATCAGGCCCTTAGGCCTTGTACCCAACATGCAGTCCAAGTATTGAATTGTGTAGGCATTATGCAGTGAAGTCCATGGGAAGATGGATCCTCCGCCTTGTACTCCAGGCTGCACAGCATCTGCAGATGCATTTCACAGCCACTACAGTTGCCCTGATGATGCAGCAGCTTCCACAGATCCAACCTACCCTCTCCATGTTGGGTGGAAGAGAAAAGAATCTCCATATCAGTGGATCTTCTGACTCCATCCTCAGCTCTGCAACAGCCCACCCCAAATCTGTCCTCTGGCATGTATCTGGTATGCTGTGGACCCCCAAGAACTGAAGCTATGTTCAGCTCAGAATCCTACTCCTTGCACAGCAGAACTGCTAGAGTATCCCCTATCAGAGGGGTAGCCGTGTTAGTCTGGATCTGTAAAAGCAGCAAAGAATCCTGTGGCACCTTATAGACTAACAGACGTTTTGGAGCATGAGCTTTCGTGGGTGAATACCCACTTTGTCTGATGCATGCAGTGGAAATTTCCAGGGGCAGGTATATATATGCAAGCAAGCTAGAGATAATGAGGTTAGTTCAATCAGGGAGGATGAGGCCTTGTTCTAGCAGCTGACGTGTGAAAACCAAGGGAGGAGAAACTGGTTTTGTAGTTGGCAAGCCATTCACAGTCTTTGTTTAATCCTGAGCTGATGGCGTCAAATTTGCAGATGAACTGAAGCTCAGCAGTTTCTCTTTGTATCCCCTGTGATCATAAACTCCTATCTGTGGATATTTAAATAAACTCAGTATAAGCTTTGTTAATTCAGTTAAATAAGTGAAGTTTAGTTTTAATTATTGAACAGAATGCTTCATAGTACACTAGTGAATGTACTGTAGATTGTTTTGTAAAAGTAATGAAGTCTAACCAACAGGAGACCATCAATATAACAATTTGCAGTTTTTTTCCTTTACTTCTTAGTTTGTTTATTTGTGGTAGAGAATTGCGTTTGAAGAATTCAGGTTACCAAAGTAAGAATTAGTGAGTTTTTTTCTATGTGATTTTTTTTTACCCATGAGAGTGTCCCTTGAATTGTACATCTACAGCTACTTATTCCCTTTCAAATTAAGGCTGAGTACTGTAGCTGCAATCTCTCTCCAGCATGCATCTAACAATGTTCTGCATATGGATTCACAATGTTTTGAGGTTTAAAAAAAAAATAAGGAAAAACAAGATTTACTTTTCTATTAAGAAACAATTCCGAAAAGAGATTGACATGAAAGACATTTATCAAAGGCCTACATTTTAAAAGCATACTATAGCAGTGCTTCTCTGGAAAAAGGGGAAATTTTAGTATATTGAAGCAATAATTCCTTTTGAACTATAGGCACTAATGTAATGGAAACAGCACCATATTAAATTGATTTCAAAGCACAGACTGAGGCCAAAATAAGCATACTGTCCTTATATATTTCTGTGTGTTGATGTTGTGACTAATCAGATGTATCGAAAGCAAAGATAATTGCACTGAATTCCCTAAGCAAAGTATAGATGTTCAGAGATTTATGATTTACCAATATGTAGCCATTGCTGTCGCTGTACATCTTCATAAACCTCTGACTGGTTTATTCTGCATAACCATATGGCTGTAGGAGTGAATTACTATAACTAATCTACTATATGACAGACTCTATGACATTGGTTGATAGCATTTTCATTCTAAGGCTATGAAAATAATTTGTGCTTTACCACAGCCCAGTCATAATTTATTTTACACTACAAGATTAGATTAAGAATCCTTAACATTCAGAGGAAGCAAGCTCCTCTGCAACCCAACCCACAAAAGAGGATTCTCACTGCCAGTACCTGTAGTGAGCACAGAAAGCATTAATTTCAAAGTCTCTTGTGTGGGGGCGGTGCATGCATGCGTGGGGTGGGTGTGTGTGTGTGTGTGTGTGTATATATATATATATATATATATATATAACATAGACTGCAATAGTGTCTTCTACCTACTCTAGTTCTTAATTCTTAGTTTCATATTTTCCTAATCTACTTTATACTCAACTTTTGTTGGCATCTTCCACCAGACTTTCTTGTATCAGGATAAATAGTGTCTTCTGAACCTCATGCCTACAAAATTTCTTGACTGGACTCAACAATTTTTCTATGAACAGCATGGCTTGTATTCCTCAGAGGCTACATACAGTCCTCCTAAAAGTATATACCTCCTAAAAGTTGAGGTATATAAATCCTCAGCTCCAAGTGTCATAAACAGATAAGTAAGAGTTAATAGAACAAAAGTACTTCATATCTCTTTTGCCTGTAAAGGGTTAACAAGATCAGTGAGCCTGGCTGTCCCCTGACCAGAGGACCAATCAGGGGACAAGATACTTTCAAATCTTGAGGGAGGGAAGTTTTTGTGTGTGCTGTTAGTTTTTGGTTGTTGTTCACTCTGAGGGCTCAGAGGGACCAGACGTGCAACTAGGTTTCTCTCCAATCTCTCCAATACAGGCTCTTATAAGTTCAGAATAGTAAGTATTAGGTAGATAAGGTGAGCTAGGCTTATGTTTGTTTTCTTTACTTGCAAATGTGTATTTGGCTGGGAGGAGTTCAAATGTGTATTTGGCTGGAAGGAGTTCAAATTTGTATTTTGCTGAAAGGATTCTAATTTGTACTTGTATACTTAGGCTGGGAGGGTATTCCCAGTGTCTATAGCGGAAAGACCCTGTAACATATTCCATCTTAAATTTACAAGGATAATTTTTACTGTTTTTTCTTTCTTTAATTAAAAGCTTTTCTTGTTTAAGAACCTGATTGTTTTTTTATTCTGGTGAGACCCCAGGGGACTGGGTCTGGATCCACCAGGGAACTGGTGGGGAGAAAGGAGGGAAGGGGGAGAGAGAGGTTAATTTTCTGTCTGTGTTAGGATTACTTTCTCTCTCAGGGAGAGTCTGGGAGGGGGAGAGAGAAGGAGGGGGGAAGGTGAATTTTCCTTTCTGTGTTAAGATTTAAGGAGTTTGAATCACAGTAATCTTCCAGGGTAACCTAGGGAGGGGAAGCCTGGGAGAGGCAACAGTGAGGGAAAGTGTTTACTTTCCTTGTATTAAGATCCAGAGGGATTGGGTCTTGGGGGTCCCCAGGCAAGGTTTTGGGGGGACCAGAGTGTACCAGGCACTGGAATTCCTGGTTGCTGGCAGCGCTACAGGTTCTAAGCTGGTAATTAAGCTTAGAGGAATTCATGCTGGTACCCCATCTTTTGGACGCTAAGGTTCAGAGTGGGGGATTATACCATGACACCAAGATCATCCACACCACTGTAGGAAAGTGTTGCCAATAAATTTACTCACTCTTGTAAGACTGGATATCAGCTGATGGTGATGGTTGAAAGATATGGAGAGAGTAATATCTGAGTCTTCAATTGTGTGTCTGTCCAACATTTGTTGTTCAAGTTTATAATTTAGGGATCAGGTTGGAACAAGAGGTAGCAGCAATATCCAGGATATGTAGTTACTAGGGCTGTCAATCACAGTCAACTCAAGCCATTAATGCAAAACAAATTAACTAAATTTTTAAAAGTTGTGATTAATCTCAGTTTTGATTGCACTGTTAAATAACAACACAAAATTAAATTAATTATAAATATTTTGGATGCTTTTATACATTTTCAAATATATTGTTTTCAATTACAACACAGAATACAAAGTGTACAGTGCTCACTTTATATTATTATTTTTATTAAAAATATTTGCACTGCAAAAAAGATAAACAAAAAATATAGTATTTTTCAGTTCACCTCATTAGTACTGTAGTGCAGTCTCTTTCGTGAAGTGCACCTTACAGATGTCACTACACAATTCTCACCCAGGGAGTTCAGTCAGAAATTAAATTAACACATATTTTTATTGAACGTCATCAGCATGGAAGCATGTCCTCGGGAATGGTGGCCAAAGCATGAAGAGGCATACGAATGTTTAGCATACCTGTACAAAGTATTTCTCCCTTTCAGGTAATATTGTAAATAAACAGTGAGCAGCATTATTTCCCATAAATGTAAACAAACTTGTTTATCTTAGTGATTGACTGAACAAGAAGTAGGACTGGGTGGACTTGTAGGCTCTAAAGTTTTATGTTGTGTTTTTGAGTGCAGTTATGTAAAAAGAAAGTATACATTTGTAAGTTGCACTTTCATGATAAAGAGATTGCACTACAGTACTTGTATGAGGTGAGTTGAAAAATACGATTTCTTTTGTTTGTTTTTTGCAATGCAAATATTTATAATAAAAAATAATATAAAGTGAGCTCTGTACACTTTGCAATCTGTTTGTAACTGAAAACAATATATTTTAAAATGTATAAAAGCATTGAAAAATATTTATAATACATTTAAATCAGTATTCTATTATTCTTTAAAACAGACTAACACTGTGATTAATTGCTACTATTTTTAATCTCACAATTAATTGCAATTATTTTTAATCATTTGACAGCCCTAGTATTTATTATTGACATACAGCCAGAAGAATATAACTGTTCATTTCAGATACAGATCTTGCAACTGTCAGCCATGCCTTTGTTGCCTCCAGATTGCTTAGGTAGTGTACTATGCTTTACCTGGGGCTTCAATTTAAAATTATCTAAAAACTAAAGCTAAAGCACAATGCACCAGCCCAGTGGATAAGTGGAATATCTCACTGCAACCATATTTAAACAGTGCTGTGTGATCTGTACTGGTAGCTTGTGGATTTCTGGGTAGAGTTTAAGGAGCTATTTTTGACCTATAAAACCCAAAATTGTTTAGGAATGATCAATTTAAGTTGTACAAAGGGATGTTGTGAGAAGTAGTAGGATGACATTAGGAGAAAAACTGCAGGGCATATCAGGAAAAGCTTCTTGACATTAAAATCTATGTTTTGCATAATACTCTCCAAAGAAGTAAAAACCCCATTGGATAAAGCCCTAATCCTTCATGGGCAGAAGGAGGGCTGTATGAGCTACTACATCTTTGTCATCTGTAATACTATGGTAATTAGCAACAGGTTTTCTCCAAATTAATTGCCCATCTTCCATGATGAGTTGTATACATTACCATATACATACACATTATGTCATTATCCCCAGAGGAATCCCTAGTTTATATATGAAGCATGTTTCTTAATCTGATTTGATTAGTTCTATTTCAAGGAGAGTATATCAACATATTTCCATATCAGCAGAGATAAGTATACCCTGGCTTTTTATGCTTTAATAATACCATTTGTTTCTTGTATAATCCTGTTGTCCTAATACCAAGTATTTTTAATGTCTATTATCCTAGAATCATCTGCAATGATCCCTCATTGTGTAAATCAGTGGTAACAGGAATATTTATATATATAAAAAGAAGAGAGCCATACCGATCTCTTAGAGCTGGAAGGGACCCTGAAAGGTCATTGAGTCCAGCCCCCTGCTTTCACTAGCAGGACCCAAGTATTGATTTTGCCCCAGATCCCTAAGTGGTCCACTCAAGGATTGAAGTCACAACCCTGGGTTGAGCAGGCTAATGATCAAACCACTGGACTATCCCTCTCCTCAGTGTATTTTAATAGGTTAGGATAATACCAAACATATTTGTGTCTCTTGCACATTTGCAGTACATCCCTCAAGGGCTAAATTGTGACTATGCAGCATGCCTTTTGTCTGGTAAAGTACATTTTGCATTGCCCCAGGAGAGAACCAGAAGCAAATTGTGATGCAGTCACAATCTGCCCCGTTTCTTCCCAGATCCTGGGAAGAAGAGACAGAGTTATCAATGGTTCACTGTCAAAATGGGGGGATGTATCTAGTAGGGTCCTGCTGGGTCAGTTCTGGGGCCGGTAGTATTCAGTATTTTCATTAATGATTGTATACTAGAGTGCTTATAAAATTTGTGATGACACCAAGCACTGGGAGAGGTTGCAAGCACTTTGGAGAGCAGGATTAGAATGGAAAACAACCTTGACAAATTTGGGAATAGGTCTGTCATCAAAAAGGTGAGCATCAATGAAGACAAGTGCGAAGTCCTACACTGGGAAAGAAAAAATCAAATGCACAAGTACAAAATTGGCAATAACTGGCTAGGTGGTAGTTGCTGAAAAGGATCTAGGTGCGATAATGGATCACAAATTGAATGAATCAACAATGTGATGCAATTGCAAAAAAAGGCTAGTATCATTCTGGAGTATATTAACTGTAATATCATATGTATAAAATGCGGGAGCTAATTATCCAGCTCAACTCAGCACTGGTGAGGCCTTAGCTGGACTGTTCTGTCCAGTTCCACATATTAGGAAGGATGTGGACTAACTGCATAGAGTCCAAGGAGAGCACATAAATGATAAAAGGTTTAGACCTATAATGAAAGGTTTAAAGAAACTGAGCATGTTTATTCTTGAGCAAAGACTGAGAGAGGACCTCATGACAGTCTTCAAATATATTAAGGGCTGTTATGAACAAAACTGTTCTTCATGTGCTCTGAAGGTAGGACAAGAAGAAATGGGCTTAATCTGTAGCAAAGAAGATTTAGGTTAGATATTAGGAAAAACTTAAAGGTAGTTAAGCACTGGAATAGACTTCCAAGAGAGGTGGTGCAATCCCCATCACTGGAAGTTTTTAAGAACAAGTTGGACAAACACCTGTCAGGGATGGTTCTGCTCCAGCACAGGGGATTTGACTATATGACTTTGCAAGGTCCCTTCCAGCCCTACATTTCTATGATTCTGTGATTCTCTGCAGCAGCCACAGCATACATCTCTTGGCACTAGCTGGTGTATTGCAAAAATGGAGCCAAGACACCCTTTCTGGATGGAGCCTGCTCCATGCCTTTCCTTGCCTATTCCCTACCTACCTGAGCAGGATGTGGGGTAACAGTTCTGCAGACATTGCATATCCCTGGTGGTTGGTCTAGACAGTGCAGGAACATATAGGACCATATGCCCCCTAGTGCCTCGTGAAAACTCATGGAAAGGCTGCAGCCTGACCCTAATGTGATATCTAGGTGTAAAACAACTTTGCATGAATAGGGAGCAGTTATTTGAGTGTTAATGGTTTGGTAATATTCTTCATGTTTAATGATCATATCCGCATAGCAAAGTGATGCTTTAAAAAACATATTTCTCATCTGCACATTGTTCAATACCTGGTTGCTATATTTTTGGACACTCAGTTCAAAAAGCTGAGTTTAAATGATTTTTCTGGATAAATATTAGGTAGACAGTGTGTTTCATGCAGAAGTTAAAGTAAAATCCTCCAGCCTGCATGGTGCAGTGTTCCATAATGGATTTCAACAAGATTGCAAATAATATTAAACGTGAGTTTTTAGTTTGCCTTTGTTTCAACATTTTTATAATTTATTCAGGTCATGTTCTATGCAGTGAAATAAAGGAGCAGGACACTAGAAAATACTTAAATGTATTAAGTGTCTAATAGATCAACTACAGGGAAAGAGAAATTTGTAGTAATTGTCAAGAAAAAATACAAGTGCAAGCACAATTATAAGCAATCTACCTTGAATTTAGATGGAAGAAATCATGTTTAAAACATGTTGGCAGGGGGAACTTGCTTTGTTGTTTGTTGTATTTATATATAACACTTGAAACTCAGCAAAACATTGTAATTTGTAGCCTCAAGCACAAATAATGGAGATGGTGGGGGGAAAAAAACAAAACTTTGCACTTTTATAGCATCATTCGTCTTGATCTCATAGCTCTATAGAAACGTTTAATTAATTAACCCTCATAACATCCCCATGAGGCAGGGATGCATTCTCCCCCCTTTGAAAAGATGGGAAATCTGAGATAAAGGGAAATGCTGACTTTTCCAAGTTCACACAGCCAGTGACAGGACTCGGCTGATTTTCAGACTCCTGCTCTAACCACTAGACCACAAAGCTGGATGCAATTCATTTATATTGTATTGATTAGAATTGTACTGCAGGCTAAGAATCAATGGTTCTAGAAATCCTATATGAAATTATAAAGCATAGTATTTGATTATATTTCCACAAAATATCCAATCTGGGAGTATCAGAGGGTAGCCGTGTTAGTCTGGATCTGTAAAAGCAGCAAAGAATCCTGTGGCACCTTATAGACTAACAGACGTTTTGGAGCATGAGCTTTCGTGTGTGAATACCCACTTCCTCAGATGCATGTAATGGAAATATCCAGGGGCAGGTATATATATGTGTGCTAGCAAGCAAGCTAGAGATAACGAGGTCAGTTCAATCAGGGAGGATGAGGCCCTGTTCTAGCAGTTGAGGTGTGAAAACCAAGAGAGGAGAAACTGGTTCTGTAATTGGCAAGCCATTCACAGTCTTTGTTCAATCCTGAGCTGATGGTGTCAAATTTGCAGATGAACTGAAGCTCAGCAGTTTCTCTTTGAAGTCTGGTCCTGAAGTTTTTTTGCTGCAGGATGGCCACCTTAAGGTCTGCTATAGTGTGGCCAGGGAGGTTGAAGTGCTCTCCTACAGGTTTTTGTATATTGCCATTCCTACTGTCTGATTTGTGTCCATTTATCCTTTTCCGTAGAGACTGTCCAGTTTGGCCGATGTACATAGCAGAGGGGCATTGCTGGCATATGATGGCATATATTACATTGGTGGATGTGCAGGTGAATGAACCAGTGATGGTGTGGCTGATCTGTGATGGTGTCGCTGGTGTAGATATGTGGGCAGAGTTGGCATCGAGGTTTGTTGCATGGATTGGTTCCTGAGCTAGAGTTATTATGGTGCGGTGTGCAGTTACTGGTGAGAATATGTTTCAGGTTGGCAGGTTGTCTGTGGGCAAGGATTGGCCTGCCACCCAAGGCCTGTGAAAGTGTGGGATCATTGTCCAGGATGGGTTGTAGATCCTTGATGATGCGTTGGAGGGGTTTTAGCTGGGGGCTGTATGTGATGGCCAGTGGAGTCCTGTTGGTTTCTCTCTTGGGTTTGTCTTGCAGTAGGAGGCTTCTGGGTACACGTCTGGCTCTGTTGATCTGTTTCCTTATTTCCTCCTGCGGGTATTGTACTTTTGAGAATGCTTGGTGGAGATTTTGTAGGTGTTGGTCTCTGTCTGAGGGGTCAGAGCAGATGCGGTTGTACCTCAGTGCTTGGCTGTAGACAATGGATCGTGTGATGTGCCCGGGATGGAAGCTGGAGGCATGAAGGTAGGCATAGCGGTCGGTGGGTTTTCGATATAGGGTGGTGTTAATGTGACCATCACTTATTTGCACCGTGGCGTCAAGAAAGTGGACCTCCTGTGTAGATTGGTCCAGGCTGAGGTTGATGGTGGGGTGGAAGCTGTTGAAATCATGGTGGAATTTTTCCAGAGTCTCCTTCCCATGGGTCCAGATGATGAAGATGTCATCAATGTAGCGTAGATAGAGAAGGGGTGTGAGTGGACGAGAGCTGAGGAAGCGTTGTTCCAGGTCGGCCATGAAGATATTGGCATATTGTGGGCCCATGCGGGTGCCCATAGCAGTGCCACTGATCTGGAGATATATATTGTCATCAAATCTGAAATAGTTGTGTGTAAGTATAAAGGCACAGAGCTCAGCAGCCAGTTGTGCTGTGGCATCACCAGGGATAGTGTTCCTGACAGCTTGTATTCCATCTGTGTGTGGGATGTTAGTGTAGAGAGCCTCTACATCCATGGTGGCTAGGATGGTGTTTTCTGGGAGGTCACCAATGCATTGTAGTTTCCTCAGGAAATCATATTCTCACCAGTAACTGCACACCGCACCATAATAACTCTAGCTCAGGAACCAATCCATGCAACAAACCTCGATGCCAACTCTGCCCACATATCTACACCAGCGACACCATCACAGGACCTAACCAGATCAGCCACACCATCACTGGTTCATTCACCTGCACATCCACCAATGTAATATACGCCATCATATGCCAGCAATGCCCCTCTGCTATGTACATCGGCCAAACTGGACAGTCTCTACGGAAAAGGATAAATGGACACAAATCAGACAGTAGGAATGGCAATATACAAAAACCTGTAGGAGAGCACTTCAACCTCCCTGGCCACACTATAGCAGACCTTAAGGTGGCCATCCTGCAGCAAAAAAACTTCAGGACCAGACTTCAAAGAGAAACTGCTGAGCTTCAGTTCATCTGCAAATTTGACACCATCAGCTCAGGATTGAACAAAGACTGTGAATGGCTTGCCAATTACAGAACCAGTTTCTCCTCTCTTGGTTTTCACACCTCAACTGCTAGAACAGGGCCTCATCCTCCCTGATTGAACTGACCTCGTTATCTCTAGCTTGCTTGCTAGCACACATATATATACCTGCCCTGGATATTTCCATTACATGCATCTGAGGAAGTGGGTATTCACACACGAAAGCTCATGCTCCAAAACGTCTGTTAGTCTATAAGGTGCCACAGGATTCTTTCCAATCTGGGAGGCAGCTCTTGCTCAGACCAAGGATCAGCATGTCTAAAAGTACACATCCCAAGTTTTCAGACTACACATTCTGAATTTATTAGATTGACACTTCCTGCTCTGGCACAGCCAGTGAGGAGCCGAAGGTGGCTTTCTATTACCACCCAATTCTGGGGGCAGCCAGGGACCACTTTGGCCCTTGAGTGCAGCTTAGCAGGGCCTCAGGGCTACTCTGTTTCACTGGCTAGTAGTAGCCTTTAGGGGCCATTATGCCAGGAGGGAGTTCAGCACATTCTGGCCATATTCCTGCCTGCTCCAACAGGACCCTTGTAATCATGGATGGGTGGTAGTGTGGTGATAGTAACCCTGGCTCTATGTCAGCCAAATATTGGCTGAGCTGTGCACTTCGGACAGCTTTAAATCCTCTCTGTGCTGCTTTTAGCAAACCAATTCTTACCCTCTGTAGCTACAGTCAGGGGTGGCTCCAGGCCTCAGCACGCCAAGTGCGTGCTTGGGGCGGCAAGCTGCGGGGGGAGCTCTGCCAGTGCCACGAGGGAGGCAGGCAGGCTGCCTCCAGTGGTTTGCCTGTGGAGGGTCCGCTGGTCCCGTGGCTTCAGAGGTCCGCTGAAGCCGCGGGACCAGTGGACCCTCCACAGGCAAGCCACCAGAGGCAGCCTGCTTGCCGTGCTTGGGGCGGCAAAATCCCTAGCGCCGCCCCTGGCTACAGTACTGTAAAAGACAAACCTCTGCAAAAGAAATTGCTGCCAAGGAACTTTTTTGTCTTGCTTGGTATAGACTGTTTGTAACAGTGATTAAATATAAATATTAATCTTCCATCATCCTGATTCATTCTTGAGCATCTGTGTAGAAAGATATACAAGTAATTTTTGCTATGCATGACTGATCACATGGGGACTGATTTAGAGCTGGGCAAGTAATACAAACAGTTTGCTGCAAGTATTCCTGTTTGAAATGCTTGCATGCTCATCCAATCAGGGAACAAAAATAATGACATGTGACTTAGCTGAGCAATCACAAGTAAATAATAATAAATTATTCATTGCAAACTATTCATTCAGCTCTAGTTTAGATAACCAGACAAGCTGCTTTCATTTGCAATAGATCAATAAACAAGTGAGCACAGCTATTTAATGCTGCATGAGCCAAGGCCGTGGACAAAGGTCCATGGATTGTTGAGTGTCTGTCAGACTTAACCAAAATAATTTTTTTTGTGTGTGATTTTACAAGTTAGTCACATTTCTTCCTTCTCTCACCTATTAAAGTGAATTGTTCTGACCTCTGTTACCATTAGTATTCTGGATCATTTTTAATGCCGAAACCAACATCCAGGCCCCAATCTTTGACTAGTATAAATCATTGTTTTCACGTATGCCAATTTACACCAATTGAGGATTGGAGCCATACAGTTTTTTTTATATTTTCCTTGCTTGCATTTCAGTTCTGATTCTGAAACTAATCTAATACTGTACCCGGCACACTCAGCAATGAACTCTGGAGCAAATGACAGAATTGAAATTAAAACCCACAAAGCCCCTGATAATGGAATTTGTTTATCTCATAGTTCCATGCCATGCCAAAAGCATCCTTTGGCAAGAACAAAATGAATATTAGTGGGTTCATAATTCACTGTAATATATGCTATCCTGTCTGGCCTGCAGCTCTAACACTGAAGCATACACATCTTGAAAGAGGAAGCAATAGTAGGAACTGAAGACCATGATTTATAACCTTTCTACCTTGTTTTAGACTGCATAGGACACCACATGCTTCTTAGTATCTTGGATGATAAATGGTAAACCAGCAAGCTTGTTTCTAATTTTAAAACCAGACTTTTCTTAAGAAAAATCATAATATGCTTTTGGTGGTTCTGTGACTGTATTAAGTGCCGGCCAGCTGTATCAGTCACAGTAAATAACATTGTTAATTGCATGCCTCTGCAGTCATTAGAATTTTGCCTGGGGAAGCTATTATGTCTAATGTTATGACATTTGTGAGCATTTTTACCCAGCAGGCTAGCCAGCTCTAATATAATGGTTTGGTGCTACACAATTTCCTGTACTCTAGGCTGCATAAAAAAAGTTAGTTGTATGTTGTTGTTAGCTAGAAAAGAAAATACAGTTGCACTAAACTGAGGTCTTAAATTAGTTATATAAACCTTTGTGTGAAGTAAAATGGCTGTGGAGAAGTAAACTTTTGGAATTATGGAATGATGGAAGCTGATGTACAGTTAAGGTCCAAACTCTGTTTCCATGATGAGACCAATTTTGGTGTCTGTTTAAAATCTGCAAACAAAGGAATTTCAGAGACAGAATTGGTAGGTTAGATCTGTGGCTGATGTACAAGTTGTCTACACTGGGTCGGAGGCCAGTTGGGCAAGGGATAATGAATTCATTTTTTCTGGGAGGTGTTCTTCTAAGTGTACACCAGAGTTTAAAAATGCATTAACATTTTAAACCATAGTATTAGTTAGTATTGGTTGTTGGGAGCTGGCTAGCTAATATCTGAATCATTGGCAACTTCAAGGACCACACTAGGAGGCAGGAGAAGTCAACTGGTGGCATAAAGAAGCTCAGTGGAGAGGCAGTGATCCTAGGAACCTGAGGTCAGTTGCCTATCAAAGTCCAAACCAGTCCTTAAGCTGGGCCCAAGATAGTGCTGAACAGATTGGCCTGGCCCAAATTCAAGCACATTCTCAGGGGTCAGAAAAAATTCTAAGTGTTCTCAAATCTCTGGGGAGCTAACAATGTTTCTTGTTTTGTCATTGGTTTGGTTTCTTTATCAAGTTCACTGTCTGAGCAGCTTGAGTCTTCTTTTCAATAGCCAATCCTAGCTTCTCAGGACAGTAACACCAAGTCCTTAGAGCATGCCAGCAAAGGAGGGGAAGAGATATGGCCTTTCCAGCCAAATATCAGGTTGTCACCACCCTAATACAGTTTTTATGGCTATAGCTAGGTCAAATCACATGGAATGAGAATCTCATTAAAAAGTGAACTTTCTATTACCACACTCATCACCAATTCAGGTTTTAGGGTATTCCTTCAATTGCATTAACATGCATTTAAGTTCATGAAGGGTTTGTTCTATTTGCTGTTCATAACATTCTAATGAGCAACTATCATATAAAGGGCAAATTTTAAACCATAATACTGAACTAATTTGCATCTTAATTTATTTTGAGGATTACTTTTTTACTGTTAGCTTTTAAAAAAAAATAGATAAATGAGGATAGTAAAGTACACCAGCTATGGATTTCCTCCTATTGGGGGAATCGTCAGCTAACCAGTTTAACTGACTTTTTGGTTGTCTTGTGCTCCTGGAGCAAAGCAAAGAAGCCAGATGCAGGGCCAGAATCTGGCCTTTAAGTCTTTATTAAGATTTTTAACACATGCTGTACAACTATAACATATACATAGACATGCATACATAGAGATAATAGTTATCTGCCCCTGCGACATGCAAACACATGCACTACTTAGTGCTTATCCTCCATGCTTCACAAAACATGGTCACATTAAATTGAAAACAAAAAAGATGAAAAGAGAACTCAGGTAAAACTACTTTGCCGTCATCAACATAACACACCTGTGTGCAAACCAATGATGTTTTAACCCCTGGGGACACCATAGCTTCTTCCCAGCAACAAATGTTTGTTTTTAAATGTAAATTATGACTTTTCTTCATGTAGCTATTTCCAGCTCATACGTTACATTATCCTCCCTCATTAACTCACAGGATCTGATTCCTTACTGTGCTACTCCAGCTGTATATTGATCTAACTCCATTGTTGTTCTTTGGGGACCTCTGTGTATTCACACACTTGTGGGATATGGTGCCCCTGGTGTGGACCTGCCTTGAAAAGTCCATCCACTGGGGGGTGAACAAGAGATATTGCACAGGAGGGACATCAATGCCTTATTTAGAAGGCAGTTCACTTCCCAGATGCTTCCATTCCTTCTCTTTTGTCACAGAAGGAGCAGAAACATGACTACACAGGCTTGAAAACTGGCAGAGTGAGAGGAATGCTAAAGTGGCATTGCCCCACTGGAATCCCATGATGAAATCTGAACAGGAGTTAATATTTGCATTAAATCTTGCAGATTTGATTCTGTGGTGATCACCACCACATTTGGGTGCATTGAGGGAAGGCAAAGGCATCATAGTTCCTGAAGGAACCATGTAATCAAGGGATGTGAGATTTGGGCAACAGCAGGCAGGGACAGTCTGTGTGTGCCCTAAGATCCACACGATATTCTTTATGGCCAGGAGACAGGGCCAGCTCCAGGCCCCAGCACGCAAGCGCGTGCTTGGGGCGGCATGCCACGGGGGGGGCTCTGCCGGTTGCCGGGAGGGCGGCAGGTGGCTCCGGTGGACCTCCCGCAGGTGTCCCTGCGGACGGTCCGCTGGTCCCGCGGCTCCGGTGGAGCATCCGCAGGCACGCGTATGGGAGGTCCACCGGAGCCGCGGGACCAGCGGACCCTCCACAGGGATGCCTGCGGGAAGTCCACCGGAGCCG
This sequence comes from Gopherus flavomarginatus, assembly GCF_025201925.1. Classification (NCBI taxonomy): domain Eukaryota; kingdom Metazoa; phylum Chordata; order Testudines; family Testudinidae; genus Gopherus; species Gopherus flavomarginatus. Next base: position 92,089,721 of record NC_066624.1, read on the forward strand.
CGGGACCAGCGAGCGGCATAGCGCCCCCCACGGCGTGCCGCCGTGCTTGGGGCAGCAAAATGGCTAGAGCCGGCCCTGCCAGGAGATTATACTGTCTCACACCTGTTTTTTTCCCCCCAGAGGGGCTGATGAAGCAGGATCTCCAAGTGTCATACCAGAATTTTCCAAGCAACTTGGTCTCTCCTACAAGTTTTTCTGCAAGAGAGAATGACATAGTCCTATATTTGCAAAAGTACCAATAGGCATAAATAACAATAATTACTACAAGGGAACAAATACTGACATAAAATGGTGTCATGGTAGTTTCAAGCAGTGCCATTAATGTTAAAGATAGGCCTGAACTGCAGAGTTCAGAGCTGAATCCTAACTTTCCCAAAGTTCAGGGTTATTCAGGCTAGTGGTTGTGACTCAGATCCCAATTCAAGTCCATTTCTGATTAATACTCTGACCAGTACAGATAGAGGATAAAATAGATATCTTGAGACATCAGGGGTGGGGGGAGGGAGAGGAGATCAACCACAGCTTATATCAATCACATGGACCAAATTCTGTCCTCAAAAGTCATGGGTGGTTTCCATTAGCCATGTGTCTTGCACACAGTACTTCATTTGTTTAAATCATACCTAAATAGATTATCACAAATGAACATATATTAGACTTAGAAAGTTATTGGACTCGACTATGCAGAAGAGACTTGTGTTGCAATTATGTCTAGCAATAATAGCTAGGCATAGCATACATGACTAAACCTGAATCTCCTCTCATGTATGAAATCTAAACTTATCAATAAATCCACATCAAGTGTAGAAAATAATTTAAGGATAATAAAAATCAGGCTGCGTTTTTATTGTTAGGAATTTCCTGCTGGTGAAATATCATTTAGCCCTTCAGATAACAGGACAGAGATTTCAAATCTTCTAGTCCGAGTTGAACAGCAGGGATTGGAAGAGGCATTAGCCTCCTGTAGACAAGCTAATTGCTATATCTGATTTTAAATTAATAAGTGCCATCTATGTAAGAGAACAAACTTATAGGACTTGAGAGGCAAGGGGATCTTTATTATGTGGATGCAGTTACTATGGTGACAGTTTTATTTTCCAAGAGGTTAGGTTCCTTGAGGGTGGAACCAGGATAGTCTACTTCCATCCACATTCAGTGACTGGTTCAGCCCCTGTGCTGGGGCTGGGGATATAACTAGATAAAGCCAAAACACTGGTCAAGATTTCATGGGCTAAATTTTGCTCTGTTACACAGATGGACAACTCTTAGTTTCACAGGCTGAAGAGCAGAACTTGGTGCTGTATATAATAATTATCTTTCAAAGGAAAACTATATCTCACGTGAGAGAAAAATATATCACAGATTCATATGTTAGCTTGGTTTGTTGTTTTTGTAATGAAGCCTGTACAAGCCTTTAAGACAATGTAGCACTTTCTCTGCTCAAAGAAATGATCAAAGAAATGGATGAGGCTTTTTTCAAACAACTAACAAAATCATCCAAAGCCCAAGATTTGGTGGTGATGGGGGACTTCAACTATCCAGATATATGTTGGGAAAATAACACCGCGGGGCACAGACTATCCAATAAGTTCCTGGACTGCATTGCAGACAACTTTTTATTTCAGAAAGTTGAAAAAGCTACTAGGGGGGAAGCTGTTCTAGGCTTGATTTTAACAAATAGGGAGGAACTTGTTGAGAATTTGAAAGTATAAGGAAGCTTGGGTGAAAGTGATCATGAAATCATAGAATTTGCAATTCTAAGGAAGGGTAGAAGGGAGTACAGCAGAATAGAGACAATGGATTTCAGGAAGGCGGATTTTGGTAAGCTCAGAGAGCTGATAGGTAAGGTCCCATGGGAATTAAGACTGAGGGGAAAAACAACTGAGGACAGTTGGCAGTTTTTCAAAGGGACACTATTAAGGGCCTAAAAGCAAGTTATTCCGATGGTTAGGAAAGATAGAAAATGTGGCAAAAGACCACCTTGGCTTACCCTTGAGATCTTGCGTGACCTACAAAATAAAAAGGTGTCATATAAAAAATGGAAACTAGGTCAGATCACGAAGGATGAATATAGGCAAATAACACAGGAATGCAGAGGCAAGATTAGAAAAGCAAAGGCACAAAATAAACTCAAACTAGCTATGGGAATAAAGGGAAACAAGAAGACATTTTATCAATACATTAGAAGCAAGAGGAAGACTAAGGACAGGGTAGGCCCACTGCTCAATGAGGAGGGGGAAACAGTAACGGGAGACTTGGAAATGGCAGAGATGCTTAATGACTTCTTTGTTTCAGTCTTCACTGAGAAGTCTGAAGGAATGTCTAGTATAGTGAATGCTTACGGGAAGAGGGTAGGTTTAGAAGAGAAAATAAGAAAAGAGCAAGTAAAAAATCACTTAGAAAAGTTAGATGCCTGCAAGTCACCAGGGCCTGATGAAATGCATCCTAGAATACTCAAGGAGTTAATAGAAGAGGTATCTGAGCCTCTAGCTATTATCTTTGGGAAATCATGGGAGACGGGGGAGATTCCAGAAGACTGGAAGGGGGCAAATATAGTGCCCATCTATAAAAAGGGAAATAAAAACAACCCAGGAAACTACAGGCCAGTTAGTTTAACTTCTGTGCCAGGGAAGATAATGGAGCAGGTAATCAAAGAAATCATCTGCAAACACTTGGAAGGTGGTAAGGTTATAGGGAATAGCCACCATGGATTTGTAAAGAACAAATCGTGTCAAACTAATCTGATAGCGTTCTTTGATAGGATAACGAGCCTTGTGGATAAGGGAGAAGCGGTGGATGTGATATACCTAGACTTTAGTAAGGCATTTGATACGGTCTCGCATGATATTCTTATAGATAAACTAGGACAGTACAATTTAGATGGGGCTACTATAAGGTGGGTGCATAACTGGCTGGATAACCATACTCAGAGAGTAGTTGTTAATGGCTCCCAATCCTGCTGGAAAGGTATAACAAGTGGGGTTCCGCAGGGGTCTGTTTTGGGACCGGTTCTGTTCAATATCTTCATCAACGATTTAGATGTTGGCATAGAAAGTACGCTTATTAAGTTTGCGGACGATACCAAACTGGGAGGGATTGCAACTGCTTTGGAGGATAGGGTCAAAATTCAAAATGATCTGGACAAATTGGAGAAATGGTCTGAGGTAAACAGGATGAAGTTCAATAAAGATAAATGCAAAGTGCTCCACCTAGGAAGGAACAATCAGTTTCACACATACAGAATGGGAAGAGACTGTCTAGGAAGGAGTATGGCAGAAAGAGATCTAGGGGTCATAGTAGACCACAAGCTTAATATGAGTCAACAGTGTGATACTGTTGCAAAAAAAGCAAACGTGATTCTGGGATGCATTAACAGGTGTGTTGTAAACAAGACACGAAAAGTCATTCTTCCGCTTTACTCTGCCTGGTTAGGCCTCAACTGGAGTATTGTGTCCAGTTCTGGGCACCGCATTTCAAGAAAGATGTGGAGAAATTGGAGAGGGTCCAGAGAAGAGCAACAAGAATGATTAAAGGTCTTGAGAACATGACCTATGAAGGAAGGCTGAAGGAATTGGGTTTGTTTAGTTTGGAAAAGAGAAGACTGAGAGGGGACATGATAGCAGTTTTCAGGTATCTAAAAGGGTGTCATCAGGAGGAGGGAGAAAACTTGTTCACCTTAGCCTCCAATGATAGAACAAGAAGCAATGGGCTTAAACTGCAGCAAGGGAGATTTAGGTTGGACATTAGGAAAAAGTTCCTAACTGTCAGCGTAGTTAAACACTGGAATAGATTGCCTAGGGAAGTTGTGGAATCTCCATCTCTGGAGATATTTAAGAGTAGGTTAGATAAATGTCTATCAGGGATGGTCTAGACAGTATTTGGTCCTGCCATGAGGGCAGGGGACTGGACTCGATGACCTCTCGAGGTCCCTTCCAGTCCTAGAGTCTATGAGTCTATGAGTCTATCTAGAAACAGTGCCCTTTGTATGTGTGATGGCTGACAATCTATGAAAATTTGTGGAACTACTAACACCACCAGGAGCTCCTTACACCTTTGTCATTGTTATGCCTGAACCAGTTAACTAAGACCAGGAACTTATGAATTTTTGCCCTACAGAACTTACAAGTGCTGCCCCACACTCCCTCCCCTTTAAACCTGTTGTGTAAATGACTAGGACCTGGTGTACATGGTTAAGATGATGTAATCTGCCTTGTGCTGGCCTGCTTCACTTAAATTTGGCCCCCGACAAATTAAGTGCCTCTCTATACAGATTGAGTAATACTACCTTCCCAAGCACCATAGAGTCATGGCCAACGTAATTAGGTTGACATAGTGTTGGTATAGACACTGCATTACTTAGTTGACTGGAATTGGCTTTCAGGAGCCATCGCACAATGCCCCCACACTCAGAGTACATCTACACTACAGCATAATTTCGAATTAACTTAAACCGGTTTTATAAAACAGATATTATAAAGTCGATTTTATGCATCCACACTAGGCACATTAATTCGGCGGTGTGTGTCCATGGTCCTAGGCTACCATCGATTTCCGGAGCATTGCACTGTGGGTAGCTATCCCGTAGCTATCCCATAGTTCCCGCAGTCTTCCCTGACCCTTGGAATTCTGGGTTACTACCCCAGTGCCTGATGGGGCAAAAATCATTGTCGCGGGTGGTTCTGGGTACAGCCTCACCCCTCCCTTCCTGAAAGCAGCAGACAGCCATTTCGCACCTTTTTTACTGGGTGAACTGAGCAAACGCCATAGCACAGCAAGCATGGACCCTGCTCAGCTCAGTAGCGCGATCATGGACGTTGTAAACACCTCACGCATTCTCATGCTGTCTATGGTGAACCATGAACTGCAAACGCAGGAGAGGAGGAGGCAGCTACGGCAGCGCGGCGACAAGAGTGATGAGGACCTGGACACTGATTTCTCCCTACCCGCGGGCCCCTGCACTTTGGAGCTCCTCATGGTAATGGGGGAGGTTCTACCCATTGAACGCCGGTTTTGGGCCCGGGAAACAAGCACAGACTGGTGGGACCGCATAGTTTTGCAGGTGTGAGACGATTCGCAGTGGCTGCGGAACTTTCGCATGCATAAGAGCACTTTCTTTGAACTTTGTGACTTGCTTTCCCCTGCCCTGAAACGCCATAATACCAGGATGAGAGCAGCCCTCACAGTGGAGAAGTGAGTGGCAATAGCCCTCTGGAAGCTTGCAACGCCAGACAGCTACCGGTCAGTCGGGAATCAATTTGGAGTGGGAAAATCTACTGTGGGGGCTGCTGTGTTGCAAGTAGCCAAAGCAATCATTAAGCTGCTGCTACGAAAGGTTGTGACTCTGGAAAACGTGCAGGTCATAGTGGATGGCTTTGCTGCAATGGGATTCCCTAACTGTGGGAGGGTGATAGATGGAACCCATATCCCTATCTTGGCACCGGAGCACCAGGGCACCCAGTACATAAACCGCAAGGGTTACTTTTCAATGGTGCTGCAAGCACTGGTGGATCACAAGGGATGTTTCACCAACATCCACGTGGGATGGCCAGGAAGGGTTCATGACGCTCGCGTCTTCAGAAGCACTGCTCTGTTTAAACGGCTGCAGCAAGGGACTTACTTCCCGGACCAGAAAATAACAGTTGGGGATGTTGAAATGCCTGTAGTTATCCTGGGGGACCCAGCCTACCCCTTGATGCCATGGCTCATGAAGCCATACACAGGCAGCCTGGACAGTGGTCAGGAGCTGTTCAACTACAGGCTGAGCAAGTGCAGAATGGTGGTAGAATGTGCATTTGGCCGTTTAAAAGCCCGCTGGAGAACATTACTCACTCGCTCAGACATCAGCCAAACCAATGTCCCCTTTGTTATTGCTGCTTGCTGTGTGCTCCACAATCTCTGTGAAAGTAAGGGGGAGACCTTTATGGCGGGGTGGGAGGCTGAGGCAAATCACCTGGCCGCTGATTACGCGCAGCCAGACACCAGGGCGATTAGAAGAGCTCACCAGGAAGCGGTGCGCATCAGAGAAGCCTTGAAAACGAGTTCCATCACGGGCCAGGGTACGGTGTGACTGTTGGGTTTGTTTCCCCTTCATGAACCTCCCCTCCTTTATTGACTCCTCCTGTAAGCAACCCACCCTCCCCCTTTGATTACAGCTTGCTTCTGGAAATGAAGTTACTATCATTTAAAAAGCATGTATTCTTTATTAAAAGTCATTCCCTGTAAGCAACCCACCCTCCTATTCCAGTAACTTTGATGCCTGCTAATGCATGCCAAACACTCATGGCAAATCAATCATTAAAAAACGCTTGCTTTTAAACTATGTTTTATATTTACAAAGGTACACTCACCAGAGGTCGCTTCCATGCCTTCACTGTCTGGGCTAGTGGCTTGGGAGGGCAGGGATGGTAATTCCGTCTGGGTCACAAAAAGCTCCTGGCTGTTGGGGAGAATGGAGTGCTGTGTGGCCTCTGCAAGCTCTTCCTCCTCTTCCTCCTCATCATCTTCCCCCTCCGCTGAATCCTCATCCATGGTTGAGATTATAACCCCCACCTCGGAATCCACGGACAAGGGGGGGGTAGTGGTGGCGCAGCCCCCTAAAATTGCATGCAGCTCAGCGTAGAAGCGGCATGCTTTTGGCCCTGATCCGGATCTGCCATTTGCTGCTTTGGTTTTCTGGTAGGCTTGTCTGAGCTCCTTCACTTTCACTCTGCACTGCACTGAGTCCCTGCTGTGGCCTCTCTCCCTCATGGTATTGGAAATTTTTTCAAAAGTTTTTTCATTTCATCTTCTGGAACGGAGTTCTGTTAGCACTGAATCCTCTCCCCATATAGCAATAAGATCCAGTACCTCTCGTGCGGTCCATGCGGGTGCTCTTTTTCTATTCTCAGGAGACTGCATTGTTACCAGTGCTGATGAGCACTGCATGGTCACCTGTGCTGATGAGAGCTCCACGCTGGCCAAACAGGAAATGAAATTCAAAAGTTCGTGGGGCTTTTCCTGTATACCTGGCCAGTGCATTAGAGTTCAGTTACCTGTCCAAAGCGGCCATTGGTGCATTGTGGGATACCGCCCGGAGGCCAATAACTTCGATTTGCGGCCACACTAACCCTAAATCGATATGCTAATATCGATTTTAGCGTTATTCCTCTCGTTGGGGAGGAGTACAGAAATCGATTTTAAGAGCCTGTAAAATCGATTTAAAGTGCATTGTAGTGTGGACGGGTACAGCGTTAAATCGATTTAATGCTGTTTAAATCAATTTAACTGTGCAGTGTGGACCAGGCCTAACAGTACAATCAATACAATGATGATACACGCTGCTGGCACAAGAAACCATGTGTGCATGCACTCAAGCAATTTAATAACTGCGGTGGCTGTATGCCGATGTAAGTTAGTTTGACATAATTTTGTAGTGTAGACGTGGCCTAGGAAATTGTAAGTAGTGGTTGTGATCCAAGCACTTAGCATTAAGTTTGTGTAGGAGAATCACTGATGTATGAGTGCTGGTGAGCTTCTATCCAAGTGTGACAATCTGCCTTCTAGGTGGCTAGCTGGCGAACACTGTGTGATAGATATGCACAGATGTTGGTAATATGTGATTTGTCAATGGCTTTATTTAGGAAGGGTGTGAATGAGCTCTATTAGAGAGTTCACAACACAGTTAACATGTTTTTTTTCTTATTACCCTAAGAATCTGTCTCATTTTCCTCTATTAAACAGACTTACAATCTTTGAGAGCATTACAAATAAGTGAGATCCCAGGTTTTCCCAAACATGTTCTACATTGCCTTAAATAAAACCAGACCTGAAGAAGAGATTTGTGTAAGCTCAAAAACTTGTCTCTCTCACCAACAGAAACTGGTCTAATAAAAAATATTACCTTACCCACCTTGACTCTCTCAAATAAAACGTGTCAGAATCATGCATTCAACACTATCTCTTTTTCTAATCACTAACATGATTACAGTGATATCAGCTATAGTAAAGGATGCACATTAAAGATGGTGATACTTTTAAGTAAATCAAATCAAACTAATTAATACACAAGTTATAGTACTTTTAAAGATGGAAGTCATGTAGGAAAAAAGATACAATGAAAAAATCATGACATATTAATGATTTAAAATGTGTGCTGGAACTGGCAGAACGGTAAGTATCATGAATAATTCAAATGAGACAGAATTTTGCTTGCAAGGTCGATGAATGTAAAAGGGGAAGGCTTTGGAAAGATCAGTTCCTATTCTTCCAGTGTTGTTGAGAGAGCTCCATCATCTGGAAGGTTAAGACAAGTTCAAGCAACACAAAACACGGTCTAGTCGTTCTGAAAGAAGATTATATTGAAATCTATCGGCACCACATTTAGTTCGGTCGGAGCTTGACAGCTGCTGAGAAGAGTTAAGCCTGAATGTTTGATGCCAAATGAATTAAAGTCTATTTTTGAACTCAACTTCCACGTCCTGAAGGAATGGTTACTAAAGGGAAAGGAAACCAATGAACAATACCCTAGGCAATCAGTACAAATGATTGGAATTCCTTACAAAATGGCTTGAAAGAGTACTGTTTGTAGAAGATGAATGTGAGTACACCAAGAGAAAAATGCTTTCAACACCTGGTCTGCTTTAATATTGGTCATGTTCTTTTTCTGAAACTGTTTAAGCACATTAGAAGAAACACAGTCCAGGAGACAAATTATTTCAACAGTGCATGGATTATTGCAATTTCTAAAAGTGTGCATGTGTCTTTTTGTTTAAAAGGTGTTGGGAAGCCCAGGGTTTGAACTCTGCTGAACGTAATCTGTATACAAGGGAGTAAATTCGCAAATCCTGAATGTATTGCAGATCTAACTGTATTTCTAAGTTCTCTTATAGTAGTCTAATATAATAATAGAATTTATTTTTTATAATTTCACACTCATGCAGCCCAGCACAAATCATACCCTATGTTGCTTTTCAGTAGCTTGCAAAGATATTAGAGGGAAACAGCAGAATTTATTATATAGTGTTGCTCGCAATTAATATGCATTGCAACTTTCAAGCTGAGATTCAGCAGCCTGCAGCATCAATGTTTGTAAGTGCAACTGCTAATTATGTTAAGCAAGACAGTGTTAGAATAGGAAGATCTAAAAATTAGATACAATTTGTGCAAACTCATTAGATAAAACAAAATATACAGACTGTATTTTGGGGTGAATCCTAATGAATTCTAAATGAACATATTTAAATTTACTGGATTTATTTGATCTATTTTTCATACGTGGTTTTTCTAAATATGATTTCAAAAGCTCTATAGAGACCTTTTGGGCTTGATTGCCAGGCTGACCTTAAACAGGCTTTTCTTTCTTGCACCCACAATTTTGCAAGGGGAGAGACTCCTGGGTGCAGTTTTCACCTGTTATTAGTTGTGCGTACAAATTATGTTGTTTAGATATCTAACTGCCTCATCATAGCCTCATTTAGGTCAGTCGGACATAAATGAATTAAATTGTGCCTGCATGTACAAAATTCCAACTACAATTTATAGGGGGAAAAGGAAAATCAGGTGTTTTAAAAATCTGTTCCTTTGTGCTTGCTTGTACTAATATGGGTTGTGATTTACATGGGTAGAAAGATTCACTGACGGTGTCGTATTCTGATAATGAAATAATTGATTGCCACAATCATAACTGTTATGCAGAGATTAGCTTAATTTAAAGTAGATCTCATGGTCAGGTAAAAATGCTGCTTTTAACCTGTTGTTGATCAAGATACAGCTCTGCATGTGCATTCTGCAACTGATAAACATGAACCAAATGCAGAAGTCAAGATAGAAAATTCAGGATATTACTTTGAAAGATTTCCTCCTCCATCACATGGTGGTGCTCTGGTTTCTGTTCATTTTCTGCTGACTGGGAAGTGATGTTGGGTACATTTTCTGTTGCAGTTTAAGGACAGCTCCAGACTCCTCTGTAGTTAAGAGCTGGAAAGTCAGTATTCTGCCATGACAAACAGAATATGTACGTCAAGCACTACACTTCCTGATGGGAAGCGGTACAGGTGAGTGATGTGTGTGTGTGTGTGTATATACTGTAGTATGTATATACTACCGAAAAAATAACCTATGTTAAAAGAGCATCATTAAGGTTGCAAAGCCAAGCTCTCAAAAGAGTTAGGAAATGCCAAAACTAAGGTTGCCTGTGCAACCTTAATTCAGCCCCCTTGTGCATATGATTGATACAGTCTCTTTAATTACATGATCACATATTATTATTTCCTGCCTCATTCAGGGCACAGAATGCATAGTGCTCACTTAATGAGCAGGAATTAAATATTTTGTTTCTCATTATTCAATATATGGCCCTAGGCCTGCCTTACTACAGCCTATTCAAACCCTGCTTGGAATACCGAAATAAGTTCTTCATGGGCTCTTTGGTGGTGCTCATTATTCTAGTATCGGAATGCTTCACGAACATTAATTTATTTTTACAACACTCCTGTGAGATTAGGAATTGGTATTATCCTCATTTTACAGACAGTGAACTGAGGCACAGAGAGATTAAGATCCAGGAGTATCTATTAATTTTAGGTGCCCAATTGGAGATGCCTGGGGTCTAATTTTTCAGAGTATTTAGGATTATATAGCACTGTATATATAGAAGCACAGCTCCCATTGACTTCAGTTGCACTGTGAGCGCTCAGTACTTCTGCAAATCAGACCCCAGTCTTACTGCACTACTGGAAGGTGCTCAGATACTACAGTGATAACCACCATATAAGAACCTACATAGAATAGAACAGAATCATTTTGGGCACCTAGAAAATGAAGTGACCACCTGTAAAAAGAATGGTTTAGTGACTTGCCCAGAATCATGTAGCAGCAGAGGCAGGGATAGAATCCTATTCTTCAGGGCAGCATTAAACTGTCTTAGCCATGAAACCATCCTTTCTCTTTCTGCAATTTCTTGCTGCATTCACTATACATCTTCCAACATCTGCAACAAATGAAATGGGGTTCTACGAACAAGTCTCATTCACTACACAACCCTGTTTCATCTCCAGAGTGGGTCCATTCTGTGCACTGAAGGAGGCAGGGTCCTGTGGAAAAAGTAGCATCTGATCATGTAATTAAGGACTATAACACATACACACAAAGAGGGCAAACTAATATCACATAGGCCACCTTAACTCTAGCATTTCCTAACTTTTGAGTACTTCACTTTGAAACCTTAATAATGTTCTTTTAACATAGGTTATTTCCTAGGCTTTTAAAAACGAATTGAAGAAACAGAAATTCCATCATATGGCATCATATTGACATTCATCTGGGTCATCAGCCGGGCTGAACCTTTAGCTCTACCTCACAGACCTCTGCCACTTGACCTAATGGAGTAACTGATAGCAGAATATCATCCTCTCCATGGACTGGCACTAATGGAGAATGAGACATACACTAGCAAAGTGTGTTTCACAGATATTTGCTGATAGCAGAAGAATGATGAAACTCAGGAAACTTGGGTTCCATTCCAGGCTCGCAGGGCAGTGTACACTAGTGAGCACAGATTCTTCTGTACATTCCCCCCAAAGTTGACCTCTTATTCCCTGTTCCCTCCAACTTTTCCCTATCGCAGGCCTATATCCAGGGGTGAAAGTAACTTAAAGGACTTACCAGTACGACGAAGTCCTGAGTGGGGGCATGGCCTCAACCAGAAGAGGAGGGGCCTTCCATGATTTAAAGGCCCTGGGCTCCAGCTGTGGCTGGGAGCACCAGGGCCTTTAAATTACCCTGGCACTACCAGCTGCAGAGGCGGCTGCAACTTTTAAACATTTATAACTTGGCCAAATTTGGGAGGGGGGTTTCACAGGGATGGCAAAATGCACATCCCTGACATAGAGGCCCCAATCTGGCAAATTTGAAGCCCTTACTCCAAAGCATGGGGATACTAGAGCTTCTCAAAGGGGGAGGAAAGAAAGCCCTGAAATAGTTCCCTTAATCCAAATGGTTAAAATCTGGCAAAGTTATAAGCAACTGAAAATAGAATCTTATAATGGGAAGTGTGAAGCAACCTTAATAATAGATCTTAAGAGCATGACTGAAAGCAATGTAGGAGAAAGCCAATGATGGTACACAACAACTGGAGAAAAGCCATCCATTCAGATGGTCTCACTCACACAAGAAAAATGTTTCAGATATAAGAGGAAGGAAAGATGGTGCTGTGATTCACTTAATAATACTGTTGACAGAATCACATTTGAGGGAAGAGATCCTCTCCTTCTTAGCCAGAGCTATACTTAGAGCTTCTGATTTTAGTTTTTAACGGATAAAACACCCTCGATTAAAAACAACAACCACCTGTGTTTATCCAATAAACTCCAGAAAAACATCAGAAATGGTTACTCAATTTACATTGACTTCACTCCTTTCCCAGTGCAGTTTGTTTATATAGATGACATCCCTTCTCCCTGGCTTGTACATAAGGGCTTGTCTACATGGAGTGTAATGTAGACTATAGGGGTGTGAGTACTAAAGCACAGTAAACATTACCTGGTTCATGTAGACTCTTTTGGTATGCACTAAAGGTACTATAGAGTGCTTTAATGCAATGCTGTTTGAAACAGTACTATGTGTACATAGAGAGAGAGAGCCTGGAAAAACCCATATGTCTGGACATCTATCAAAAATTGCTAAAAATAAATCCCCCCAAATGAAATAAATAAACCCTGAAAAAAGTGTCTAAATGTCTCTGAATCATCTCAATGTGTTGATGCTTTCTGAGGACATTGCTCTGCACTTTACAGATATTAGAAAGGGAGGCAACAGAATCTGTACATTCAACAGAAAGCTTTCCACTTTCTAATTCCAAACCCCTTCCTCTTTCCATCACTCTATTGTTTTACATCAGTCTGATGTGCTCTCTCCTTCAAATCAGCAGCTTTCCTATGTGGAAGAGCAGACATCTCAGACTAATGCACAGAATTTTGATGAGCATGTAAAAGTACAGCAGGGCAAAAGAACAGCTTGTGTGCCAGATGGGGATATGCTTTCAAGTGACTAATTTCCTGCCTCTTAAGCCAGGTGAGTAGCTCCTGTTCCCCTGGTCATTGTTGCTCAACGTTAATACTTCTATATTTAGGAAGAGCTGGAGGAGATGGTTCTTCACTCACTGTTCTGTGATTCTTTAACGATGCAGTCCTGAGCTGGGGAGAAAGCAAACCCAAGAAACAGGCTGAAGGGACTATTGTCTGCTGGATGGGAGGAAAAGGCCAATGAAGGAGTAAACAACCATTTACATGTTGAGTTGCAACAATTAAATGATGATCTGGCTCAGATAGGAACAGCAAATTGATATGTGTTATTGTGCAGAATATTAGCAAAAGAGAAGTTCCTCAGTCAATTCCAAGGAATTTGAAAGCAGAGCCAATTTGCTGCCTGTTTGTCTATATATGGTACAAGAGAAGTGAAATAATGTTCCTTTCTCTATCTTCCCCCTTCATAAGAGGTCTCCAGTAGACCTTCTCTCAAGTGGGCCTGAAAGGAGAGAGCTATTGGCCCTCTCTGATGGTGATTATCTTTCAGAAGTTTTATGCCTTTGTCTTTCCATCTGCTATTTTGGCATTAATTCATCTCAATTAAAAATTATAGTTAATGAAGTCTTTATTGCTATTGTTTACCTAAGAAAGAGGGTTTTTTCACAATATGTCCCTCCTATTCCTCACCAGTTGATTGTTTCCTGTTGTAGACAGTGTTCTTCTGTTATGGGAATATCTCTTGTTTAGGCATGTTCAAATAATGAACAGAGTTGAGGAAATTATGGATAGTCTCATGAATATTCTGTCAGGACAGAAAGGTTAAAACTGTCAGATTCACCGTTTGTGTGAATTATTTACTCATTTTAGTAGCAGTGGATGTTTCTTAGGATACTGACAAATGGAAGATGAAGAAAAGGATATTAGAATACAGATCTCTGCTCAGTTCAGCATTTTCCTCTTGCAAATGGTAATAGTTGTCGTGAATTTGGTAGGCTGGCTCACTCTTAAAAAGCTGTATCCTAAAAGTCTGCAATCGTAGTAATGAAACTACATGCAACATTTAAGTTTTTAAAAATTGAATGTAGGCACGAGTTTGGGCTGGGTAGGGGCACTGGAAGCATTGCAAGAGATTAGGATTTATACAGCTCATCTGAGCTTGTCCAATTTTATCCCAGGCCCCATGTGAGAGACTACACACATGCTATGTGACAGTGCCTCTTTTTTTATAGGATATTGTTGTAGCAATAATTCCATGTGTGCAAAGACAGTTTATTTGGCTGTCACAGCAGAAGTAATTATTTACTATTCCTTTTTCAGAGATACGACTAAGTGTAGCATTGTGCACTTTGATGAACTAGAATTCAACAAGTTGCAGAGATGTGAAATGTGTTGCAGAAATGATGGCATCAGAGTGCCTGCACATTGGAGAAATCATAGTATTAATAATTTGCAGTCACATAGTTCCTTTCATGTGAGGATATCAAAGCACTTTACAAACATTAATGAGCATATTCATTCTTTGACTTTTTACTGTCTCCTGCACTGAGTTGTGCTATAGCAGGAAAATGAGTGCAGTTAGTCACCCACAGGATGTTGGGAAAAACAAGGAATCTTGTAGGTTATATTTGTGCTATACTCACAGGAGTGGAAGACAGAAGAATGAGTTGTAACCCTGGCCAAATGGCATTCCTCTCTGACTCAGTTTCTCCTAAAAAGGGGATAAAACCTACCAGAGGGGTTGGGAGGATTAATAGATGTTTGTAAAACACTTTCAAGATGTAAAGCATTATAGAAATGCTCAGTTACTCCGTGCTAAAGCATATTTGAAATTCAAGGTCCTGATTGCATTGAGAGCAATGCAGGTGACTCTTGCATCCTCGCAAGGCCCCATCAGAAATGGATGGAGACTTGGCAGACCAGTTCAGAGAGAGGTTACAGGCTTATAAGGCTGCATGAAGAAGGCTCAGAAACACAAGTGGGAAAAGAACACAAAGGGGCATGTAGTTTCCATCTTGGAGATGAGGGAAGGAAGATGAGAGCAGAGATGCAGTCAAGAGCTACATTATACAGGTCTTAAAAGTCTAGAAAGACCGTGAATTGGCTGCAGTTTTAATGCTTAGCTGTCTGTACACATATAACATTAAGTTAATATTTTAAAGGGGCTATTGTGATGGGCAGTGCAGGTCGTCGGTGCTCCCTGGAGAGTAACACAAAGCCCCACAACAGGAATAGTCAAGAGATGGACCACAAGCCAAATCTGGACTACCAGATGCTTTTAAACAGACCCTTAAATCTTTCTATTTACTTCTTTTTTTTTTTTTTAATCATTGGTGGCGCTTGGCTCTGGCATTTGGGGAAGCTGGCCTGAGTGCCAGAAGCTCCCCCGGACCGTGGCCCTGCCTCTGCTCCCCCCACACTCCACTCCAGGCCCCACTATGCTTGGCCCCCTCATCTGACACTCACTGAGTCATCCCATCCCCGTCCTGAGACCCCCACCACCACCACCTGCCGCTCGCTGAATCTCTCCTCTCCTCCATCCGCCGCCCACAAAGCTCCCCGCACCCTCCTCTTGTTGAGTCACTCCACGCATCTGAGACACTCAGCTCCCCCCTTTTTCACTCCCCCACCCCCAAGGCCCACTGCTTGCTGAGTAGCTGCACTGCCCTCCCCCAAGACTCCTGTCACTCACCGTATCCATCCTCTCCACCCTGTGGAAGAGGGGAGGAATTCAGCTATCTGCGGGCACCTTGGGAGCAGCGGGGGGGAGATGGAGAGGACGGAGTTGGCAAGCAGTGAATAGCAAGCACCTCAGGGGAGCGGTGGAGCAGGGATGGGAAGAGGTGGATCCCAGGTGGGGCCACGGGGGAAAAGCGGGAGAGGGCCTCAGGGTGGAGCATAGGCATGGTCACCAGGGCCCAGGGGTCCGTACCCTCAAAGGCAGCAGGTCGGCAGCTGAGCTGCAGAAGAGGCTTAGCCTCTCCAGGCCTATTCTACCTGCTGCTTATGTTTTTTATTATCATTTTCTCTGGAATCTGGACCTTGACCAGTAAATTTGGACCTTGATAATAAATAATTGACTACCCCTGCCCTACAACCACCCACCATAGTGGACTCCTTAAGAGCACTCTCTGCCAGGCTACACAACCACATGGAATTGGCAGGGGTCAGTCCCAGCTAGGATTCAGAGTAGAGCTGGCCAGGAAACAGAATTTTCATCCTGCAAAACACTGAGTTAAAAGACAGTTGCTTTTTTGGTGGTGGCTTTTTTTTTTTTTTAAATTGTCCCAAATTGGTATGACCAGTATTTTTTTTTCCAAGATAGAAATTCTACAATATTTAGTTTTGGAAACACAGAAACATTCCCACACAAAATGAAATATGCTCCTTGGGAAACTGGCCAACCAGGGAGCTAACTACCCATCTCCCTGAGGAGACTGGAAGCCCATCAGGTGGGCTGTCAGGGGATGCAAGGTGGACTGACAGGAAACCTGGCTGCCTGGCCTGCCTGTTTTTTGTTGAAAGTTTCAATGGAATCAACACATGCACAAAGAATATGACAATTCCATCAAATCAGCATTTTCTGATGGAAAACTATTCTGTCAGAATTTTTCAGAAGCAGTTCCAGAAGACATTATTAGCTGGGAGCTAATTAGGTGCAATTAAATCTATATAAGGTCAGCTCCTTTAAAAATTCTGCTGGGAGAAAGACAAGGGAGTTGTGCTGGCCTGAAACCAGGGACACTTGTGTTTTGTACTTTGTGAGCTTACTGTCTGGAAGGAATGTGCAGCTACAGACTTTTGCCTTATTGGTGTTGATTTAGGTTAAATGAGACCCCACTGCAACGGAACCCTCCCTAGAGATGGTGTCTGAGTGTTCAGCGAGTATTTATCTGTCATTCTGCTCTGGCCCTGCTACAGCAAAGTATTCTCTACCTGAATTGTATTGTAACCTTTTTTGGTCAGGGAATTAGAAGCAGTGGTTAAAAATGTATTAAATAACTGCAAGATTTGCTTAGAATATGGAATTAAGCGAGGCCTCTAAATGCAGTAATATGACACCCTCTGCTACTATTTTTTAATATCTCATGCCTAGAATGGATAGGGAGAACTCCAGGTCCTTTCTGTGGTCTAGGTTAGAAGAAAACGACCCACTCTGTAGCTGCCCAGGAAGTAGATCACTTTGCCTTAATGTGACTCAAATTCTAAGTGAAGTATATTCTGGGGCTGGGCAGAAGATATGTGTTGCATATCTATCATTCCAATTCATACAGACTAGATCTGTCTAGAGACATTAACAAACAAGTCAAGAATTAAAAGGAGACAGATATGAAAGTCCTGTTCTAATTGGATCTGTAGGCAGCTACTACTGTCAATCTGTGTCTTTGTCCTTGTTAATATGATCTTGAAAAAAGAAAAGGAAAAAAAGACTGATGTGTGGCACACTATGTGCATAGCCTTGTGTTTTTGAAGTGTAAAGGATTTGTATGTGTTGTGCGGTCTGTAAGTTCTATGTCAGTGCCTCCCAGAGATTCCACCCCCCCGAACTATCATCGCTCCATTTAACCCTCACCATCCAAGAGCTGCGTATGCCTTTTAATTCCAGTTCAATTAATAGATTTTTGTAATCTTGTTCTGAGGCTAATCTCTTTTCAGTTGTATAGGAATGTAGTAATTGCATGCTTTCTGTTTAACCATAATTGATAATCATAGAGGGAACACTGCCAATGTGGATAAGCCCCATATTTGACCTGCCTTGATTTCTTATCTGTTTGTAAGTCTGCAGCGTACTTGTGTGTTTTTCCATCCTCTCTCTGAATGCTTGCAGCCTAGCATTCAGGAGCACCCTACCATAATGAAGTCTGTGTGCAAGTGCAATGTAGGAAAACTGATTTCTGGAAGGAAACATTTCTGTTTTAAGGCCTCGTAGAATGCCCTTTGTAGGCATTGTGTGCTTTGGATGAGGCCCAAATTTACTAAAAGATTATTACGAACAGCGAGGAGAGAAATTGTATTAATGATGAACATTACCTTGAAAGTGTCCTTTTTGAAAACTTAATTTTAACTATTCCATTAACATCAGTTCTCCTTCAAATACCTGGACAGCAAATATCTATTCCATAAGGGGGGGAAACTCTATCTTAATAGAACATTAAGGGTTTATGATGAAGGACTCAAGTCACTAAATGCTAACGTTAAGGTAGCACTGTAATTCAGCCCCATTGTGATATGTTTGTACAATAGAGTTTTTAAAGGGACATCCGTTTTAAAACAATGAGGTGAAAGTACTATCAGGCACTGCACCTGCCCATCAGTGCCCTTGCCCATTTTTTGTGGTTTTACAGTTATGCTTGCCTGGGTTTTGTAATATATATTTTCTTCCTCTGTTTCTCTGTGAAAACAAACCAAGAAAACTGACTGACTTTATAGGGGAGTGAGTGAAACTGTGCTCAAAGAGGTTAATCCAAAGCTCATTGAAGTCAATGGAAAGACTGCCATTCAATGGGTGTTGGATGAGGCCTGAAGTCTTGTGAAATGCACAAAATAACCGGGAACATGTAGAGATTTTTTTTTCCCCATCTAATCCCTTTTGTCTTTGGTAGGTTTTTTTCTAAAACAATTCAGATGGAAGAATGGTTATTTTTTGAAGTTGTGTGTCCTTTCAGTGACATAAGCACATAATATGTCTCTGATAGTGCAATTAAAAATCTTATTTTTGTACACATAGCAGCTGCTGCCTGTGTAGTGCAGCTCCTACTATAATATGATGTTATTATAATTCTGTAAAAAGAATGTCATTAGATTTTTGTGTTGCTAAAGTGAAAAGCCATAAACTTTGTGAACACCGTTTGTGCAATATTTGAAATATGCAGTGAACTTTCAAAAATTGTAATTATCTGAATGTCTGGAGCATTACTATAGGTGTGCATGTTAGGATCTGGGTTAGTGCATAAATTACAATTGTCTTGTGTTAGTTTGTTCAGGTGGGTGACAGTGATTGGGGATGGAGGGAAGAAAAGCACGTTTTGAATATATTCCACTTTTGGAGTCTTAAACTTCCACCTGTTTTATGGGAGGTGTCCTGTCCCCACCAGGATAAAAGCCATTTGAAAATGCTGAATTCTTGGTTAAGGGGAAAAAAAATCTCCCTCCTGCAGGCAGGGGTGAATGTAACTTAAAGGACTTACCAGTACACCGGAGTCCTACGCAGGGGGTGGGGCCTCAACCAGAAAGGGTGTGGCCTCAACTGGAAGAGGCAGGGCCTTTAGTGATTTAAAGGGCCTTGGCCGCCGGCTGCAATAGTAGCGTCTGGGATCCCGGGGCCCTTTAAATAACTGATGGAGCTACCAGCTGCAGAGGCAGCTGGGAGCCCCGGGGCTCAGGAACCATTTAACGGGCCCAGGGCTCCGGCTGCCACAACTACAGCGGAGCCCCGGGCCCTTTAAATCGTCCCCTGAGCCCTGCTGCCAGAGCCCTGGGGTAGGTGATTTACCAGGCTTGGGGCTCCCAGCTGCCTGCTACCGCAGTGGAGCCCTAGGCCCTTTAAATTGCCGATGGAGCCCCAGGGATCCTGTCTGCCTCCGCTACCCAGGGGCTCCGGCAGCGGGGCTCTGATGGCAATTTAAAGGGCCCAGGGCTCCAGCCGCTGCTGGGAGCCCCATGCCCTTTAAATTGCTGCTTTGGGAAGCCAGTCCAGTACGGTACACCGACTTACTTTCACCTCTGCCTGCAGGACAAGTAGAATGTTACAGCCACAGAACTGTATTTCACACAAATTTACTTTACAATATTCTCTTGTGAAAAATAAATATAGAATAAGTTTAAAACTCTTTAGAAGATCAGAATAATCTTTTCCTATTTTAAAAAACTCATCAAATTACAAGTACTGCTTGAACTATATTTAGGGGGAGGTCACTATTAGGAACTGAAGAGTGACTTAGGCTATGTCTACACTAGCACTTTTGTGAGTAACTTATGTCACACATGTGAAAAAAACACCCCCCAAGGGACATAAGTTACATGGACAGAAGCTTCGGCTTGGACAATGCTATGTCAGTGGGAGATTTTCTCCTGCCAACATAGCTACTGCCACTCCTTGGAGATAGTTTAATTGTATCTAGAGGAGAGATTTCTCTCGTCAGCAGAGAGGGACTACATGGGAGATCTTAACAGCTGCGGAGCTGCATCGTAAAACCTGTGCTGCTGTAAGCTCTCTAATGTAGACATGGCTTTAGCTCTAAAGGTAAAATTAAAGCTTAGTTTCACTTCATGCTAATATATCCCACTTCAGGGGAACAGTACTATTTCTAATGAATTTGTAAGGCACTTGTATAGCTCTCAGGAGCTTGGCAGTGCTTTTCCATTGTGTTGTAGAAGTAGATATTTAATGCTTGCATGTAAACATTACCTGTTTTGCATTGTTTATTTTCATTTCAATGGACTCTATTACACATCACCTTTGTCACTGAGGAACAGGTAGAATGTATACAACTAAAAATGAATATAAAACCCAGACAGCTGGTGCTTCATCATTTAGATGAAGGGTAGAAATTTCAAAAACATCTAGGGGCCAGATTTTCAAAGGTATTTATATGCCTAAAGATGCAGTTAGGCATCCACTAGGATTTTCAAAAGGGCCTAAACAAGTTAGGCTCCTAACTCCTATTGAAATCAACTAGTGAGCAATTATCTCTGAAAATAAGGTAATTTTCTAGTGTCCTCGATATGATTTCAAAAAACTCTCATGAGCATAGTCTCATCTTGGTGTGCTGCACATAAATCCCTGTGCTTTTTGGAGATAAGATTATACCCCTGAGGCAGTTAGCACTTTTCTATTCTCGCTCATGCCATAAAGAAAACTAGCTGATCAGGCACTTAGGGAATGGTGCCGAAATATATAAATATGTAAGTTAAGTGCTTTGAAAAGGTTATCTTTTCTGCTTTTCTTTTTTTTCATAAAAAGTTTCCCTCCCCTCACTTCCCTCCAAATTTATTCTTCAATTAATACATACAGATATGCACCATAGGGGGGAAGGGCCCGATCCTTTAAACCTCTATTGAGGCCTGGGCCCGCAAAGTGCTGAGCACCCTCAGCGTGAGGGAGGAGGAGAGTGGAGACCATCAGCTGTGTAAATTGTCATAGTTCTGTTATGGAGTTTATGACTATTTACACCACCTGAGGATCTGTCCCGGAGAGCTGATGCCATTCAGCAGCTAGTGGAGTTGAGCCCCAACTGCCTTGGAACTGTTCACACATCCAAAATCTATTCACAAATGTTAAGGTTAGCAAGATCATGCCCTAAGTTTCGATCAGGCTGTTGAAATACAGGAAACATTATTTTATCGATCATGGCTTCAGTATAAAATTACCCTATTGTCAGTTAACTCTCCTGTCAGTTAAGTGGTGGTGCTGCACAGCATTTGTACTTTGGATCAACAGAACAGCAATTTTGAAATGGCTGATTCCAAAATGCTGCTGATCGTTGAACAGAAAATTCCATTTCCTCTAACACAGGACGCCTAAAACCCAATTCAGCAAGTTGTTCCCTGTGAGCAGATTCTGGCACATAACCCCATTGTGGCTGCACCTCAGCGCAGGGGAACACCCAGAACTGGGTCCTGGTAAAAAGGGAAGAAGTCATAATTATAGTTGCAAAGGAAAAGTCCTGGCAAATTACTGTAGTTTAACATGAAGTTTCTTGTCATGAGAAATTATAAAATCATGTAGTCCTTATTTTACAGTAAAAATTGTTTCCAGCTATTTAATAATAAAAAAACAATTTATGAACACATGTTCCACTGCGTCTGTTCCCTTGCATCTCCTCTGATTCGATGATCTCCTTCAAGTGCGAGCATTGAAACAACAGAGGAGCTATACTGAATCTGAGTAATGTAAGAATATAGTTCCAGATAGGGTGACCAGATGTCCCAATAATTAGGTGTTTGTCCCAATATTTCGCTCTGCCAGCAGCACTCGGCTTCCCCCCCCCCCCCCCGCCAATGTGTCCCAGTATTTTCTTCCTCTCATCTGGTCACCCTAGTTCCCGAAGGAACAGTCATTGTTAGTACTGAAAGGCAGCCTTTGGCTGTCGGTAGTCTGGTCCAAGTGCAAAAGAAAATCTGATCTACCTAGAAAGAGGTTACCAGAGATTTGAAGAAAGCATCTTGCTCAGGCAAGGTTTAAAACCATGCCCAATAGATTTGTTGGAGCTTGCCAGAAACAGAACAGTTAGACCAATGAAGGGCTTGGCTACACTGGCACTTTACAGCGCTGCAACTTTCGCACTCAGGGGTGTGAAAAAACACCCCCCTAAGTGCTGCAAGATACAGTGCTGTAAAGCCTCAGTGTAATCAGTGCCGCAGCGCTGGGAGCGCGGCTCCCAGCGCTGCAAGCTACACCCATAACGGATGTGGTTTACGTGCAGCGCTGGGAGAGCTCTCTCCCAGCGCTGCCGCTCCGACAACACTCACACTTCAAAGCGCTGCTGCGGCAGCGCTCCGAAATTTCAAGTGTAGCCATACCCGAAGTTATTGGGAACATGTTTGTATCAGCTTGTAGCATTTGGGTGCAGGCAGAAACAGAGAAGCAAGTGGTGGCCATACCAGTAAGTCTTTTTTATTACATGGATAATGACATGGGTTAGCATAGTCAGCACTACCTCAGGTGTTTCAAGAGCTACAGGATAAACACTTCAAGTAATTTTAGAACATCTCCACTGTTAGCTAAAGTACAGCGTTCCACAAATCATGATCAGTTCTCCACTTCTCACATATATTAATATCAAAAGGCTTCACTATTCACTTTAATTTGAGGCAGGGTAGAAGACTATCTGAACCTCCTTACGGCCTGCCAAGAGGAGCAGTCACTTCTTAATTAGCTGGCTTACAGTTTTAATGTGAAAACTGGAGCATCACCTATTATAGTTTAGTTCAGGCTGTTAACACTAGAATCCTCTCAAACCCTGATGCACTACAAGTAATTGTGGGACTGGAGACTGTAAAAATATAAGGTTCTAAACACCTGATATTTATAAGGCTGTGTTGATAGATAATTCATATAGCCTTAGGCTGCAAAGACTCCTGTG
Source organism: Gopherus flavomarginatus (assembly GCF_025201925.1). Lineage (NCBI taxonomy): Eukaryota > Metazoa > Chordata > Testudines > Testudinidae > Gopherus > Gopherus flavomarginatus. The sequence goes on from NC_066624.1 coordinate 92,112,804, forward strand.
TGCTGAGTTAGGGAACTGTGCCCTAAACAGTTCCTCACAGTTCCCTCCATGCTGCTCAATAAGACATGTTCATATAATCCTGTGGCTTAAAATGGAGAAATCTCAACACAGAATAACTCTGAAGAAGGATCACATTTAGGGCAAAAATACTCAGTATTCAAGACATTGAGTCTTATTCCCCACATACTGTAAGCACCATTCATCCTTGTACTTCTGCTGCTTTCTCAGTTTTTCAGTCAAATTAAATCAACCAAAATATTGTAGAAGTCCCCATAACTGTAAACCTTCTCAAAGGCACCAGATGAAAGTCAACCCAACCATATTTTGGATAATTACAAAATTCAAAAAACAGAGGAGAAACAGAAATTGTGAACATCTTAGGAAATTTTTCCTTTACATTTAGCTAAGATGGCTATTGCTTTTACTCATGGAAATAATACAGACTTCGAGGCTCACATGAATCTGTGAGATGTAGACTAGGGACACCTCATAAATAAACAAGAGCTGAGAGAGAATTAATTTGGATGTAATATACTCTTGCAACCCCGAGATCTTCTCCTGTCTGTATAAACGTTCATATTTGGGAGAACGTGTCTGTGGTGGAGTGTCTTGATATAAAAACACCTAATTTTTTGTTTGCATTCAAAAAGCGTCTAAACTGGAAACCACTGTTCTCACAGTTGAATAGATTGCAGATATAATATCCAGTATCTCAGTCTGTGATCATGACGCATAGTTCTTAAAGATTCAGCTTGGTCCACAGAAAATGTGTCCTTCCTAATGTAACCTCAATAATAATCAAATAGTTACATTAAATGAAGTTTGTATATTTATACAGACATTATTGATGAGATGTTCAAAGCATTTCAGGAGATGTAGACACAAACTTCCATTAAAATTTAAATATCTTCCAATATTGTTTGCAGTTGTGTTGTAGCCATGTTGGTCCCAGAATATTAGAAAGAGAAAGTGGGTGAGGTAATATCTTTTATTGGACCAACTTCTGTTGGTGAAAGAGACAAGCTTTCGAGCAAGAAGAGCTCCAATATATTACCTAACCACTTGTCTATTAAAATTAAAAGGTTTTCTTGATTTGAAAATCTTGATTGTGCATTTCAATGTATGTACACACAAAGATACACACATTGAATAGTATTTGCAGTCAAGAACAGTTTCATAGCATTTTTGTTTAAGAATTTCATGTCAAAAGAGGCAGAGAGTCCTGTGGCACCTTACAGACTAACAGACGTATTAGAGCATGAGCTTTCGTGACTGAATATCCACTTCGTTGGACGCATGTAGTGGAAATTTCCAGGGGCAGGTATATATGCAAGCAAGAAGCAGGCTAGAGATAATGAGGTAGTTCAATCAGGGAGGATGAGGCCCTGTTCTAGCAGTTGAGGTGTGAAAACCAAGGGAGGAGAAACTGCTTTTGTAGTTGGCAAGCCATTCACAGTCTTTGTTTAATCCTGAGCTGATGGTGTCAAATTTGCAGATGAACTGGAGCTCAGCAGTTTCTCTTTGAAGTCTGGTCCTGAAGTTTTTTTGCTGCTGGATGGCTATCTTTAGATCTGCTATTGTGTGTCCAGGGAGATTGAAGTGATCTCCTACAGGTTTTTGTATATTGTCATTCCGAATATCTGATTTGTGTCCATTTATCCTTTTCTGTAGGGACTGTACAGTTTGGCCGATGTACATGGCAGAGGGGCATTGCTGGTATATGATGACATATATCATAACACTAACACAGCTACCCCTCTGATACATGTCAGAAGAGATCTGTTCGAAACTAGCAATCATATAACTAGATCTAACATCTAATACAATAGCTCAGTCTCCTGGCAATGAGTAGTACTTAAGGTCCAGCTGTCCATGTTATTTTAAGATAGACTGTGCAGCTAAAGCTTCCTCCTACTTTGAAGATATAAATATACCCATACTAACTAGGCAAACCAGTTCTATTTGTTCATTAAAAAGACTGAATGCCTTTATCAAAGACCCAGGGAAGATAAAATTTTCTGATAACTTTCAAAAACCTCTATCTATATTTTCAGATGAGAAGAAAACCAGTGCTATATAGACACACTGTCTTAAACATTATTGTATTCAGATGCTTTGATATGTATAAGGCTTCTTATTTTAACTCCAGTTATTGTGACTAGATATTTTAGGCCCCTAGTCAACCAAGCTGTTAAGTATATGCTTAAGTTACATTAAATGGGATTTAAGCACGTGTTTAATGCCCCAATTCAGTCAAGCACTTAAAGTACTAACTGCTAGAATGCTGCAATTATTCAGTGATTTCAGAGATCTTGTAACTGCTATTCTAGATCACATCAGTGGTCCAACACAAGACCAATCTCTGATAATGACAATACCAGATGTTTCATAGCAAGCATGCATGCTCCATGCTATAAATGACTATCCAATACCAAGCCGAGAGAAGAATTTCTTACACAGTCCAGACACTTAGTACTTGGTTTTATGTCTGGGGAAGCATGAGGGTTGATAACCCTTATAAATTGTTATCATCTCTAATGTAACTGGGGAATTTATTTACTAATCATATAAACATCTAATCCTTGCTATGATTTTTTTCCTCAAGCAAATCTAGATCAGGTACATCTTATATATAATTCACTTCTGAAAGCTGTTATAGTTGTGTTTTACTTTTACTTTTTTACTAACCATTTGTGTTACTTTAGTAATCTTTATCATATAACACAGGATCAAGCATTTTTAAAGTATAATTTAGTGACAATCTATACTAAACAGTTTCTTTACAAAGCAATGCAAATTTTGATACCACACTTTCTTGCAGCACGTTTAAAAATTGGAAATCTGCTTACTTTGCAGTTTGGGAGTAGTTGAAAGATGAAGTTCCTGCCTTGAAACAGATGTGTAAACCAAAGAGATAAAGCTGTCAAGAGCTCGATTAAATTTGTACCAATCCTTATATAATTGAACTGCTGCACTTGGTATGCTGATTATTAAGGCATTTAAACAGATAGAGCTGGTTTATTCAAGATCTTATCCTGGAATGTCTGGAGGAGAATGAGTTTGTTTGTAATACCAATCTAGCAATGCCCTTAATATATCACTACTGCTGATACAGAGAAGCTTTGTAAACTTCCTTGTGGCAACAGCAGGTTTAAAACTAGAACATGGGCAATTCAGCTTTGGAGAACATACCTGCTGCTGCCCACCTGAAGAAAAGAGCATGGATGAAATATGAGAAAAATGCAGTAGACAAAGCAGTAATGAAAGAATTAGACAATCTGAACTATGGTTTAAATTTCACTGTTGTTATTACAGTTAGGATGTTGATAGTGCATTAGAGGAGGACATGGAAAACTTTAACTCTGAGCAAAGGTAATTCAATAGCATGCCTACCACCACAAACTGTAAAAACGAGGACCCCACCCTCAACATATCTCTACCCTCATCCTGAACAACAAATGGGCACTCTTGAATTCTGACCACATTTACTGATGATATGGTCATCATGGATATGATATTGTGTATTAATGTAGGGTTTATGCAGCTTTCATAAACTACACTGTCCATAGTTCTTTTGTTGTGTGCTGGTGAGATATGGCGTCAGATAGTAAATGCTGGCTCTGATTTGTTCTGTAATGTTTTGGAAGGTGTATGTGAATGGTCGGTCCATTGTTAGGTATTGTTCAAAGTGGGTATTGTATTGTGCTTGTGTTAGAGTTATGGTCTCAGTTAAGGCTGCATATTGATTGAGCAGGATGAAGGCTGCATATTAGCTGAGGCTGAGAAGTAGAGGAGGTTTTGAACACCAGAGTTGCTTATTTCCTGTTCGTTTTTTATCATTTGTGTTGGTGGATAATGCAGTCTAGTAACCTTTACCTTTAATTTAGTCATGTTCTTGGTGGGGAAGTTTCCCAGGAAATGGATATAGAATTTCAAAGGGCTTAAGAATTTCCCTTCCTACAATCTTAGCCTGCTCTGGACACCTCTAAGGTGAAGAGAGAAAGGGTCAGAGAGCAGCTTCACTTGAGGGCTTCTTAAGCTAGAGGTGTTGCCTTGAAGGCCAGTGCAACAGTGTCTGGGCAAAGAGGCTGTGGTGTAAGGCAACCATGAATCACGCCTTAAGTGTTTACAAAATTGACCTCTAAGATGTTCATATTCAAGGCCTTTTATTTTTCTGAGTTACCAATCACGCAAAATTCTTCAGTTTTTTTAGTTTTCATTGTAATGTCAGATCCATCTACTTCCAAGATGTTTTCCTCTCTGGCATTCTTTTATTACTGCATGCTGAGACAACATCCAAAAATAAATAGTCTTTTCTGAGTACATTACTTGAAGATTTTCTGGGAATAGGACTGAGGTAAAGAACTTCATCAATAAAATCTCTCTTTATAGTGTTGAGTGCTTTTCTTCTTTGTTGTGCCACCAGGCTTATGTCTGGGAACATTAAATGAGTTTGTCAATGATTATCTTGTTTCATAGCTGTAAACAGGAGTCTTTCTCTTGGCCCCCACCACTCAGATAAAATAACAATTACTGTACTGCCTGTTGTGGTATCTTATGTACAAGACAACACCTTGTTCAAGATATACTGGATCTTCCCTAAGATTCAGCTGAGTTTTTAGCCTAGGGATTTTTTTTTTCAAAGGCTCTGATAGAATCTTTAAACTTTTCGTCAACTTGAATACTCAAATTCCAGAATTTTTTAGCTCTGACCAGATATTCTAGTTGCTCTGTTCTGCAGTTGGCCCACACTGTCCTTTTAAGACAGCTTTGTTACGCTGATGCGGTCCTGGCCGCTATTTTGTCTGCTCATCTCTCTGCTGTGTCTTTAACATCATTCATTTGCTGTCAGAGCAATTCAATTAAACCTCCAAAGAACTGGAATTTCTCTCACGTGCCTCAATTATTTCTTCGCTAAAGTTTTTTTCTGTTGTTAGTGAGGGGGTTTGCATTTGAATCTCCAGACTCAAGCCCTCCAATACAGGTTTAAAGTTCTGGGTTGTATCCAAGATTGGGTTTGAATAACTGAAATCTCACAAGAGCAGCATGTGAGATCTCTACCAAAATCTTAGTCTTGATTCAACCTCGGAGCCATACCTCCAGTTATAACCTAACTGGATCTTATTACCATCCATCAATAACTTAGCTTTTTGTGGTCACCATAGAGTAGCATCAGAGTTATTGCATATAGTTCCTATTCTGTTCTGTCTCATCAACTGTTGTATTTTACCAGTGACTATGCAATTAAAAGCTATTAATCACATTGTTTTATGCATGAGAATTTGCCTGAGTAAAGCAGGTTATGCTTTAAGATTTGCTAGAAATCCCTCCATTTAAATAGTGTATGTATTAGAAATAGACCTCCTTTTCGCAATAATAGGTCATGGCAGCCTACATTCTATTTTTCACTGTCCTATCCTGGAGTCTGGATGCTGAGTTCAGTATTATTCCTAGGGCCTATTGTTATGGTAACTAGTTTTTAAATTTTTTAAGTGGGTCCCTCTGAATTTTGTTCATCCAAGGGAAAAACTTCACCCATTTATCCTCAAATATGGAGGTCAGCAAAAAGTCCTGTGGCACCTTATAGACTAACAGACGTATTGGAGCATGAGCTTTCGTGAGTGAATACTCACTTCGTCGGATGCATCTGACGAAGTGGGTATTCACCCACGAAAGCTCATGCTCCGATATGTCTGTTAGTCTATAAGGTGCCACAGGACTCTTCGCTGCTTTTACAGATCCAGACTAACACGGCTACCCCTCTGATACTTGAAATATGGAGGTGTCCCTCTTGCAGTGAAACTGATTCTGATTTGCTGCCAAACAAGAGCTGAGAAAAGGCTGCACACCTACTCCATACTCCATTGTAGCTTCTTGTGTATCAGTGAATAGTGATGGGCCTGAAGTGAGACTGGTGGATCTGCTGCTTCCCTTTCCTTGTAGGGAAGACCACAAACAAAGCAGGGACTGCTCCAGCCTAGATACAGAAGCAACCTGAGTGACAAAGAATAGAAGGATTCCTTGGCTCCCAGCCCAAAAAAAAATTTTGTTGAAGGATTCAGGCCTTATGGAACTGTACGTTTAAATATCTTCCCTTGATTTGCCTTTAATGTGCTCCAGTTATGTTAATGTCACTCACTGAAAGAAGAACATGAGAAATCTTTTCTAAAGATGTTGTTGGTGAGGAGTTCATCAGAGTTTCTTTAGTTTTGATATTCTCAGTTACCTATTTACCTTGTATGCTATGCTGTAAATAAGTTACTATATGGGGGTAGCCTTCTGTTTATGAAGAGAACACACTGGATACACACTGCTATACATTTTCCCTCTTGGCAGTGATAAGATGTGTTCTGCTTTTAATCCCCAGAGAGCCTGACTGTGTGTGAGATTACTTTCATTGGCATGGTGCTCACTCATGGATATTATCTCCTGTTACAAGACCCTGAGCCTGATCCAAAGATCAATATAGTAAATTGGAGTATTTTTTGTTAACTTCAGTGGATTTGGGGTCAAATTCTGAGATTGCCCTTGAGAAGCAGTATGGTCCAGAATAAAGAACAGTAAATGGGTTAGGAGTCAGGAGCTCCTGAGATCGTCTTCCATCTCTGCAACAGGTTATGGCTTGGCCAAGTCACTTCACTTCTCAGCCTCAGTTTCCCCATCTGTAAAGTGGGGATAACACTTACCTCACAAGGCTAATTAGTGTTGGAGCGTATAAAGCACTCTTTATTATATATTATTATTAGTGCCAAGGGGGTGACACTGGGGTTGCCAATTTGGTTATATTTAAAAACTGGATACTCCAGCAGGAGTGCTGAAACATGTCCTGCCCTGCCTCTTCCCTCAAGGCTCCATGCCCTTTCCACTCCTCTTCTCCCCTCCCCCAGCCCCCTGCCTGAGTTGGAATGGACTTGCCTGAGGAGCCGGGGCTGGGAGCTGCAGCCACCTGATGCAGGTAGGTGACGGCCCCACCTTAGTAGGAGCTCATGCAGATGATGATCCAGCACCTCCCCACCTCCCCTACCCGCAGTAACCGGACTTTTGGTGTCTGGTCAGTAGATCTGACTGGATACTGTCAGGTCCCCTTTTCAACCAGACTTTCCGGTCAAAAACCAGGCATCTGGCCACCCTAGGTGACACAACAGCATTACTAGATCTCAAATTTTTGGGAGACCATAGGCTTATGTTTCATGATAGAATGCAGGGCAGAGCATAATCCTGATTTCATAAAACACAGAAGTTTCCTTCCCGCACCCCGCCCTCCCAGCCCTCTTAAACTTGGAAACTCACCAATGTCTGGAAATGTCATGCTCTTTCCTACAGAACTGGCTTAACACATGTGTTCACAGCCAATTAACATTCTTGTGAAGATATTTTAAAATGCAACCGTTTAGAAGTGAACATACTGGATGTGGTGTTTGTGAATCACAAAGAAAATTCCCAGCAAAAATAAAAGGTGTAGAAAAATCTCCGTTGGGGAAACATCACTCTAGCCATGAAAAAAAAAAATATAATAACCTCTAATGAGAGAGTTATGGAGTGTAGTCACACAATGTCACTCATCGTTAAGGTTGTTGGGATGGTAGTTTTATTTTTTAGTATTTTGAATATTCCCCAAGAAATCCTTCAAATGAGCTTTAGATTTTTTTTAATCACTTTTCTGCTGAAAATGGTGTGAAATAATTAGTACAAGTATACTTCAAGAGCCACTTCTGACCCAAGCAGGAATTCTGTGATTTAGTACTCCTGAATTTTTAGAAGCTTTTTGGTGTCTATTGAAAGCTGCAATCACCCAGTAAGACAGTAAATGGTGTTCCACAAAGTATTCTGCTTAGCTACATGCCATGACCTAGCCTCAGTCAGCAAGAGCTGTTTAACGGAGAGAGTGCAATTCTCTTCTCAGAGTTTGAATTCATTAGCAGCTCCCCATGGCCCAATTCCAGATGGTGGTGCACTATGATGTGTATATATAGCCACTGCACTCCCAATTTAGGCGCAGATTGTGCAACCCTTTCTCACATTGAATGGTATTTGAGTATTAGGGCTGGCAGAATTGTCCACTTGTGTCTTTCACAGCCATCTGGGACATAAAATGGTAGTGCATTGAAATTCAGTAAGACTCATGGTTTCACTGTAGTCCTGTGTTGTTTTTTAGTTTTTGTGATTTAGTATAGCAATAAGCCACAGCGGGGGTGTGTTTGTAGGCAATTTGGTGCACAACAAGAGTGTGTTCTGAGGTAGAAGGCTGAAAGCACAGAAATGCACCAGTCATCCACTAATTCACACTCTTAGGGTATGTCTACATCTACAATTTTGCAGCACTGGTTGTTACAGCTGTATTAGTACAGCTGTATAGGGCCAGCGCTGCAGAGTGGCCACACTTACAGCAACC